>NW_026705069.1:0-342713 GCF_029867415.1 Vicia villosa
TGGAGACCCATTCATCTTTGAGAAGATCGTCTATAGATTTTTCTCCTAGATATGGTCGATACGTGACAAGCGATCCATACTTTTATTTTCAGCAAATTCAAACAATAAAAGGAAAACATTAAATAGAAAGCTCGTGGGTTGCCTCCCACGCAGCGCTTTGTTTAACGTTGATAGATCGACGGCGTAAGAGTGCAAGCACTCATGGTGGTTCTCTCGAGAATGACTCCTCGGTTGAACTTTTAGTAATCGTCGTTTTCCATGGCCACTTATCGAGCCATCTCACATATCCCTCACCTTTTCTTTTCTTTCTTCTTTGGGGTGGTTCATTCATTTGAAATCGTGGTGGCGGTTCTAGATCTATCCTAAGTATCAGTTTTTCGAGTTCGGGCTTAGTGATATTATCCACCACCTCAAAGGTTAACCTTACCCTCTTATCACTAATGATATCCTTAGTTTCATGGTCGTCTAAATTTCTCTTTTTATGCAAGACTTCAAATAAGGGTGCATTAGTGTGGATATTTTCCAATACCTTCACATACATTATGGATTTGGAGTCTACCTTAGCTTCCACAAAACTTTGCGGGAAAGAAATCGGTGTGGTATAGGGAAGAGGAATAAAAATAGGTGTTTCCCTCTCTACCTCTTCTACAACTTCCCTTTCAGATGGTGTTGTTGGATTTTTCTCAATCCCCACTCTTTTCTCACTAGAAATCTCTTCAACCACATTATCACTCTCCTCAATCTCATAATCACTCTCCTCAATCTCATTATCACTCTCCTCAGGAATTTCAATTTGTTCTTCACTAATGGTTATGTCAATATACTCCTCAAGTAAGTCTCCTAGTGGCTTTTGTTCAAGTCGGGCGATTTGAGTCTCTAATGCCATGTTGTGAGTCACGAGGGACTCAACCGTAGTTGTCAGTTGCCTAAGGGTTTCATTGTTTTGAAGACTTTGTTTGATAAACTCTTGGTTTTGGACGGTTTGTGTCTCTACAAAGTTCTCCATCATGGCTTCTAATCTAGAGTGAGTTAGCGTCTCGTCGGGACCCTCCATTGATGTTTCGAAGTTAAAATTATGGGATTCTTTAGGTTCTTCAAATGAGCTAGCGTTGCATTTTTCGTTTCCTCAAAGTGCTTCGTCATCATAGATTCTAGCCTAGAGAGTGTTTGTGCTTCAATGAATTCCTCCATTAAGATTTCGAGGTTGGATTTATGATAATCTTGCGACTCCTCAAAATGTTGGGCGTGGTGATCGTAGAGGAAATTTGGTTGATGATAAGTTGGCGTTGCATTGAAATCCTCTATTAATGCTTCGGGGTTAGAATTATAGGATTCTTGTGGTTCCTCGAAATATTGGTCGTGGTGATCGTAGAGGAAATTCGGTTGAGGATAGGTCTGGTTGGAATTATAAAATTCTTGTGGTTCCTCAAAATGTTGGGATTGGTGATTGTAGAGGGAATTCGGTTGAGAATAAGCTAGTGTCGAATTGTAATCCCCAATTAATGTTTCGAGGTTTGGATTGTAGGTTTCTTGTGGTTCCTTGAAATGTTGAGATTGGGAGTTGCAGAGGTAATTTGGGTGAGAATGAATTGGTGGCGCAACATTGATATTCTCCAATAGTATTTCGAGATCGGATTTATAGGATCCAGGTGATTCCTCGAAATACTGGGAGTGGGGGTTATAAAAAAAGTTTGGGTGATACATAGTCGTAAATGAAAAGAAAGAAAAAAAATGCCTTAGTCTCTACGGTGCAACAGCGAGTTACGATATCGACTTGAATAGTCCCCGGCAACGGCGCCAAAAACTTGATCACGACTTTGCGTGTCTATTAGTCGGGATAACTGCAAGTGCACAGTCGTGTCGTGTAGTTTTAAAAGATATCGAATCCACAGGGACTATAAATCGACCTACCGTTATCTAAAGTTACTATGTAAAGCTAAGGCTAATGATATTTGGGTTGTTAATAAGGGGAAACTAAAATCTTAAATCTAGGTAAAATATAAGTGCGTTGATATCGGTATGTAGTTCTTCTAACTTAGGTGATCCGAAATTCCATTGGCCAGATTCTAATTAAAAAAAAAATCTTTACTAACTGTGTCATTTAAAATTCCTCCTGTCAAACTCTTGCTCTATTGATTAAGACTGCGATCCTAACTCATAATGTACGCTCTTGCCATCCCACCAGATTTAGAAACGCTTTTTGAAAACAACTTATTTAATAAAATGCTCGCTTCATGAAGACGTTACCTACTTAAATCTCCTAGTCTCAAACTCTCGCTCTGTTGACTCGGATCATGCTAGTATTCCCTAACGTCCGCTCTCGCCATCCCGCGTCGGGTTTCAAAACACTTTTTGAAAATAAATAAATTCTAATTAGTCTTAATACGCTTTCGCCATCCTTAAAACTAATGTCCTATGTCTACTATCCAGTTAAGAATCTCAAACTCTCGCTCTGTTGACCTTAACCTTTATTAGTTCTAGAACCTCAAACTCTCGCTCTGTTGGTTTTAGAACTTTAAGAAATTAAATTAGACATAAAACCAGAAACGAGTGATTTTTAATAAAACATAATTAAGCCAATTTATTTCGGATCCCTAGGTTAAATTACTTTACATACCAATATCTAAATAAATTAGCCAGACATATTAATATGGTTAAATATGCATAATTAGATTCGGTTCATAATTTTGGGCATATTAAATGGCAAACAATATATCATGCAAATAAATATAAATAAAGGCGGTAAATAATAAACCTGAATAATATAAATCTGAAATAAAACTTTGAATCTTGGAGTACTTGAACTTCCACCACAGGTTGGTTGGATCGTTCATCAGAAATTATTCGGCGTAAATTAAACAAGGAAATTAAAAACCAAATCTAACGTAAGGTTAGATCAGTTAAAGATTCACAACAATTTCCGGTGTAGAAATTGTTGTGAGAAAATATGAGCGAAAATAGAAATAAAAGCTGGAATTAAAATTGCTGGAATGAAAAGAAAATAATACTGAACGAGAAATTGTGGCTTGGACTAAAACATGGTCCAACCCCTTTTACATGAATACTCCCCTCTTTATATAGTGGGAATTATTGGAAGTTATCACGTGTAGTGGAGATAGTGGGAAGTTGAGAAAATCATGGGTGAGTGGACTTAGTGACTTCATTTGGTGGTTGAGAAATTGTTCACGTGCGAGGAAAAATAGGGAGCATTTAAATAAGTCTGGAGGTGGGCGTCTTGGGTGAGAAAAAGGTGGAGACGGACGTCTCAAGTGGCTGACATGGCCTTTGGACGTGGGTGAACTTGGGAGACGAACGTCTCCTTTGATGACGTGGCCCATGGACTTTGGAGATGGACGTCTCCATGCTATTGGGCCTCAAGAAGGGTGTCTCAGCTTCTTCATAGTGGGAGCTTCAGCTCCTTCGTGGGCTGGGCTTCCACACTTGGTCCATGCTATTTGCACCCCTCATATTTGATTCATTCTATTTGCACCGCCACTTATAATATTTGCCTATTTTCTTCCTTCTTTGTCTTTTTAAGTTGATTTTATCTACATTTCATCTTCTTTTGATAAATAGTTCTCAACACGAACATAATACCTGAAAAATTAGAAATACCAGCATAATACCGTAATAAAATATAATTATAATAAAATAAAGAAACAATTTATGTTATAATCGAGCTTAATATACGATATAATTACGTGTTATCAACATCCCCACACTTAAACCATTGCTTGTCCTCAAGCAATCAACCAACACGGTAAAAGAAAATGATTATGCAGGGTTTTTGAAACAAAGGCACGACACGACTCCTAGTCATACGTGGTTGCTAGGCAAAGGTTAGATCGATAGGTACTAAATGACAACACCAAGGATACCGTAACGACACAATGTCAAAAACTCCCTCCTTATAAAAACCAATTCAAATTTTGCCATTATAACTCAACCTATATCTCTCGTTTTTATTTCACTCTTTTCATTCAAGCGCAATCACATTAAGCCCGTTATCCGTACACGCACATAGTAGGGAAATCGGTTAGCGACTATGATCCTTTTCTTTTCTTTAGCACGGGGTTCTGGTTTTTAGTGGTGCAACCCCATTTTTCCCAACTGCGGTTGTGGGGGATCAGACAGTAGCCCACCCTACCAAGCCTAGTCCCAGTGACCTCTGGGCCAACCAAGAGTGGGTGCTAATTATTAAATCCTTGTAGGCTTAATAACCGTTGGGCTAAATGACCGGGTGAGGGTCACCTAACTTAGAAGGTTATTTTTCAATTAAATCGTTTATTTATGAAAACAGAATCATTCACTTATATTCATCGACTCCCTACGTAGTTTGTGCTTAAGATGGTGCCGACTGCTAATATAAACTACTTAAGAGCTACTTTGAAAACATGAGCCTAAGGTCTCGACATAATGGACATCCAAATTGATCTCACATAATTAGGGGGTTTAGGGTGTCAGGACGGTATCGATGTTGTTGAAACATCTCTATGTCTTTTTAACAAAGCCTAAAGTGTGACGACCTATATACTTTCAGAGTGTGCGTGCCATGCATCAAAAAGACATAACCTATATGGATGCTACTGGCGGGTTATCACAACCAAATCTGCTCCGCATCCGGAGGAAATATCTTCTCCTATCATGCTCATCAACGGTGTTACCACCAGCAGCAACACTCGTAGGAATGTGCGTGGAGACCCATTCATCTTTGAGACGATCGTCTATAGATTTTTCTCCTAGATATGGCCGATACGTGACAAGCGATCCATACTTTGATTTTCTGCAAATTCAAACAATAAAAGGAAAACATTAAATAGAAAGCTCGTGGGTTGCCTCCCACGCAGCGCTTTGTTTAACGTCGATAGATCGACAGCTTAAGAGTGCAAGCACTCATGGTGGTTCTCTCGAGAATGACTCCTCGGTTGAACTTTTAGTAATTGTCATTTTCCATGGCCACTTATCGAGCCATCTCACATATCCCTCACCTTTTCTTTTCTTTCTTCTTTGGGGTGGTTCATTCATTTGAAATCATGGTGGCGGTTCTGGATCTATCCTAAGTATCAGTTTTTCGAGTTCGGGCTTAGTGATATTATCCACCACCTCAAAGGTTAACCTTACCCTCTTATCACTAATGATATCCTTAGTTTCATGGTCGTCTAAATTTCTCTTTTTATGCAAGACTTCAAATAAGGGTGCATTAGTGTGGATATTTTCCAATACCTTCACATACATTATGGATTTGGAGTCTACCTTAGCTTCCACAAAACTTTGCCGGAAAGAAATCGGTGTGGTATAGGGAAGAGGAATAAAAATAGGTGTTTCCCTCTCTACCTCTTCTACAACTTCCCTTTCAGATGGTGTTGTTGGATTTTTCTCAATCCCCACTCTTTTCTCACTAGAAATCTCTTCAACCACATTATCACTCTCCTCAATCTCATAATCACTCTCCTCAATCTCATTATCACTCTCCTCAGGAATTTCAATTTGTTCTTCACTAATGGTTATGTCAATATACTCCTCAAGTAAGTCTCCTAGTGGCTTTTGTTCAAGTCGGGCGATTTGAGTCTCTAATGCCATGTTGTGAGTCACGAGGGACTCAACCGTAGTTGTCAGTTGCCTAAGGGTTTCATTGTTTTGAAGACTTTGTTTGATAAACTCTTGGTTTTGGACGGTTTGTGTCTCTACAAAGTTCTCCATCATGGCTTCTAATCTAGAGTGAGTTAGCGTCTCGTCGGGACCCTCCATTGATGTTTCGAAGTTAAAATTATGGGATTCTTTAGGTTCTTCAAATGAGCTAGCGTTGCATTTTTCGTTTCCTCAAAGTGCTTCGTCATCATAGATTCTAGCCTAGAGAGTGTTTGTGCTTCAATGAATTCCTCCATTAAGATTTCGAGGTTTGATTTATGATAATCTTGCGACTCCTCAAAATGTTGGGCGTGGTGATCGTAGAGGAAATTTGGTTGATGATAAGTTGGCGTTGCATTGAAATCCTCTATTAATGCTTCGGGGTTAGAATTATAGGATTCTTGTGGTTCCTCGAAATATTGGTCGTGGTGATCGTAGAGGAAATTCGGTTGAGGATAGGTCTGGTTGGAATTATAAAATTCTTGTGGTTCCTCAAAATGTTGGGATTGGTGATTGTAGAGGGAATTCGGTTGAGAATAAGCTAGTGTCGAATTGTAATCCCCAATTAATGTTTCGAGGTTTGGATTGTAGGTTTCTTGTGGTTCCTTGAAATGTTGAGATTGGGAGTTGCAGAGGTAATTTGGGTGAGAATGAATTGGTGGCGCAACATTGATATTCTCCAATAGTATTTTGAGATCGGATTTATAGGATCCAGGTGATTCCTCGAAATACTGGGAGTGGGGGTTATAAAAAAAGTTTGGGTGATACATAGTCGTAAATGAAAAGAAAGAAAAAAAATGCCTTAGTCTCTACGGTGCAATAGCGAGTTACGATATCGACTTGAATAGTCCCCGGCAACGGCGCCAAAAACTTGATCACGACTTTGCGTGTCTAATAGTCGGGATAACTGCAAGTGCACAGTCGTGTCGTGTAGTTTTAAAAGATATCGAATCCACAGGGACTATAAATCGACCTACCGTTATCTAAAGTTACTATGTAAAGCTAAGGCTAATGATATTTGGGTTGTTAATAAGGGGAAACTAAAATCTTAAATCTAGGTAAAATATAAGTGCGTTGATATCGGTATGTAGTTCTTCTAACTTAGGTGATCCGAAATTCCATTGGCCAGATTCTAATTAAAAAAAAAATCTTTACTAACTGTGTCATTTAAAATTCCTCCTGTCAAACTCTTGCTCTATTGATTAAGACTGCGATCCTAACTCATAATGTACGCTCTTGCCATCCCACCAGATTTAGAAACGCTTTTTGAAAACAACTTATTTAATAAAATGCTCGCTTCATGAAGACGTTACCTACTTAAATCTCCTAGTCTCAAACTCTCGCTCTGTTGACTCGGATCATGCTAGTATTCCCTAACGTCCGCTCTCGCCATCCCGCGTCGGGTTTCAAAACACTTTTTGAAAATAAATAAATTCTAATTAGTCTTAATACGCTTTCGCCATCCTTAAAACTAATGTCCTATGTCTACTATCCAGTTAAGAATCTCAAACTCTCGCTCTGTTGACCTTAACCTTTATTAGTTCTAGAACCTCAAACTCTCGCTCTGTTGGTTTTAGAACTTTAAGAAATTAAATTAGACATAAAACCAGAAACGAGTGATTTTTAATAAAACATAATTAAGCCAATTTATTTCGGATCCCTAGGTTAAATTACTTTACATACCAACATCTAAATAAATTAGCCAGACATATTAATATGGTTAAATATGCATAATTAGATTCGGTTCATAATTTTGGGCATATTAAATGGCAAACAATATATCATGCAAATAAATATAAATAAAGGCGGTAAATAATAAACCTGAATAATATAAATCTGAAATAAAACTTTGAATCTTGGAGTACTTGAACTTCCACCACAGGTTGGTTGGATCGTTCATCAGAAATTATTCGGCGTAAATTAAACAAGGAAATTAAAAACCAAATCTAACGTAAGGTTAGATCAGTTAAAGATTCACAACAATTTCCGGTGTAGAAATTGTTGTGAGAAAATATGAACGAAAATAGAAATAAAAGCTGGAATTAAAATTGCTGGAATGAAAAGAAAATAATAATGAACGAGAAATTGTGGCTTGGACTAAAACATGGTCCAACCCCTTTTACATGAATACTCCCCTCTTTATATAGTGGGAATTATTGGAAGTTATCACGTGTAGTGGAGATAGTGGGAAGTTGAGAAAATCATGGGTGAGTGGACTTAGTGACTTCATTTGGTGGTTGAGAAATTGTTCACGTGCGAGGAAAAATAGGGAGCATTTAAATAAGTCTGGAGGTGGGCGTCTTGGGTGAGAAAAAGGTGGAGACGGACGTCTCAAGTGGCTGACATGGCCTTTGGACGTGGGTGAACTTGGGAGACGAACGTCTCCTTTGATGACGTGGCCCTTGGACTTTGGAGATGGACGTCTCCATGCTATTGGGCCTCAAGAAGGGTGTCTCAGCTTCTTCATAGTGGGAGCTTCAGCTCCTTCATGGGCTGGGCTTCCACACTTGGTCCATGCTATTTGCACCCCTCACATTTGATTCATTCTATTTGCACCGCCACTTATAATATTTGCCTATTTTCTTCCTTCTTTGTCTTTTTAAGTTGATTTTATCTACATTTCATCTTCTTTTGATAAATAGTTCTCAACACGAACATAATACCTGAAACATTAGAAATACCAGCATAATACCGTAATAAAATATAATTATAATAAAATAAAGAAACAATTTATGTTATAATCGAGCTTAATATACGATATAATTACGTGTTATCAACATCCCCACACTTAACCCATTGCTTGTCCTCAAGCAATCAACCAACACGGTAAAAGAAAATGATTAAGCAGGGTTTTTGAAACAAAGGCACGACACGACTCCTAGTCATACGTGGTTGCTAGGCTAAGGTTAGATCGATAGGTACTAAATGACAACACCAAGGATACCGTAACGACACAATGTCAAAAACTCCCTCCTTATAAAAACCAATTCGAATTTTGCCATTATAACTCAACCTATATCTCTCGTTTTTATTTCACTCTTTTCATTCAGGCGCAATCACATTAAGCCCGTTATCAGTACACGCACATAGTAGGGAAATCGGTTAGCGACTATGATCCTTTTCTTTTCTTTAGCACGGGGTTCTGGTTTTTAGTGGTGCAACCCCATTTTTCCCAACTGCGGTTGTGGGGGATCGGACAGTAGCCCACCCTACCAAGCCGAGTACCAGTGACCTCTGGGCCAACCAAGAGTGGGTGCTAATTATTAAATCCTTGTAGGCTTAATAACCGTTGGGCTAAATGACCGGGTGAGGGTCACCTAACTTAGAAGGTTATTTTTCAATTAAATCGTTTATTTATGAAAACAGAATCATTCACTTATATTCATCGACTCCCTACGTAGTTTGTGCTTAAGATGGTGCCGACTGCTAATATAAACTACTTAAGAGCTACTTTGAAAACTTGAGCCTAAGGTCTCGACATAATGGACATCCAAATTGATCTCACATAATTAGGGGGTTTAGGGTGTCAGGACGGTATCGATGTTGTTGAAACATCTCTATGTCTTTTTAACAAAGCCTAAAGTGTGACGACCTATATACTTTCAGAGTGTGCGTGCCATGCATCAAAAAGACAGAACCTATATGGATGCTACTGGCGGGTTATCACAACCAAATCTGCTCCGCATCCGGAGGAAATATCTTCTCCTATCATGCTCATCAACGGTGTTACCACCAGCAGCAACACTCGTAGGAATGTGCGTGGAGACCCATTCATCTTTGAGACGATCGTCTATAGATTTTTCTCCTAGATATGGCCGATACGTGACAAGCGATCCATACTTTTATTTTCTGCAAATTCAAACAATAAAAGGAAAACATTAAATAGAAAGCTCGTGGGTTGCCTCCCACGCAGCGCTTTGTTTAACGTCGATAGATCGACAGCTTAAGAGTGCAAGCACTCATGGTGGTTCTCTCGAGAATGACTCCTCGGTTGAACTTTTAGTAATCGTCATTTTCCATGGCCACTTATCGAGCCATCTCACATATCCCTCACCTTTTCTTTTCTTTCTTCTTTGGGGTGGTTCATTCATTTGAAATCATGGTGGCGGTTCTGGATCTATCCTAAGTATCAGTTTTTCGAGTTCGGGCTTAGTGATATTATCCACCACCTCAAAGGTTAACCTTACCCTCTTATCACTAATGATATCCTTAGTTTCATGGTTGTCTAAATTTCTCTTTTTATGCAAGACTTCAAATAAGGGTGCATTAGTGTGGATATTTTCCAATACCTTCACATACATTATGGATTTGGAGTCTACCTTAGCTTCCACAAAACTTTGCGGGAAAGAAATCGGTGGGGTATAGGGAAGAGGAATAAAAATAGGTGTTTCCCTCTCTACCTCTTCTACAACTTCCCTTTCAGATGGTGTTGTTTGATTTTTCTCAATCTCCACTCTTTTCTCACTAGAAATCTCTTCAACCACATTATCACTCTCCTCAATCTCATAATCACTCTCCTCAATCTCATTATCACTCTCCTCAGGAATTTCAATTTGTTCTTCACTAATGGTTATGTCAATATACTCCTCAAGTAAGTCTCCTAGTGGCTTTTGTTCAAGTCGGGCGATTTGAGTCTCTAATGCCATGTTGTGAGTCACGAGGGACTCAACCGTAGTTGTCAGTTGCCTAAGGGTTTCATTGTTTTGAAGACTTTGTTTGATAAACTCTTGGTTTTGGACGGTTTGTGTCTCTACAAAGTTCTCCATCATGGCTTCTAATCTAGAGTGAGTTAGCGTCTCGTCGGGATTCTCCATTGATGTTTCGAAGTTAAAATTATGGGATTCTTTAGGTTCTTCAAATGAGCTAGCGTTGCATTTTTCGTTTCCTCAAAGTGCTTCGTCATCATAGATTCTAGCCTAGAGAGAGTTTGTGCTTCAATGAATTCCTCCATTAAGATTTCGAGGTTGGATTTATGATAATCTTGCGACTCCTCAAAATGTTGGGCGTGGTGATCGTAGAGGAAATTTGGTTGATGATAAGTTGGTGTTGCATTGAAATCCTCTATTAATGCTTCGGGGTTAGAATTATAGGATTCTTGTGGTTCCTCGAAATATTGGTTGTGGTGATCGTAGAGGAAATTCGGTTGAGGATAGGTCTGGTTGGAATTATAAAATTCTTGTGGTTCCTCAAAATGTTGGGATTGGTGATTGTAGAGGGAATTCGGTTGAGAATAAGCTAGTGTCGAATTGTAATCCCCAATTAATGTTTCGAGGTTTGGATTGTAGGTTTCTTGTGGTTCCTTGAAATGTTGAGATTGGGAGTTGCAGAGGTAATTTGGGTGAGAATGAATTGGTGGCGCAACATTGAAATTCTCCAATCGTATTTCGAGATCGGATTTATAGGATCCAGGTGATTCCTCGAAATACTAGGAGTGGGGGTTATAAAAAAAGTTTGGGTGATACATAGTAGTAAATGAAAAGAAAGAAAAAAAATGCCTTAGTCTCTACGGTGCAACAGCGAGTTACGATATCGACTTGAATAGTCCCCGGCAACGGCGCCAAAAACTTGATCACGACTTTGCGTGTCTATTAGTCGGGATAACTGCAAGTGCACAGTCCTGTCGTGTAGTTTTAAAAGATATCGAATCCACAGGGACTATAAATCGACCTACCGTTATCTAAAGTTACTATGTAAAGCTAAGGCTAATGATATTTGGGTTGTTAATAAGGGGAAACTAAAATCTTAAATCTAGGTAAAATATAAATGCGTTGATATCGGTATGTAGTTCTTCTAACTTAGGTGATCCGAAATTCCATTGGCCAGATTCTAATTAAATCAAAAATCTTTACTAACTGTGTCATTTAAAAGTCCTCCTCTCAAACTCTCGCTCTATTGATTAAGACTACGATCCTAACTCATAATGTACGCTCTCGCCATCCCACCAAATTTAGAAACTCTTTTTGAAAACAACATATTTAATAAAATGCTCGCTTCATGAAGACGTTACCTACTTAAATCTCCTAGTCTCAAACTCTCGCTCTGTTGACTCAGATCATGCTAGTATTCCCTAACGTACGCTCTCGCCATCCCGCGTCGGGTTTAAAAACACTTTTTGAAAATGAATAAATTCTAATTAGTCTTAATACGCTTTCGCCATCCTTAAAACTAATGTCCTATGTCTTCTATCCAGTTAAGAATCTCAAACTCTCGCTCTTTTGACCTTAACCTTTATTAGTTCTAGAACCTCAAACTTTCCCTCTGTTGGTTTTAGAACTTTAAGAAATTAAATTAGACACAAAACCAGAAACGAGTGATTTATAATAAAACATAATTAAGCCAATTTATTTCGGATCCCTACGGTTAAATTACTTTACATACCAACACCTAAATAAATTAGCCAGACATATTAATATGGTTAAATATGCATAAATAGATTCGGTTCATAATTTTGGGCATATTAAATGGCATATTAAATGGCATACAATATATCATGCAAATAAATATAAATAAAGGCGGTAAATAATAAACCTGAATAATATAAATCTGAAATAAAACTTTGAATCTTGGAGTACTTGAACATCCACCACAGGTTGGTTGGATCGTTCTTCAGAAATTATTCAGCGTAAATTAAACAAGGAAATTAAAAACCAAATCTAACGTAAGTTTAGATCAGTTAAAGATTCACAACAATTTCCGGTGTAGAAATTATTGTGAGAAAATATGAAGGAAAATAGAAATAAAAGCTGGAATAAAAATTGCTGGAATGAAAAGAAAATAATACTGAACGAGAAATTATGGCTGGGACTAAAACATGGTCCAACCCCTTTTACATTAATACTCCCCTCTTTATATAGTGGGAATTATTAGAAGTTATCACGTGTAGTGGAGATAGTGGGAAGTTGAGAAAATCATGGGTGAGTGGACTTAGTGACTTCATTTGGTGGTTGAGAAAATGTTCACGTGCGAGGAAAAATAGGGAGCATTTGAATAAGTTTGGAGGTGGGCGTCTTGGGTGAGAAAAAGGTGGAGACGGACGTCTCAAGTGGCTGACATGGCCTTTGGACGTGGGTGAACTTGGGAGACGAACGTCTCCTTTGATGACGTGGCCCTTGGACTTTGGAGACGGACGTCTCCATGCTATTGGGCCCCAAGACGGGCGTCTCAGCTTCTTCATAGTGGGAGCTTCAGCTCCTTCGTGGGCTAGGCTTCCACACTTGGTCCATCCTATTTGCACCTCTCACATTTGATTCATTCTATTTGCACCTCCACTTATAATATTTGCCTATTTTCTTCCTTCTTTGTCTTTTTAAGTTGATTTTATCTACATTTCATCTTCTTTTGACAAATAGTTCTCAACACGAACATAATACCTGAAACAATAGAAATACTAGCGTAATACCGTAATAAAATATAATTATAATAAAATAACGAAACAATTTATGTTATAATCGAGCTTAATATAGGATATAATTACGTGTTATCAGTGCTTGTATACTTTCTAAAAAGATGAAGTTGAATTCACCGATACGCATGGATGAAGTAATCGACCATTGGAAGAAGCTCTGTTTTGATGATTTCAAGCCGCCGAAAGAAATTTATTCCAAAATCACCATCTTCGACGAGTTGGAAGTGATAATGGATAAGTTTGCTAAAGCGGATGACACAATGAAAATGCACATAAAAGAACAATTGCGAAAAATTGCATTTCCGGAGACCACCGATTTGAAACCGCCATCTCAACCGGTTAAAACGAAAGGTGCTCCGAAAGACCCGAAAAATACCCAAGAAGACACATCAATCAAACGATCTCCTTCCTACTTTGAACATGTTGATGCATTGTTCCCGGATTCACAAACACCAAAGTCCCAGTGTAGTGGTAACAAATGAGCGCATAGTTTGGTATTCATTGATGAGATGCCACTTTTTATGCACAAATATATTGATAACATAGTTGATGTTGGAGGCGACGGCAATTGTGGATATAGGGCCGTTGCGGGTTTGCTCGGAAAAGGAGAAGAAAATCACACTCTAATTCGACGGGAAATTATTTTGGAGTTGACTTTGCATCGAGACATCTACGCCCGACTATATGAAAATCAAAAAAACTTTGAGAAACTTCATGACTCACTTGTTCCATCACTTAGCAGTATCGCCCCGGTTTCGAAGTGGATGTCAATCCCCGATATGGGCCATCTAATAGCAAGTGCGTACGATCGGGTGTATGTCGATTTGACGAGATTTGGACTATGTGAGACATTCTTTCCACTTCATAGCCGACCGCCATTGGACGCGTCGAGCCGCATCATATGTATCAGGTATCTAAGATCGCGCCACTTCGTGCAAGTTTTTTTGAAACTGGGGTGTCCTATACCGGCTAGTTCTTGTCAATGGACGACACATCATACAAATGAGGCGAAGACTTGGTCGGATCCTTTCGTTTCAAGAATGGCGGAGTTTGAAGAAATGGTGAGGCAAGAGCGTGAGGAAAATAGAGAGCGGTCGAAAAACATACCGATTTTAGATTTAAGCGCCACCGATTGGTTCGACGAATTTTAGTTTTTACATGACCAGTGAGTGTCATTTTTTGTATGTATTGTCGTTTACCATGTAAAATCAAACCGATTCAATACATATATAATATAAGTATGTTTAATGTGGTCATTGCCTATTTTGTGCCTATTTTGTGCCTATTTTGGTATTGTTATCCAAAAACAATTTTATTTTTCATCTATGTTTCTGCATAATTTGGAAGTTCATTTCCGAAATATACTTGTTTTCAGCCTAATTTCGAAAGTTCGCATTTGGTATTGTTATCCAAAAACAATTTTATTTTTCATCTATGTTTCTACATAATTTGGAAGTTCATTTCCGAAATGTACTTGTTTTCAGCCTAATTTTGAAAGCTCATTTCCGAAACATCCCATAAATAACTCAATACTGGGGTTTTTGGGGACTTAGGTACTTTATCTTTTCAAATAGCCCAATAATGCAGTTTTTGAAAACTATTGTATAAAACAAGTATATAAATTCTATCATTTGTTAGAAAACGGTCGATGTGAGACTCTTATCATTCCAAACTAAAGCAAAAACCATACTTGCCACTGAAGACCAACTTCCCAGTGAAGTTGTTGTTGTTTATCGCTACCTGCAAAGATGGTTAGTGTTTGCATTTCAACTTATCATTTCCCTTGTCTCTTGTTTTTTTGGTTATTGTTTTTTTATCAAAGATGGTTAGTGTGTGGAACTGAATACTATTTGGAATGCATTGAATGTTTAACTTATAGGTAGTCATGTGTCATACCCCAAAATTTGCCTAGGTCATTTTTCACAAACAAAATCAAATCAAAAGACAAAGCTCCAAAACACACCCTCCTATACAAAAGCTCTGAACTAGGGTTTGATTAATTCAATGGAAAATCATTGAATCAATGGCTCAAGATGGTTCCATAGGGTCACCAACATCCCAAAGCATCTCCATATAAAGGTTCAAGTCAAACAGAGCAAACTTAGTCCCTCAAATCATGATTAGGTCAACAGTCGACTCTCAAGGGCAAAACAGTCATTTCAAGCCAAAATACAGTCAAAGTTCCAGATACTTGGTCAACAACATCCTCATAACCCTAAAATCATCATTTGATCAAGGGTTGATCATGATGATGCAAGGAGAGATCAGAAAAGTCAAAAGGCAAAAGTTACTATTTTGGGCATGAACAAAAAAAGTCAACTGAACTTTGACCGGCCATAACTTTCACATGGAACATCAGAATTTTCCCATCCAAAGCTCAATTTGAAGGAAATTGAATTTTCTACAATTTTGTCTCTCACATGCCAAGGCCAAAAATGCTTCATTTGAGAGATACGAGCTAATACATTATAGGTCCCTCTAAAGGATCGCGAAAAAGTCATTTTTTCTCAAAGCTCATAACATGAACATGGTAGACTCAATCGAGATGAAACCAAAAAGAGCCTATAAAGGACTCTTTAAGCTTTCTAAAAAGTCTAATAACACCTTCATATGACAAGTTTTTGATTGACTTATGGCTTGCGCAAGTGGGGCAATTTTTGAGAAATTCACATGAATCAAATAGAAGAATTTTGAGTTTTTTCAATGGGTCTACTATATGGATTCAAGACTCGTCCATGGGCTTTAAAATGATATTTAAACTAATTATTTTATGTTTATAATATTTATCTTATTTATTTGAATTTTAATTCATTTAAATAATTGAATAAATCATTATAAAATAAGGAAAAATAGTTTTAATCAAAAACTTGATCTCCAATCAATTTTAATCAGTCAAGAGGGCCCAAATACTCATTCATGCAGGTCCAAATTTTCGTTCACAAGGCTATGGAGAGGTTTTGTCCAAATTGAGGAAGAAAATATAAAATTTTCAATCAAGTTTCTTTCTCTCAAAAGACCTAAAGCCCAAGCCTTTTTTGGTTGCCCTAATTCACCCATATATATTCACACAACATGTGCAGCAAGGGGGGACGATTTTAGGGGGAGAGAACAAGGGTTACAAAAGAAAACTTTTCAAAAAGAAGTGAGGATTGGGTGCGATCTCCTCAAGCCTTTTCAGGACTTCTCACTCGTTCATTCATCTTCCTAAGGCAGTATAGTGTAAGAATGAACCATTGAATTGGTTCCATAATGCATAAAACGCAGGTCACATGTTCATCATGTTCTTCTTACTATTGGTTTTTGTTTTCGATTAATAACTGCATTTAAATGAAATCTAACGTCACTGCTATGTTTCTACTAATGTTTAGAAGAGATTAGAACACTTAAACTGAAGCAAGGAAACATGTAGCGCGAGATGCCATTGCTAGGGCACCGAGCTATTGTGGTTCGTATCTCCATGTACAGACCGTTTTAGGACGAACCAAGGCCATCATTGAACTCGCAGCACATGAATTAGGTGATCTGGGTTCTTGTTATTATTGTTTTCATCGTGTTTTGCAGGTTCTAAGGTTGAAGAATTAGCCATGGAAAATTAGCGAAAATCGCAGGAAGAATCGCAGCTAGAATCATAACAAAATCCGCAGGAAATCGTGAGGAAGAAGATGAATAGTTCTTGGACCAATTGACCATACGCGTGGCTTGTATCGGTTGGTCCGTCAACCAGCTCTCTCTCTTCGCATGTGTGGCTTCCTGCTGTTGGCCAGTCAAAGTCGTCCCTCCTCTCTCATTGGACGCAAGCAATAGTGGTGGACCCAGGTTCTGACTAGCTTTGAATTTCTCATTATTTATCTTGTTTCATATTTATTTTATTTAAGGAACATTAATAACAAATGAATCGTTTGGCACAAGTGGAAAGTATGCAGGGCGTGAGACTCAAGGAACCTGGGTTCGAACCCAGTGTTCCACGTTTATTTTTCTTGTTTTGTTTGTTTGTTATCCATAGATCCAGTGTACCCAGCTTGCGCGAGACCATGGTGCGTCCCCACGTATCAGCCAGTAGCGATTTAGAGATCCAGATCAGAGCGTTCCAAAACACAAATCCACCATGGACCTTCATAGACCTACCCACACCAGATCAGAGCTGAGTACTTCTAAATTTATTTATTTTTTATCTTTTATTTATTTTTTATTATTGTTATATAAATACCTTTTATCTTTATTGCTTTCTTTTTATAAATCAAAGTCTTTTTTTTTATATATAAACATTTTATTTTTTATCATCTCATGATTTTATACTCATTTATTATTTAATCGTAAGCTCGATTTTTCCACAAATTTTTCATAATTGTTTTTTTAAAAAATAATAGTTTTTTTTTTTGTTAACCTTTGATTCATTTATAAACCTTAGTAGTTTTAGGATTACTGGTTACAAATCTTGTAGGTCATCATAAGTTTTCTTAACAAACCATTCAGGGTTTGTAAACCTTTTTAGGGTTTGTAGGTCATTCATACACTAACTTTTTTCTGTCTTTGTTCAAATTTTCAGGATCAATCAAAATTCTTCCGACTACGCGTCGTCAGAGCAATAAAAGCTAAGTTCTATTTTTTTTTTAAAATATCATTTTATTTTTAATCTTTGCATTATAGGTTCGATTAGGTTTTACTTTATCTGTTAATGAATTTCTCCTACACTCACTGCTTTCTTTTTCTTTTGTCAATTCTTTAATGGTCAGGGTCAATGCTTCATGCTCAAGGCAAATCTCTGCCCATCAACCTTCATCAATCAAAGCTAAAGGTTTGTCAAACCGCCAAAGCTATGAGTTTGGTAACCCTAAAACCCTAAATATTTTTTCTTTGTTCGTTATTACTTATGTCAAACCCTATTAAGGGATCCGCTGGTTTCATTGTCCCTTTCCCCATATTATTATGTAACTGTTTACTGGTTGTATTGATTGGCCTTGAAGGCACTTAAATTGTATTATTATATTACTGCGTGGTTAGTAATTTAGGGAGTGCAAACAATGAATTGAACATAGATCACTGACTATACAAGATAAATATAACTGAATTCAAACCACGTGATTGATGCACCCACACACCTTTAGGGTAATCCCTCCGGTTGCCTTTGTTGCCTGTTGCCTTGTTGCCTTTAATCGTACTAAATAGTCAAAGTCCCTCGATTCCGAGGATACCTAAGCAAAACAAATGTTGCCCTAAGTTCATTATCATCATCAATTTTGTCCCTCGATGTTGCCTTAAAATGATGATGTGTCCCAATTGCTAAGGTATCCTCGCATGATGCCTAAAAAGATTAATGACTATTGTATCCTTCCCTTAGACTACCTGCCCTCTTTATGGCATGGGACAGTCTTATGGCGAACAATTACTCGATGACCCTTAAACATCCAATTGAAAGACTTCCTACCCTTTATGGTATGGATAGATCCTTTCGCCTCGAAAAGCTAAAAGAACAAATTTTCAAACTTAGGAAAATTGCTACCAATTGCTTGCTCTAATTCAAATTACTTTTTACACCTCTATTCCAAATTCAAATTCAAACTATTTTCAAATACTTTTCAAAAAAGACTACGCTTATTCACAAGCTAAAGTTCTTATTCAAAATTTATATTTGCACACTGCTTTTTCAAACAATCAAACATTTCAAACAAACGAAGTGAGCTAAGCAATTAAGAGCCCATGGATAACCATGGATGCAAAGGGTGCCTTACACCTTCCCTTTGCATAATTACCCCCCGAACTCAAAATCTTTTCCAAAGGTCTTTCCTGTTCTTTTAGCCTTTCCTAATTGGATAAAATAAAAGTCGGTGGCGACTCTTGCTTACCGCGACATTCCGATTTTAAATAAAGTCAGTTCACCGTATTACATCATGAAGCTTGCTTCAGACAGGAAGAAGTTCATGGAGGTGATAGGAGGCACCGGTGATATCAATGCTGACATAGAGAAACTTTGTACAATTTTCTCTCCTCTCCTTCTTGAGAATCACAAATTTCTGGTAAGATCTCTTTTCATTTATGGTCTTATTTTTGATGATCGCTAATGGCATTGAATTTTCCAATTTGATTTGGGTTGGATGATATGAAGGCATCATGAGTCACATATTCAATCATGCATGGTCAGAAATACCTAATGAATGGCTCTTGCATGGAATCATGGTCAAAAGTTCCTCATGAAGAGCTCTTGAATGCTCAATCTTATTTTATCCATGTTTTCAACTTTGGCATGCAATTAACATGATCAATAAGTATTATTCAATGTGCATCTAATTTTACTCTATACAACTTATTTCATCTATGTCATAGTATTTGTTACTATCAAAGTTTACGATGATGCTATGGCTACTAGACGTTCATTGACTAATTTTTTGTAATACCATATAAAATATTGGTGATGGAAGTTTAATTTGGCTAGATTTAAACAGTTTTGTTTTTGCTCATTGTAGGTCTGTTTGATCTAGAATTAATTTGGCTCATTTGGTTAGAACATACATGGAAAAGAGAAGCCCTAAGGGCTTAAAAGGGAAAGTTTCTCTCTCTATTGTCCATTAAACTCTTAACAAGAATTGACATTTGTTTTATTTTTCTGCGACACTTAAGTATATAGCCCTGCACCACTTGTGAAACAATTTGGGCTTAAGATCCAATGTATTATTTTGACACTTTAAAATGATAAATTATAAATAAATATTACTAAAAATAAAAATAACAATTCAGAAAAAATATTAATTGTAAGAAAATATAATATGTAATTAAATAATAATAATAAAAAAAATCCACGTATATTTAAAAAAATAATTAAAAACTTGAAAATGCCACGATGGACTGCCACATAGGCAAAATGAAAGAATCTTGACTTAAATAGTCTTTTGGTGCCTGTAAGTTAGTGTGTTTTTGGTTTTCGTCCCTGTATCTTTTTTTCTTGGATAAAGTCCTTAAATATTAAATTTCTTTTGGATTTAGTCCCTAAAACTAAAATCCACAGGAAAATCTACAAGTTTCCTGCGAATTTTCCTTCGGATTTTCCAGAGAATTTTAACTTTAGGGACTAAAACCAAAAATATTTTAACATTGAGGGATCATTCCCAAGAAAAAAAAGATACAGGGACGAAAATCAAAAACACGCTAACTTACAGGGACCAACCGACTATTTAAGTCAAGAATCTTTGATGCAATCTGGTAATCGGGGGCTTATTTGACGGAATCTGGAAATTACGAGGGGGCTCTTAAAAAAAATATTTTACAGGGGCTTAAACTGAATCTCGCTAATATTACAGGGGGTTTTGTATATTTAACCCTTTCTCATTCTCTCGTTAAACTGCATAGTGGTGAAAAACCTGTCAAGAAACTTATCTTCTACTTTACACGTTTCAATGTTCCAGTCGAAAGACACGGTATCTAGTTATTTACTCTCCCAATCAATGAAAAGTTGAACAACCTCAATTTGACTTGACCTTCAGTGATTCCTATTGCACCCCAAAATTTGCCCATTTATTTATTCCCCAATTGGCCCTCACATCACATTCATGTGCATACCTCATCTAGGCCATTCATCCATTAAATTCATTCATATCATGGTTACTATTCAGAAATTGACAAAGAAGAGCTTCTAGGGAAGAAATTTTTGGTTAAAAGAGTGGATCTGAGGCTTAACTGAGTGGAACCATCTCCGTTGAAGGGCTCCTGAAACTAGGGTTTCACAATCCTCAATCCAAGGTATTGAATGGAGTATGCAAGTTGCAGGTTCATCTGGTCTTCCAAATCATGGTTTTTGACCAAAGTCAACGCAATTGACTTTTTGGTCAACCTTTTAATCAGGAGCCGATCATATGATATGAGGTGTCATGGGGTTCACGTAGAAGTGTTCAGTTTGTTTTCATTGGTTGGAGTTTGACTGAGTTTGGACCGAGGACTGATTAATCAAAAAATTTGTCTGGAGTTGAAAAAGTCAAACAGTTGACTGTTGATGTCTTTAGTCAAAATCAGAGTCAACTTGTATGTTATGGATTTTTGGTGGAATATTGGTCAAGGAAAGTCAATGGGATCATTTGAAATCAAGGATTAACCAAAATTTACCAAATGAGGAAGGTAGTTGAAATATGAAGGTTTCTATAAAGAGAAAGTTCTAATACTTAGAGAAGTTTAGAAGGAATTTTGAAAAGGGTGAAGATGGTTGAGTAGCTTACTTCAGGGCTACTTTTCGCATGGTTCAAGACATTATTTCGGAATGATTGCAAGAGCAAAATTGTTCAACTCATGACACACTACATTTTTGTAGTTGGGGCTATCTTCATACAAGGCATGGGTCTAAAGTTACGTGCATGGAAAACTGACAGTTCGCTAAAGATGAATCTTTGAGTATATGGTAAAATTCTGAGCATTTTCGATGTTGCTAAGGAGCTGACTTTAAGCTCACGTTTCACATGGCTGAGGGTATTATCCTGTGTTGAGGTAAACATCAAAGTTGTTCACCTCCTCACAAGCAAGAAAATTGTAGAAGAACTCATTTGGAAGTAAAGATCAAGTTAGAAGTTATGGAGTGATAAAGTGCATAATTCAAAGCTGCCGAGTCGAACACTTAGAGGATTCTGCAGTATTACGATTCAGTGTGGACATGCGGTCTGGAGACAAGATTTCTAGTAGATGCAGGCAATATCTTGAAGGCTCCTAAACAACAAAGTTGTCCGATTCGTGGCACTCTATAAAGTTGCAGAAGGAATCAAGGATTAATTCTCCATGGATGTAAAGTCACACATACAAGAAGTTGAAGATCCATCAAGAAACACTGTTGGGTGAGTAATGGAATTCCATCTGTTCATGATGTGGCCAGACCATTGACTTTGAGTTCGTTTTCGGTATAGTTGCAGACATTATTCCAGGTCGAGGCTAACTACAAAGATGTTCACCTTATTGCAACCTAAAAATTTGTAGAAGGAGTCATCCTTAAATAAAACTTGGTTTAAAAGTTACGGGGATTCAAAGTTGGTGAGTTGAAATTGTTCAATACGATTGCCATTCGGAAAATGCCCAGGTACTTGCTATCAGTTTGATGTCACAATTTCGAGGGCGATTATCGCGATGATATGACTATTTTCTCGAGACATTTTCAGCATCAATGTTAGTCTACTATATATCCTCTTTCCAATAAGACCGATTTCAAACCATTTGATAACTCACGCGGAAAGTTACATGTACATGAAGTTCTCCATTCGAAATTGCGAATCAGCAAGCCAAGCACAGCCTTGCTGCGGCATAGGTCCGAATATGAGATAGTCATGTAGAGGCTAAGTTCCAGGCTGTTATGATCATGATTCTAAAGGGGTGTGTGACACAAATTTTCGTGTTTGGTCATGTGTATTCTCATGTAAGCAGTGAATCATATTGAGCTTCATGAGGTGTGCTACACAGACACAAAATTGCTACGGGAGGACATGTTTAGCCTTGGCATATACGTTGCATTATTGTTGTTAACATATGAGAGAGACTCATTTTGATACAAGAGTCACAGCCTGTGTAATACGGTGAACTGACTTTTTATCGATCGAAATGTCGCGGTTAAGCATGAGTCGCCACCGACTTTTATTTTATCCAAACAAGTTAGAAAGGCTAAAAGAAACAGAAAAAAACCTTTAAAAGAAATCTGAGTTCGGGGGGTAATTTATGCAAAGGGAAGGTGTAAGGCACCCTTTGCATCCATGGTTTTCCATGGGCTCTTAATTGCTTTGCTTGCTCGTTTTCAGAAAATGTAGATGAAAGAGGAAAAAAATGGACTTTAGCTCGTAAAATGAGCGTAGCCAGTTTTTGACGAATTTCGAGAAAGAATATAGAAAATAGAGCATGGCAAGGCAATTAGGGGCAATTACCTTAAACTCAGATGATAGGTCTCTTTTTAGCCTTTCAGAATGAAAGGGGCAATCCTTGCCATAAGTGGGCAAGAAGCCTTTCGTTTGGAGGTAGATGGGTCATCGAATTATCGTTCGCCCAAAGACTAACCCATGCCATAGAAAGGCAGGTAGTCTAAGGGAAAGGATCAGAATAGCCTTTCGTAGGCAACCGGAGGATACCTCAGCCTTTTTCGTAGGCAACTTCCGAGGGTCGAGGTCATGTTAGTGTATCGAAGGCAGCATCATTAGGGACCATGACCTTTAATCGAGGCAACATGGCTAAGGTATCCTCGTATTCGAGGGACTGGCTATTCTGCAAAAAAAAACACAAGGCAAAGGCAACAGGCAACAGGCAACGAGGCAACAGAGAGGTTACCCAAAAGTGTGCGTGTGTGCATCAATCACGTGATCATATTCGAATATATTATCTTGTAAAATTAGTGATTCTATGTTCACTTCAAAGGTTGCACTCCCTAGGATTACTAACCATGCAATAATACGGGGAAGGGGAAAAAGAAACCAGCGGATCAATAGTGCAATAGGTCTGACATAAATAATAATTAAGACAGTAAAAACAAGATGAATTTCAGGGTTACCGAACATTCGAGCTTTGACTGGTTGGCTAACCCTGAAAATTGGAAAAGAAAAAATAAACACGAGGGGGTGAGTGTAGGAGGAGTTCATTAACAGTGAGAATCAAACCCTAATTTATTTATAAGGCAGAATAAATATTTAATTAAAAAGAGAAGAGATTAGAACTTAGCTTTTGATTTGACTGATAGGGCACGTGGTCGGAAGAATCTTGATTAATCCATGCATGCATGCGCAAGCTATGAATGTCTGCAAAACAGTTTAATGCTCAGGATGGTAGTACCTCGCAAAAAAACAAGAAAATGGTTAGTACGAAATAGAAAATGTCAATGGCGAATGATAAAGAAATATTAACAATTAATCATAACTAAGAAAATATAAAAACAAGCATGTTTTTTGATATTTTTTTAAAAGAAAAAGTTTAACTAATAAAATAGTATATAGAAAATAAGTGAATTAAAATATAGCATATTTTTGTATTTTATAGACTAAATTCTAACCAAAAATAAAAAAAAATTAAAATTAAACTATAGTAACATTTTGTTAAAAAAACTTTCATTAGAAACGTGAGATAGCCCTTTTAGTTTACTAAAAATAATAGTGTAATACCAGCATGAAAAAAGCTTTGAATCATTCCAATTTTCCCTAATTTTAAAGTTATGACTAGTAAACAAAACATACAGCAATACTTAAAAACAACTATTATACTACATGGGGCGGAACCCCCCATTTTTATGCTGTCAGTAAAGAAAAAAAATAAGACTTCTAAAGCTTGACTTTTCAAATCTAATATTGTTTCAATAAAATAATGACACATGGCTTTATATTACTAAAAAAACAATAAAATTAAAGTACTACTAGTATTTGTGAAAGACCAAATCGTGAATTCCATTTCTCATCTTCTTCTTTTACACAGCAAAATCAATTTCTTGCACAAAACCCACGAAATCAAAATTCAATCCATTCAAACAACAACATATAAAACCATAGTTCTATACAATCAACAAGTTAAATCGATACCGTGCAGTCAATTTCGGAGATGGCGGTTGAAGGATCCGAATTGGAGATCCATGGAGAAATTCTTGGTGGAACGGCGGTTGTGAGGCAGTCTCGCGGTGGTCCTTTTGCGGCTTCAGCGTTGTTGTGTGAATCAACAAGAGGTTGAATCGTGGATCCAAGGAGATGGTTGCTTCCATCGGTGAAGGTGACGATGCATGATGCTGCAGGTCATGTTGCTCGTCGGTGTTGTCGCGGTGTTTGGCTTCACGATTTGTGAGTGGCGCAGATGGTGGAGGGGGCGGCTAGCCTTGCACACAGGCCGTCGGAGGTTGTTGGATCGCGGTGGTTGTTGTAGCGGTGCGGCTTCTTTCCGGATCCATTGCTTCGTGTTTTGTTCTCCACCTCTTCCTCTTTATTTTGTGAATTGCTGTTGGAAAAAATGATTAGAGAGGTTTTTTTTTAGAGAAAATAAGGGTTAGTCCTTGGAGAAAATAGGTTAGGATTTGGTCTCAATATGTACGTGAGAGTTGTGAATAAGGGTTAATGGTTAGTTCCCTTTATAGGTTAGAAATTTTTGGTTTATATAGGAAAAATATTAGGTTAGAATGATTAAGAGAGAACAAAATCAACAATCAATTAAAATAATAAAAATCCAAAATCAAATATTGTTTGATTTAAATTTATAATTATTTTAATCAATTATATAAATTCTCTCCTAAAATAGAGATTACCATCTAAAAAAAGAAAAGGAGAACAAAATCTTTCAAAATTTTTATTTTATGATTTTTTTGGATATTTTTGTGAATAAAATGTGAATAAAGTAAAAAAATATTTTTTTAATAAATAATAAATAATGAAAATACTATTTAAATATAAAAAGAAAACAATTTTTGTGAATTTTTGAATAAATGTGAATAAAGTTAGAAGTAAAATTAAAAACTTATAAAAGGGAAAAAATGTTAGTAGTGGGATTCGAACTCGGGACCTCTCGCTCTTGTACCTTTTACCCGCAAATTCTTACCAACTGTGCTATGTCACTTAATCGAAATAAAATGACATTTGCAATTATATGAGGGCAAATTTTGGGGTATGACAGCTGCCCCTGTTCAATTATCTTAAACTTGAAGATGTAGAATGGTTTGTAGGCCAGTCGGTATCTGAAGGTGGAAGATGATTGAACACTAGAATACCAAGAAATTTGCCCTAGCTGAAGTAGGGACTTTTGTCGGAGATGGGCTTGAAGATGCCATCCAGATGTTTGGAGAAGATCTATGATGGAGATGGGTTTGAAGATGCCATCCGACTTGATATACTAGAGAGTCAGAATGTGTCGTACGTTAGACTGTTTCTGAGCCTTAGACTTAGGTTGAGTCGTACGTTGGACTGGGTCTAGCTTGCATCCTCAGATGTCTGGAAAACCGTGCGTTAGGTCGAAGAATAAATCGTGCGTTAGACTATTCTCAATTGCATCCTCAGATGTCTGGAAAACCGTGCGTCAGGTTGATGGATGAGTCGTGCGTTAGACTAATCCAAATTGCATCCGTAGATGTCTGGAATGCCGTGCGTTAGGCTGAAATTTTTTGTATTGAGGAGTATTTGTTGGAGATGGTCGTGTCAGCACTGTTCGTAGTAACTGAATTAGACTTTGGAAGATGATCGTGTCTACACCGTTCGTGATGATAGAATTAGATCTTTGAAGGTCGATCGTGTCAGCACCGTTCGTAGTAACTGAATTAGATCTTTTAAGGTCGATCGTGTCAGCACCGTTCGTAGTAACTGAATTAGACTTAGGAAATAGTTGATCGTGTCCACATCGTTCGTGATAATGGAATTAGATCTCTTGTCGTGTCAGCACCGTTCGTAGTAACTGAATTAGACTAGAAAGGTCAGTGATCGTGTCTACACCGTTCGTGATGATAGAATTAGATCTTTGAGAGTTGACCGTGTCAGTACCGTTCGTAGTAACCGAATTAGATCTTTTGTCGTGTCAGTACCGTTCGTAGTAGCTGAATTAGACTGGAAAGGTCAGTGATTGTGTCTACACCGTTCGTGATGATAGAATTAGATCTCTGAGAGTTGACCGTGTCAGTACCGTTCGTAGTAACCGAATTAGATCTTTGAAAATGACCGTGTCATTACCATTCGTGGTAAATGAATTAGATCTTCGAGCGTTGACCGTGTCAGTACCATTCGTAGTAGCTGAATTAGATCTTGGAAAATTGGAGATTTCGTTCCTTTGTCTGTACCTGTATCCTGCAATAGGTATAGTTAGTCTTTATGCAATGTCATGATGCATGTATTATGTAATGAATCCCTCAAAATAAACGAGAAACTTTGTATGTTATGGATGAGTTCATTATGAGGTAAGGTATGCAATGTATGAATGTGTTTATGACATATGATATGTGAACATAATTTATGTTGTCTTGATTGAGAAAATGAATCTCTATGTCTTTGTGATTTTAATGTCTAATCTTGTTTGAAGATGCTCAGCTGGGAATTTATGATTCTTGCTTGGGGATGATTAGCAACTCGATGGACTCTGATTGGGGATAAAGATATTAGTAAGCCATGTTGGAGAAGAGCAACGTGTCGGAGAACCGGTGGTGTTGAAGATGTAAACTCTAGTGGGGAGCCATGTCTTTGTCGGGACGAGTATGTTCAAAGATATCTTCTTTGAGGATTACTCTGTGGGGATATGATCTTGTGAACCCGGCTCTGTGGGGAGACATGGGTGTCTTGAAAATTGCCCCCAGTATTGTAGTAACTACTATTCGATTTAGGACACCCTACTGAGTATTGATCAAGCTGCCAAACTGGACTTGCATAGATTTGCCCCAGTTAGTAGGGACTTTGGAAAGATTCGCCTCGCGAGGACTTTACGAGATGTGCACCATGGGCGATATGTCCCTAGTAATCATAGGCTCAAGATAATGTCCCCACGTTGATTGGGGAGTAGCTTTAGATATTCTTGGATGCATGCCCCTGATTGTTCGAGCATCCATGAGAGATTCTCGGAATCTTGACTTGATTGCCCCAGATTGATTGGGAAATGCCTTTGACTTTTTGGTTTTTAAGAGATTCTTCGAATCTTGACTTAATTGCCCCCGATTGATTGGACAAAGCATGTCATGCCCCTTGTATACGTAGGAGACACTGCTTCTCGGAGTAGCCTCGTCTGTCGGACTAACTTTCAGTCATTAGTTGTACCCTGTGCAAGTTCTTTCAGCTGCTAACGTTTGAAATTATGTAGCAGAATTTGTTTAATAATGAATTCATGAGATGCAATGCATACGTTTGTCTTGAGTTTGTTGAAAAACATTAAAATTGGATATGTAAAAGCACAATGTTTATAAAAACGTGATGTTGGTAAAAAACGAAGTGTCAACTCAGCATTTTTGGTAAACCTTAAGGAGTCAGGATACCTTTTTGGTGACAGTATGCTTTCGAACTAACCATGCTTCAGTTAGGACTTTTAAGGGTTGTAACGTGGCTTGGTTCACGGTTTAAGAAATAAAGGATAAAGGCTCAAAATTTGATTGTACCCACCCCTCTTCGTGATGATCTTCAACCCTAAGCTCAGTTGATTCGACTTATGCATTCAGGTTCCAAGAGACTTTTGGATTTGCACTTTTGATAATGATGACGGTTCACAAGCAGAGAGAACTTTTGAGATGGCAGTCACTTCTTCCTTTTGGTAGTCACATCA
Source organism: Vicia villosa (assembly GCF_029867415.1). Classification (NCBI taxonomy): domain Eukaryota; kingdom Viridiplantae; phylum Streptophyta; class Magnoliopsida; order Fabales; family Fabaceae; genus Vicia; species Vicia villosa. The sequence goes on from NW_026705069.1 coordinate 28,232, forward strand.
TTGTGTTGTTCAGGAATTTATTGACTTCTCTTCTTTCATCTTTTTGATATCCCTAACTTTTGCCTGAACTGTCTCTTTTGAGCTTACAGTCAGCGGGATGCCTTGATTTTTGCCTAAGCCATCTTTTTAATTTTTGACTTAGCAGGCTTTTCTTTGTATATATGTTTTTTCATTTCATTTTTCTTTGAAAGATATTGACTGCCTTGCTTGATGATTGATGAAGCATCATTGGCTTTTGATTGACATCTCCAACAGTTCTTTGATGTGTGCGGGTGAACGCTTGTGATTGAAACCTTTGTTGAAAGGTGTACTGAATGATTCTCTTAAAACAGAATGTACAACCAGATTAACTGAGAACTACCCTGCCCCAGGTTATGATCAAGGGTTTTAATTAGCACAAGAAAGAAACTTCTACTTCTTAGGCTCAAAAGGGGTTGACAAGGGATTAACATCCTTATATCTCCACTGTTTAGGAATTAAAACAATGCCTGTACATCGTCAGCATAGTCCGTTCAAAAGCATATTGTATGAGGTTGCGGTATCGTTTCGTCATCCTCCCTCAAAAGGTATACAACTTTAGCAGGAGTTGAATATCACAAAACATATGCAAAGTAAAGACATAATTTAAAATGAGTGATGGCGAACTAATTAATTCAAGACAAACATATGCAATGCACTGATGATAATTATTAAAACAGATAATGTCTATCATGATTCGAATGTTTAAACAAACAGAAAAGAAATATGCAAATGAAAGTAGATCTAATGATCCAAAAGTTCATCCCTCTAGACGTCAATCCATCTTGTCATGACTAGGCATAGGAGCGGTGATCACCACAGGAGTTTCAGGAGGGTTGGATTTGATTTCTCCGTCATTGATCAGATCTTGAATCTTATTCTTTAATGTCCAGCAATTGTTTATGTAATGTCCAATACTGTTGGAATGGTACGCGCACCTCGCATTGGGTTTATAGTAGGTGTTAGAATTCGTTGGCTCGATTGCCCTGAGCGTCTGGATCGTATGAGTGAATTGATTGTTGTGACTCAGTTGTCGTGATTCCATTATCGTGACTCAGTTGTCATGATTCCATTATCGTGACTCAGTTGTCGTGATTCCATTATCGTGACTCAGTTGCCGTGACTTTGTTGTCGTGACTCAGTTGTCGTGATTCCATTATCGTGACTCAGTTGTCATGATTCCATTATCGTGACTCAGTTGTCGTGATTCCATTATCGTGACTCAGTTGTCGTGATTCCATTATCGTGACTCAGTTGTCGTGACTTTGTTGTCGTGACTCAGTTGTCGTGACTTCATTGTCGTGGTCTTTTCTGATTTGAGTGTCATGATTAAATCTTTAATCGCACGCTTCAGCGGTCTACCATCCTTTACACCATAACCAGGATTGTTCGAATAATAAGCGCATCTCGCATTGTAATTGTACCCCAAGAATAGGAGTGCTTCAATTCTTCTTGCCCCTTGGGTGAGTTCAGAATCAAAGTCTGGGATCGGGTATTCCGAGCCTGGAGGTGTTTGACTGATTGCTCGAAATCCATTTATGCTGAAGTAAACAACAAGAGAGGATGAGATACCTGTTGTGAAAAACCTGTTATGCGATGTTATGAATGCAAATGCAATATTTTCAAGGATCTTTAGGCATTTAGTTAGCAACGTTAGAAAATGATTTGGTCGCGTCTTTGTCTTGAAGAAATCTGAATTTTGTCTTTGAACGTCTTTCTTTGAGAATCAAGCTCACCATATCGAGTGGGTCATCGCCTCTGATTCGGGGTACTTCTGAATTTGAAGGTACATGGCTAGAGGAGATTAAATCTTCTTGCCCCTTAATAGGTAGAATGTCTCTGAATTGGAAGGTATGTAGCCAGAGGAAAATAAATCCTCTTGCCCCTTGATAGGGATTCAGTCTTTGATAAGAGCACCTGAAATTGTGCGCCCTAAATTCCTAAGATCCTTGAAAGGGTTAGTTAAATCATGTTATGCTTATGATGTCATGATGTCATGATGTTACGCGAATGAAGTTCATTTGGCATAGTGTGAGATAGTAAGAACAAACATGTCCTTTTAACAAAACCTGCAAGGAAATGAAGGTTAGTAGTAAACACAAACAAGTCACACAAGTCACACAATTTTTGGCTTAAGGCTTGCATGGAGTCTGATCAGGTGTCCTTCCCAAGGGTACTTCTATGGATAAGGAGATTTCAGCAACGGGTTCTACAAGTTATCCAGAATTGTCAGCCCTTCTAAAGCACCCTCGGACATGATGCATTCGCACCATGCAATGATACTTTGAGAAAGAACCTATCTGAATTGTAGTATCGGGTAGCGACTAGTCCTTAACATTTGTCAAGGGTAGTCCCCCCACTACGTTCCTAAAGGCCAGGATGGGTTAAGGGTAACTAAAGGTCCTTGAGCTCCGGCGCACCCACAGACACATACATAGACCCCCCTCATTTGAGAAAGGTGTGCATATGCTATGGAGTCCTAACTCAAGCGTGAACTTCATATTGACTCATCTCCCACATATGTGAAAGAGGTCGCCATGACTATGCCACTCCTAATCTTAAGTGTTCTTGAATCCGGGAATAGGATTCGTCCTTCAATTTTCCCAAAACGCCCCTGAAAGATAAAACAAACAAAGCAAACAATAGAAAACATTTAAGTGAATCCTAAACTTTTAAGGTAACCCCTCTTTTATCGAATTTTATCCCCAGCAGAGTCGCCAGTTCTGTAATACGGTGAACTGACTTTTTATCGATCGAAATGTCGCGGTTAAGCATGAGTCGCCACCGACTTTTATTTTATCCAAACAAGTTAGAAAGGCTAAAAGAAACAGAAAAAAACCTTTAAAAGAAATCTGAGTTCGGGGGGTAATTTATGCAAAGGGAAGGTGTAAGGCACCCTTTGCATCCATGGTTTTCCATGGGCTCTTAATTGCTTTGCTTGCTCGTTTTCAGAAAATGTAGATGAAAGAGGAAAAAAAATGGACTTTAGCTCGTAAAATGAGCGTAGCCAGTTTTTGAAGAATTTCGAGAAAGAATATAGAAAATAGAGCATGGCAAGGCAATTAGGGGCAATTACCTTAAACTCAGATGATAGGTCTCTTTTTAGCCTTTCAGAATGAAAGGGTCAATCCTTGCCATAAGTGGGCAAGAAGCCTTTCGTTTGGAGGTAGATGGGTCATCGAATTATCGTTCGCCCAAAGACTAACCCATGCCATAGAAAGGCAGGTAGTCTAAGGGAAAGGATCAGAATAGCCTTTCGTAGGCAACCGGAGGATACCTCAGCCTTTTTCGTAGGCAACTTCCGAGGGTCGAGGTCATGTTAGTGTATCGAAGGCAGCATCATTAGGGACCATGACCTTTAATCGAGGCAACATGGCTAAGGTATCCTCGTATTCGAGGGACTGGCTATTCTGCAAAAAAAAAACACAAGGCAAAGGCAACAGGCAACAGGCAACGAGGCAACAGAGAGGTTACCCAAAAGTGTGCGTGTGTGCATCAATCACGTGATCATATTCGAATATATTATCTTGTAAAATTAGTGATTCTATGTTCACTTCAAAGGTTGCACTCCCTAGGATTACTAACCATGCAATAATACGGGGAAGGGGAAAAAGAAACCAGCGGATCAATAGTGCAATAGGTCTGACATAAATAATAATTAAGACAGTAAAAACAAGATGAATTTCAGGGTTACCGAACATTCGAGCTTTGACTGGTTGGCTAACCCTGAAAATTGGAAAAGAAAAAATAAACACGAGGGGGTGAGTGTAGGAGGAGTTCATTAACAGTGAGAATCAAACCCTAATTTATTTATAAGGCAGAATAAATATTTAATTAAAAAGAGAAGAGATTAGAACTTAGCTTTTGATTTGACTGATAGGGCACGTGGTCGGAAGAATCTTGATTAATCCATGCATGCATGCGCAAGCTATGAATGTCTGCAAAACAGTTTAATGCTCAGGATGGTAGTACCTCGCAAAAAAACAAGAAAATGGTTAGTACGAAATAGAAAATGTCAATGGCGAATGATAAAGAAATATTAACAATTAATCATAACTAAGAAAATATAAAAACAAGCATGTTTTTTGATATTTTTTTAAAAGAAAAAGTTTAACTAATAAAATAGTATATAGAAAATAAGTGAATTAAAATATAGCATATTTTTGTATTTTATAGACTAAATTCTAACCAAAAATAAAAAAAAATTAAAATTAAACTATAGTAACATTTTGTTAAAAAAACTTTCATTAGAAACGTGAGATAGCCCTTTTAGTTTACTAAAAATAATAGTGTAATACCAGCATGAAAAAAGCTTTGAATCATTCCAATTTTCCCTAATTTTAAAGTTATGACTAGTAAACAAAACATACAGCAATACTTAAAAACAACTATTATACTACATGGGGCGGAACCCCCCATTTTTATGCTGTCAGTAAAGAAAAAAAATAAGACTTCTAAAGCTTGACTTTTCAAATCTAATATTGTTTCAATAAAATAATGACACATGGCTTTATATTACTAAAAAAACAATAAAATTAAAGTACTACTAGTATTTGTGAAAGACCAAATCGTGAATTCCATTTCTCATCTTCTTCTTTTACACAGCAAAATCAATTTCTTGCACAAAACCCACGAAATCAAAATTCAATCCATTCAAACAACAACATATAAAACCATAGTTCTATACAATCAACAAGTTAAATCGATACCGTGCAGTCAATTTCGGAGATGGCGGTTGAAGGATCCGAATTGGAGATCCATGGAGAAATTCTTGGTGGAACGGCGGTTGTGAGGCAGTCTCGCGGTGGTCCTTTTGCGGCTTCAGCGTTGTTGTGTGAATCAACAAGAGGTTGAATCGTGGATCCAAGGAGATGGTTGCTTCCATCGGTGAAGGTGACGATGCATGATGCTGCAGGTCATGTTGCTCGTCGGTGTTGTCGCGGTGTTTGGCTTCACGATTTGTGAGTGGCGCAGATGGTGGAGGGGGCGGCTAGCCTTGCACACAGGCCGTCGGAGGTTGTTGGATCGCGGTGGTTGTTGTAGCGGTGCGGCTTCTTTCCGGATCCATTGCTTCGTGTTTTGTTCTCCACCTCTTCCTCTTTATTTTGTGAATTGCTGTTGGAAAAAATGATTAGAGAGGTTTTTTTTAGAGAAAATAAGGGTTAGTCCTTGGAGAAAATAGGTTAGGATTTGGTCTCAATATGTACGTGAGAGTTGTGAATAAGGGTTAATGGTTAGTTCCCTTTATAGGTTAGAAATTTTTGGTTTATATAGGAAAAATATTAGGTTAGAATGATTAAGAGAGAACAAAATCAACAATCAATTAAAATAATAAAAATCCAAAATCAAATATTGTTTGATTTAAATTTATAATTATTTTAATCAATTATATAAATTCTCTCCTAAAATAGAGATTACCATCTAAAAAAAGAAAAGGAGAACAAAATCTTTCAAAATTTTTATTTTATGATTTTTTTGGATATTTTTGTGAATAAAATGTGAATAAAGTAAAAAAATATTTTTTTAATAAATAATAAATAATGAAAATACTATTTAAATATAAAAAGAAAACAATTTTTGTGAATTTTTGAATAAATGTGAATAAAGTTAGAAGTAAAATTAAAAACTTATAAAAGGGAAAAAATGTTAGTAGTGGGATTCGAACTCGGGACCTCTCGCTCTTGTACCTTTTACCCGCAAATTCTTACCAACTGTGCTATGTCACTTAATCGAAATAAAATGACATTTGCAATTATATGAGGGCAAATTTTGGGGTATGACAGCCTGGCGCATACATCACTGGTATTACTCATTATGCCCATGCAAACACTGCATACGTAAAAAGCACCTCCAAAAGCTTACTCAAGATACACTAAACTTGTGCATTAAGTTGTTGAGAAAGATCCACTACTTGCAACTCTACCATACAACAATGCACTCATATATAAAACAAAAGTTCAGTTTCACAATTGGAGGGGCTCCATAATTTTTCTTTTCTCAGTTTCCATTCTCTCTTCACTCTCTCTCTAACAAACTCTTCTAACCACCACCAACTCTTCTAACCACCGCCAACTAACTCCGGCCACCAACCAAATCTTCAACCACGATCCATCTCCTTCATCTCTCAATTACCACTACTACCATAATCACCACGTTTTCATCATGTTATCAAACTTCCATGGATCTTCATCATACATCATCTCATGATCATCTTTCTACCACTGCCACCGAATCAATCATCATCATCTCCATTGTTACTTTCATCATTTGGATGCCAGGAAAGCTTCAAGCGAATTTGCAGCAACACTGATGATTTCTTGAAGTGGATCACATCATCATCGAGTGCCTAAGAGCAGTCAAGAATCCTGAGTTTATTTCTCAGGATCGAGTCTTCCTCAAAACCAGAGTACGTGTCCAAGTGTCGCAGGATTTTCGTGCTCTTTGCTCAAGATCTTTTCAAGTAAGTGATCTCATTCCTTTGCATTAGAAGCATGTATAGGCCTGGAACTCCCATCACCCGGGATATGGGTTAGGACCACTAGAACCACCATGTTTTCGAATGTTTGTTGCATTTTGTATGAAGATTGATATGATTCTTAGAACGAAAAGCTTGATGTTTAAATGTGTTGGTTGCGTATACAATTTCTATTTGGCATGAGGAGTGTTTTAGTGTAATAATCTTGTGTTTTCATAGAGATCTTTATAGTTAGGGTTTCTAAAACGTGTTCGGTTATGCTGTTAGAGTGATAATTAGGGGAAAGTAAGGCCAGATTCATGGTCAGCGTTGAAAACCGAGTGGGAAGGCGTAAGCTTTTTTCATTTCTGAGAATTATTTGTGATCGCCGGTGGCCGGCCGGAGAAGACGACCAGAGCCCTAGCTCCGGCGTCTGCATGGATCCCATTATCCTCCTCTCAGACAGCCTGCGTGTCACCACGTTATTGGGTTTTTCCCCATTTTGTTGTGTTTTGGCTTTATTCTCAATCATTGGCTAAGTGTGTTGTCATCGTGTGATTGGCCACGTCTTCCCTTTTGTCTTTTAGTCACTTAAGTGACCATATGACCAATTGATGCCAAGTTACTACATCACGTTTCATGTTAATAATATAAAAGTTGGAATAATAAAAGCAATGAAATAAAATGGGACTGGTAGTAATGATGAGGCTGGGCCTCGTTTTGCAGTGGGCTTTGCACCACTATTAATTTCTGCACCACCCTATTTTGGGCCCAAGCGCCAATTAAGATAGAATTAGTTCATCTCTGCTTTACTAACACACCCCCTAGCTGACAGATTTTGAGAATTGTTTAGAAATTATTTCTTCTCTAATTTTTGACTTGTAATTCAATTCCCAGTGGAATAATAAAATAAATAAAAATATATTTCAGATAGATATATGTGTGTATATAATTTTTGTATTTTTTATAGATTTTTAGAAATTATTTTCCTATTTTTAATAAATCCTTTTCTTTAGTGTGTTCATATTTTCTCATGTTTTGCTATGTTTTACAAAATAATTTGTTTAAGTGCCTTAGGGATAGAATCTAATTTCCAATTCTTGTGTGGTTTCAGTAGGCTAATACATGATAATGTGTAAAAAAAATGAAAGTCCAATTCCATATTTTGGTTAGGTTTTCATTAGGTTTTCTATACCCGATTAATGTGCGTTTCTAAACGGATAACCCTGTGAATTTGACCTATAATTTGCTTTGCATTTATGCAATAGCCTTGGATTTTTTTGTACATATGATTAGGGATGTTTAGAGGTCCTAGGACCTGGAATTAGATTTTTAAATCGTTTCTTCTTATTTTACTTGAATCCTTTCTTACATGTAAATAACTTGCTTTTGGTTAACGGTTGTATCATAACTTGTCCAAATGACCTATAATTTTGTATGAGACTTTTTGACTTGATTTCATGATTGTTTAAACACCTATTAGAGGTTATTAACTACTGACTTCCATCATTTGATTACATTTTTCTAACTTCATTCACAATTTGAAATCGTTTAGTTGGTATTGACCTAGTTTTGTCTAGTTTGCGTTAGAACTTTGTGTTGCTTCAAGCTAATTGATTAACATAGATTGGTATAAGGTCTTAGACCTATAAATGAATTAATATGATACTGACCTCAAGCTTAGTTCATGCGTTCATTTTCTTTTTGTTTCGATTAATTGACGTTTGTTCGCTAATTGTTAAGTAACGATTCAAGCGATACATTGGTAACTTCTTGTGAATATTTTCGTGCGATGCCATGATGCTTTTGTGTTTGATTTAGGACCCCAATTTCTTTAGTTTGCTACTGCCATAGGGCTTTCTTCCCTCTTTCTCATGCTTTGCCTCTTCTTTCACACTTTGATTGTTGTTAGTTTAAGAGGTGACGATTGTTTGTTCTTCCTCCACTCTTTGTGGATTGTTTTCTCTTGGGATTCATTGTGTGTAGTCTCGCTTAGGAGTAGACTCGGTTGGGGACTTCATTAAGTCGCCTACCTTGCTTGTTGCTTTTGCTTATCTCTTACTATATGCTTGCCATGTTCCCTTAGGGCGGTGACTTCAATCTTCATTAAGATTACTCACATAGAACAATTTAGGTTGTAGTCTATGCATGATAACATAGGTAGAGATCCCTCATCCTTGACCTTAGGGCCATTCTTATATGTTAGCATTAGGTTAGAAATGTATGTTCCCCTTTTGCATGACAAACAAAAATCCATAAAACACAATAAAACATTAATAAAGGTTGAAAAGTAATAAAATGGAATGGAAGCTCTTGTCCCTCTTGTTTAAGGGGATCACTTGAGTGGAGATTCCTAAACCTAAAAAACACAAACCCAGAGTTGATTGAGTCTTCCTTGATTAAGGTTCACTCGAAACCCTCGACATACTTTTGTTTAGCTTTTAAGAGCATGTTACTTCCACTCCAATCCCAGCGTGAGTCTCCAAAGGTCGAGCGGCGGAGTGTGCTGTAACTGTTCACTAAAAAAACACCAACAAATCCTAAAAAACATAGAAAATCTTGAGCAGAACTACGGCGCTCTGATTCTTCTTAAGAGGATACGTAGGCATAGAGGCAACTCTAGCGAGCACAATAATTATTAAAAAACTTTAGGTTTAATCATGCATTGCATTAGTGATAGATACACCCTTTAGATAGAAACAAACATAGGTGGATACCATCGAGTACGATGGGCGTGAGGGGTGCTAGCACCTTCCCCTTACGTAACCGACTCCCGTACCCTATTCTCTGGTCGAAAGACCTTGTTCTTATTTCGAGTTAGGTTTCTGATATTCCTTTCCCGCGATGGGATGAATATATTAGTGGCGACTCTGATTCCATTTTTCGCGGTAGCGACAGCTGGCGACTCTGCTGGGGAAGTGATAGACCTGTGCTGGTCCATTCCTAGCGAGTCGATCCTAGCCTTTGTTTGTTTCTTTTATTGGGTGTTTATTTAGTTGTTTATATGTTTACTTTTTGTATATATGTTTGCATATCATGTCTATTTCCTATTTGCATATCATGTTTACTTTCCGCATGCATCTGGACTATATTATGGGTCCCCGTGGGGGCCACATATTTTCCTGATTTGTTTTGCAGGTGGGGGTTTGTGCGAGGTAAAAGGCCCACTACCCAGGCCAGTGATACTTAGGATTAATGTGGATGCCCATGTCGACTCCCGTAGCGTTTGATACGATCTAGCTTGACATGGGGTACCACAACCAGGCGAGGTTCTTTCATGGAACATTGTGTCTGGCACGTTTGTTGCCTCAAACACATTGTACCCCATGGGAATCATTAACCCTGGTAACCATTAGGGACCACCTGTCCGTGTCTAGACTTCATACCCGTGAGATTGGGGTGGGACAGGAAACCTTGGCTCCTACATGCCATTGCTTCTTCATAGTTGAGGTCGGACCTTTATTTGGTCTGTTCTCATGGTGCTTGATATTCTGGTATTCAAAAAAGGGTGTCGAACTTTTGATCCTATGACATTTGACCTGTATAGAGATGTTCACATCAGTTATTCAGAAGTGTGCACAGTGGTTACTAAGATTATATGGGCCTTGATCCCATGCTTTTGCATCGCATAACATCATTACTTTATCCACTTCATTGTGGGGATTCTAAAGTCTATTTCAAAAAAAAAGTAGAAAAATAGAAAAGATGGAAAAGGATAAAAAGAGAAAAGATACTATATGCAAAAAAAAAAATAGTAAAAGAGAAACAAAAGTGTGAAAAGACTTTAGTATTCTCCATAAATGAAACATGCATTCATACTATCATGCATTTCATAGTTCTCTCAGAAGCTTATGAGGGCCATTTCCATTCGAATTCTGACTTCAACAACAAACTGACTTCTTACCGCTACGTGCTTGAAAGTTAATGATGGAACAACTCCGTGAGGACTTGAATGAGATGAGGACAGAAATGAGGATTGACATGAATCAGTGTATGGAGGTTATTCAAGCCTTTTCTCTTTGACAAGAAGAATAGAGACAAGTTCCTTAGAGGCCAAATGACAATGTTAATCTCACCCACGAGAAGGTCTTACAAATCAGAATGTCTGAATGACTGTTGAGATTCCTATTACTGTTAAGGAGGGAACCCATCATGAGAATAATTTGGAAATTGAAGTCTTCAAGTTTCTGATTATTGAAAATGAAAAAAGGTTCCACCTCTTGGAGAAAAGGTTGAAAGCCATAAAAGATTGTGACTCCGTTGATTTAGACATTGTTGGATTGTGCCTAGTGCTTGATGTCAAGAGGTGCAATGGTCATTTATTCTCTCTCTGGATAGTTTGGACATGCAAGCCAAAATGAAAATTATCTCTTTTACATGTGTGGAAGTTGCTTGGGGCTCCCGACCGAGGGATAAGCAAGACATACTCTTATCTTGAGCATTGCACCATTCGCATTGCTCAAATCCCTAAAGCACTACAAAGTTTTGTGCAACTTTTTCATAATCTTTTGCCATGTGATAATCAAGAGTGTTTTGCAGAGGCATTTCTCATTCTCAAGCCGTTGCTTCATATCATGTGTCATCTCTTCCTGGAATTTTCTTCTTAGTGGCCATTGCTCGTCAACAGAGAAAGAAAGAATATGAGAAATGAATTGGTGTAATTTCAATGCCTTGTGCTCAGTTATATCCCTGATTGTTGGTATTTCAGTTGGTGTTTTGGGTCTTCCTCACCACATATAGCTCTCTTGAGTTCGATGATAATGCAATATTCTTGCAGTCATGATGGTGATTACCGTTCTAGCATCTATACTTGGGGCTCCCGACCGAGGGATAAGCAAGACGTATTTTGGTCTTGAGCTTTGCACCATTTGCATGGCTCGAATCCCTAAAGTAAGGCAAAAATGCACCACTCTTGTACGCCTTTGTTGGAATATTCTTCTGGAAGTAATCTAAAGTGTGTGGGAGGAACACATGATAATACTAAGTGGCTACCACGCTGGGGCACCTAGCCATTCAAATGAAGGTGGTAGGATATTCAAAGGCAGAATTTAAGTCCTCGTTGATTTCAGAACAACCGCATCCACCCCAATAGGTTTTATGCACAAATCGAAGTCTCGATGGGGTATCAAAACTGCAAAAAAACATTCAAGAGCAATAAGTCCATACGCAGTCGAGTCTCCTCAATAATGGCATTCATTTAAGATCTTTATTGCATTCTCATTCCTAACATTTTTTTGTTTGTTTAAGCATTTCTAGCATGTAAAAATTTGTTAATTTTTGAATGAAAATCATAATACATTGTTTATGTTTGTCTTGAAGTAATCCATTCGTTTTCACTCAAAAAAATATGTTTTGGCATTACGATACCAACTTTTATTAATTGCTTGCTTAGGCAACAAGCGGAGGGAGAATGATGACAAAAAATGCAAAAATCCCTAATTGTGTGTTTTTGAATAAAACCCGACTGATGATGTACAGGCATTGTTTCAAATCCCTAAACACCGGAGATATAAGGGAGATAGACCCTCGTTAACCCCTTTGAGCCTTGAAGGAGGAGTTTCTTTTTTTGATCAGAAAAAAACCTTTATCTTAACCCTGGGGCAGGGTAGTGTTCATTTAACTTGATCAAGTGTTCAAAACTCACAAATGATATGCATTTAAGGATATAACAATAGTTATCCTTCAAAAGGGTTGAGGAATGTCAAAATTGCAATGGTTATCCTTCACCTATATGGAGATCAAAAGATGACGATACCACAATGGCAATCCTTCATCAAATCAAATGAGCAAGGCAGTCGCAATCACCTCCAACAAATCAAAGATAATGCGATGTCACACGACTTGTTCGAAAAAAAATATAGCAAAAAAAATAGCAAAAAAAAATGGCAAAAAATAATAAGAAGAAAAGGATGAAAAGAAAAACGGCAAAAGAAGCATGAGAAAAAAGATGATGAAATTGCCAAGTCGTGTGATAACGAATCAAAAGAATAAAAGGTGAGCGACTGCCATGTCCAAAAACCTCATTGATTCCTCAACTATTCCAAATTCCTTGTGAGGGATGAACACTCATGTCGAGTTAACTAAACATAGGACTGGAGGACATCACGAAGGGGGTGGGCACCAAATAATTTTGAGCCTAAAAATCCTTTGTTTCAAAAAACCATGAACCTGGCCAAGTTACAACCCTTAAAAGTCCTAATTGAAGTAGGGTTTATTTCGAAAGCGCACTCCTATGAGATAGCGTTTAGCTGACTCCCAATGAAGCGTAACACATATCTATGTTGGTATTGTATGCCCGCTTTATCTTTCATTCACAAGAGGTGGCCACCTCATTGCATAAAAAGTCTTTAAACTTCAAGACTAACATAGGCTTTGCATTGGAATTATCATTCTCAGAATTAACATTCCTTTGCATACAAAACATTTGCTTAAACATCAAGGAAGTTTCTATGATGAGAATCCAAGAAGAGCTTGATCATGTTAAATAAAAGAGACTTGAGAACTCCGTAGAGTAAAAAGCGATCATTTCAAAGAATGATCCTCAAAGCAAGTTGTCTGAAGGCTCCATTGAGCATATGCAGTTTAATGCCCTCGTTGTTTGATCGTTAAGGGACAAGTGCCTGAGAACTCCGTAAAGCCTGATCAGTTTGATATTATCCTTGGTTGGCTACCCTGAGGGGAAAAGCTTGAATGCTCCATTGAGCAAATCAGTTGATGCTTTTTTTGATTGACTACCCTGAGGGGAGAAGTCTGAATACTCCGTTGAGTAGATGCATTCTGATTAAGTACCCTGAGGGGAAGAATTTGAGGACTCCATTGAGTATGATAAAGTTACTATGACAGTTTGTTTGATCTTAAGGGGAGTAAAACTTGAGGATTCTGATAAGATGTACATAATCAGGGGTAATCACGACGAGGAATCTCTCTTGTGAATTCGATCAACTCGAGGCAGTGATGTCGAGACATCTCTCTCAGAACTCAGTCAATCTGGGGTAGTTATGTCGAGATTCGAAAAATCCCTTCGAAGATCCGTGGATCAAGAGAATGAATATTTCAAATATATGAATATGCTGGGGCAGAATTTTCTCAAGTAATTGTGGTATAAGGATCCTTTCGAGGCAAATGTCTTCGTAAATTAGACATCTTTACAAGTCAGGCAGCCTGGGGCATACTCTTTCGGTTTATATTGAAGAAACCGTTATTCACCTGTAAGGTGCGGTTGGCCATCACATAATGGAGAAGTATCATAATGCTTTTCCCCAACAAGTTATTCTCTCCCCAGGCATAGGAGTTTATTTCTCCTGAGAATTCATTCTCTCCCCAAGTATAGGAGTTTATTTCTCCTCGGAGTTGTTCCAATCCTCTCAACAAGGGTTCCTCATCAGGGTTCTCATCCCCAACATGGTAAATTGAGGGAATCTCCTCAAGCTGAAAATTCCCCAAGCAATGGCACATGGTGAGAAGTCAGAAGTCATTCTTCAAGTCAACTAAGAAGTACATCCTGCAAGTTAAAGTCCAATGTCTATTGGCACCCCCACAGAGTTCTTAACACTAAGGGGAATCTCCCTGGTGTTTACCTCTCCCGAGGTCAGAGACGAAGCTCGATCGACAAGTCAGCGAAATATCCTCTAAAGGGCCCTCATCATCTCTGCATATAGTAATCATTGCATTCACATTGCATCTACAAAAACGTGCAGTATTTCCATGAATATGGAGCATTACGCCATAGAAAAATTCAAACATGCATCAATGCATAAGCCAAGTTTGCATGTCCTCCAAGAGCACAAAGTAATATATCCCCAAAAGAAGTCTCACTTTCTCCCTCCAGTGTGGATTGAATACAGAGTCTTTCTTCGTCAAGATCATCGTCTCTTTGGTTATTTCCCTTTTGCTGAGTTCAATTGTTTGGATAACCCATACTTTGTGTGTGGCAATTTGAATGAATGTCACTCTTGAAGAATTACACCCCGCCTTTTGGCCTGAGGGAACCATGTAGTTCTGATGTTCCGTGAAAGTCCAGTGTTTGTGGCATCCTCTGGTAGAGTCTGGTCGTCACCGGTCCTTTCTTTGTACTTACTTTTTGTGAGTCCCCTTACTGCCTTTTGCATAAGGGACATCTCTTGCTTCTTGCAAGTTTGCCTTGGTTATTTTTCCGTATGCTGCGTGCAGATTAGAGTGCGAATGAGGGTGGGCATTCAACCCATCTCATTTTTCAATCATTTGGGTAATCATACTTGGTGTGTGGCAACTTGAATGAATGCCACTCTTGAAGAGTACACCCCGCCTTTTGGCCTGAGGGATCCATGTAACTTTTATGCTTCGCAAGCATCAACATCTCCGTGAATGTTCAGTGGTTACTATCATCCGCGTGTCGAGTCTAGTCGTTACTAGTCTTGTTTTGGTTATTTTCCCGCATGCCGCGTGCATAATAGAGTGCGAATAAGGGTGGGCATTCAACCCATCTCATTTTTCAATCATTTGAAATCCATACTATGTGTGTGGCAATTCGAATGATTGCCACCCTTGAAGGGTTACACCCCGCCTTTGGCCTGAGGGATCCACGTAATTCTTATGCTTCGCAAGCATCAATATCTTCTTGAAAGCCCAGTATTTACTGGCATCCCCTGATTGATTCTAGTTGTCACTAGCCTTTCTTTCAGTCAAGCCCAATGGTTATTGGCATCGCCTTCAAATTCAGCGTTCATAAACATCCCCCGTAGAGTCTAGTCATCACTAGTCCTCCTCTATAAAGTCCAATGATTATTGGCATACCTTTTCAGATCTAGAGTCACCCTACGGCTGTGTCTCTTTTTGAAGTCTAACTAAGGTTAGCAGTTTGGTAGATTCCCCCACGGCTGGTTTCTTCCTTTTAGAGTCCACCCACGGCTACGTCTCTTTTTCAAGTCTAACTAAGGTTAGCAATCAGGATCGGATTCCCCTATGGCTGGTTTCATCCTTGTTGAGTCACCCTACGGCTGTGTCTCTTTTTGAAGTCTAACTAAGGTTAGCAGTTTGGTAGATCCCCCTACGGCTGGTTTCTTCCTTTTAGAGTCGTCCCACGGCTACGTCTCCTTTTCAAGTCTAACTAAGGTTAGCAATCAGGATCGGATTCCCCTACAGCTGGTTTCATCCTTGTTGAGTCACCCTACGGCTGTGTCTCTTTTCTAAGTCTAACTAAGGTTAGCAGTTTGGTAGATTCCCCTACGGCTGGTTTCTTCCTTTTAGAGTCGTCCCACGGCTACGTCTCTTTTGTTCAAAGTCTAACTAAGGTTAGCAATCTATTTAAGATCCACCTTCAGCTGGTATCTCTTGATAACATTCAACACTCTTTGTTGTACCATAAAATGCAAATTTTGATGGTACTTTCGGGTATTCAATCCACTCGCACCTTAAATGTTCGAAACTCAAGATGTCTGTACATTCAGGTTCAAGAAGATTGAATAGGGGCAGCTGTTGCACCCCAAAATTTGCCCATTTATTTATTCCCCAATTGGCCCTCACATCACATTCATGTGCATACCTCATCTAGGCCATTCATCCATTAAATTCATTCATATCATGGTTACTATTTAGAAATTGACAAAGAAGAGCTTCTAGGGAAGAAATTTTTGGTTAAAAGGGTGGATCTGAGGCTTAACTGAGTGGAACCATCTCCGTTGAAGGGCTCCTGAAACTAGGGTTTCACAATCCTCAATCAAAGGTATTGAATGGAGTATGCAAGTTGCATGTTCATCTGGTCTTCCAAATCATGGTTTTTGACCAAAGTCAACGCAATTGACTTTTTGGTCAACCTTTTAATCAGGAGCCGATCATATGATATGAGGTGTCATGGGGTTCCGGTAGAAGTGTTCAGTTGGTTTTCATTGGTTGGAGTTTGACTGAGTTTGGACCGAGGACTGATTAATCAGAAAATTTGTCTGGAGTTGAAAAAGTCAAACAGTTGACTGTTGATGTCTTTAGTCAAAATCAGAGTCAACTTGTATGTTATGGATTTTTGGTGGAATATTGGTCAAGGAAAGTCAATGGGATCATTTGAAATCAAGGATTAACCAAAATTTACCAAATGAGGAAGGTAGTTGAAATATGAAGGTTTCTATATGTAGCAACCTGCCTAAAAATTATGACTTAGAGAGTCGCCACCTATTCTGAAGGGCGAATAGGAAACCCTACGCAGTATAGAGATCAGGGTAAGATACTATATTCAGGTCGAGGGAAGGTGTTAGGCACCCTCAACCCTTTCCTAAAGGCTAACATTTCAAAGATGAAGGTTTATGGAAAGGTTTATAGCTAAGGAATTTGAATAGGGGAAAAAAATGAGATTTTAGGGTGGGGGACTCGCCTTGTTGCCAAGTGCCTACGTATCTCCTTATGGAGAATCAGAGTCTACGTAGTTCGGGGGACGGGTTGTACGCCCTTAAGGTTTGAAATTTGATTTGAAGTTTTGAAGGCTTTGAATAGCCTGTCGTAGATAAAAATCTGTATTTGGAGTTTGAAGTTTGAAAAATGTTTTGAAGTTGTTTTCGATGTCTGGGCGTACAATCCTGATTTGGTATGGCACTATTAACCGCAACGATCAATAGATTCGATCGCCATAGTTAACAGATTGAAAGTTGTATCGTTACCAATTTTAATCAATTAATTTGATTATTACTAATAACGAATTATAGTATTTTAATAATTTAATAATTAATTTGTATCGTTACCCCTCGTAATCGATTGATTCGATTAAAAAGAATGACGAATTAGAATTAGAATAGTAGAAAGATTAATCATCGCGACTAATAAGATAGTCGAAACCATTTAATCAAATATGATTTAATTGCATTTTAATTAAATAGCATTTTAATTAAAATTATTGTTGACCATAGCGATTAATCGATTTAATCGGCACGAACAACAAATTAACATTTTAATATAAACATCACATAATAATTTATTTATAAAAAAATAATTATTATACAATTAATATATATTAAAAGGTATTTTAATTAAAATAAATAAATAATAAAAATTAATTAAGTATATTAGGATTTAAATCCTGTGTGGCAGCTTTGAGGATACATGGTATAAACCATCAGATTAGGGACGTTAGATTAGGCTGAGTGGAGATCTAAGGCAAGATCTTGAGGGTTCACGGTGTCCTCACGCGAGGTGCATGCACTGAATCCTTAGACAGGTATTTCATAAAAATTATATGGGAGCAGGGATCGAACCCTCGTCCCTTTGCTCAAACACGCTTTCACTTACCAACTCAACCAAACGCGCTTCTTGTTTGGTATACGCGCTCAGATCAATAAATAAAAAAACAACGCAGTCAAAGGAATAAAGCGCGCGCGATTCAAAAACCTGCGAACCACGTGACGACAGCTCATCGTCGTCCCCATTAAGGCTGCAAACAAACCTGCAAGAATAGCTACGAATTTGCTATGCATCCGTTCGTAGCAAACATCAATGGAAAATAGCGAATAGCCCAAGTTTGCATATAAATCTTTCGCGACACCCTTATTTCGTTCGTTAGAGTCATGCGAATTCAACCATGTGTTCAATTTAACCTAACTTTGCTCTTATAAAAAACCCCTAATTGGCAAACCCTAAACCTTAACTCGGCAACAATGGTGGTTCACCCTAAACGCGCCCAGAAATCAAATTGGCTTTCAGTAAACGTTCATAGCATTCATTAAAACCATAACACACAATCAAAACATCACAACGATGCATATATCATGCCGATCGAAACAAGTTCTACAACGACTTACCTTGGCTTATGGGAGAGTAATCTGGGAGTGTTGATGATGCGTATTGATCCAGGCACGTTCAGAATCACTTGAGGAACGTTTTGCACTCCTTAATTCTTCTTGCAAATGCTTGATTCTTCAAAACCGAATCCCACGTTTTTGGTGAGTTTTTTTCGTTCTTGAGCTTGTGCCCCTGGTCCAGATTCCCAACCCCTATTCGTGTGCATAGCTTCAGATATTTATAGGCTTGTATTAGGTCAAGTATTTGAAGCCCAATGCTCACTAAATCCAACTTTGCCATGTTTGAGAAATTGATCTTTATTCTTGAATCCTAAGCTACCATATTTGGCCAAAATTGCATCAATCTCCTCTCTATTAATTTGCCACGAAAATATACTATATTTTATCATTAATGATGATTGAAAATCATAAAAATATATTTTCTATCAAGATTATTTGATTCCCCACTTATTTAAATCATAAGAATCAATTTTAAATGAAATAAAATTGTGTAAAATTCAATAAAGTGATAAAATTCGTGGCATATGGTTTGGGTAGCTTGTGGACCAAGTTTGAGTCATGGAATATAGGCCCATTTGCAAGAAATCCAACTTAGACCTCCTTTATTTCACATTTGGTCCTCACAAATCGCCCAACTTTGACCAATCATATCTCACTCAATTTTTAAGCTATGAGGGAGTTCTAATACTTTTTGGAAACCTCAAGAGGTCCTCTATAAGCCACTTTGGAATATATTTTTCATTTGGAGCTTTTATCTTGACCATATCCTCTTTGCGAAAAAACTACTTTTGAAGGATGCTTGAAAATGACCTGTAATCTTTTGCACTGTATCTCTCAAATGGATCATTTCTAGCCCTGGCTTGTGAGAGACAAAGTTGTAGAGAATCCAATTTCCTTCAAAATAGGCTTTGAGTGGGGAATTTTTGATGTTCCATGTGAAAGTTATGCCCAGTCAAAGTTGGGTTGACTTTCTCCTAAGAAACCCTAATTTGAACCTTTTTTGTATTCGTTCATCTCTGAGTTTCTATTAATGGAATCATGATCATTCTTTGATCAAATGATGGTTATACTTCACATGCTTGATGTTGACCAGAATTGGGAGGCTTTGACTATGCTCTGATTATGGTTGACTTTTAGGTCAAACCAGTTGACTGTGGATCATCTGGACTTTGGAGTGAGTAGTCTTTGGGATTGAACCTTGAACTTTGCATCATTGTGAATGGAATATGGGAGGCAAATTTTGGGGTATGACACTATAAAGAGAAAGTTCTAATACTTAGAGAAGTTTAGAAGGAATTTTGAAAAGGGTGAAGATGGTTGAGTAGCTTACTTCAGGGCTACTTTTCGCATGGTTCAAGACATTATTTTGGAATGATTGCAAGAGCAAAATTGTTCAACTCATGACACACTACATTTTTGTAGTTGGGGCTATCTTCATACAAGGCATGGGTCTAAAGTTACGTGCATGGAAAACTGACAGTTCGCTAAAGATGAATCTTTGAGTATATGGTAAAATTCTGAGCATTTTCGATGTTGCAAAGGAGTTGACTTTAAGCTCACGTTTCACATGGCTGAGGGTGTTATCCTGTGTTGAGGTAAACATCAAAGTTGTTCACCTCCTCACAAGCAAGAAAATTGTAGAAGAACTCATTTGGAAGTAAAGATCAAGTTAGAAGTTATGGAGTGATAAAGTGCATAATTCAAAGCTGCCGAGTCGAACACTTAGAGGATTCTGCAGTATTACGATTCAGTGTGGACATGCGGTCTGGAGACAAGATTTCTAGTAGACGCAGGCAATATCTTGAAGGCTCTTAAACAACAAAGTTGTCCGATTCGTGGCACTCTATAAAGTTGCAGAAGGAATCAAGGATTAATTCTCCATGGATGTAAAGTCACACATACAAGAAGTTGAAGATCCATCAAGAAACACTGTTGGGCGAGTAATGGAATTCCATCTGTTCATGATGTGGCCAGACCATTGACTTTGAGTTCGTTTTCGGTATAGTTGCGGACATTATTCCAGGTCGAGGCTAACTACAAAGATGTTCACCTTATTGCAACCTAAAAATTTGTAGAAGGAGTCATCCTTAAATAAAACTTGGTTTAAAAGTTATGGGGATTCAAAGTTGCTGAGTTGAAATTGTTCAATACGATTGCCATTCGGAAAATGCCCAGGTACTTGCTATCAGTTTGATGTCACAATTTCGAGGGCGATTATCGCGATGATATGACTATTTTCTCGAGACATTTTCAGCATCAATGTTAGTCTACTATATATCTTCTTTCCAAAAAGACCGATTTCAAACCATTTGATAACTCACGTGGAAAGTTACATGTACATGAAGTTCTCCATTCGAAATTGTGAATCGGCAAGCCAAGCACAGCCTTGCTGCGGCATAGGTCCGAATATGAGATAGTCATGTAGAGGCTAAGTTCCAGGCTGTTATGATCATGATTCTAAAGGGGTGTGTGACACAAATTTTCGTGTTTGGTCATGTGTATTCTCATGTAAGCAGTGAATCATATTGAGCTTCATGAGGTGTGCTACACAGACACAAAGTTGCTACGGGAGGACATGTTTAGCCTTGGCATATACGTTGCATTATTGTTGTTAACATATGAGAGAGACTCATTTTGATACAAGAGTCACAGCCTGGCGCATACATCACTGGTATTACTCATTATGCCCATGCAAACACTGCATACGTAAAAAGCACCTCCAAAAGCTTACTCAAGATACACCAAACTTGTGCATTAAGTTGATGAGAAAGATCCACTACTTGCAACTCCACCATACAACAATGCACTCACATATAAAACAAAAGTTCAGTTTCAAAATTGGAGGGGCTCCATAATTTTTCTTTTCTAGTTTCCATTCTCTCTTCACTCTCTCTCTAACAAACTCTTCTAACCACCACCAACTCTTCTAACCACCGCCAATTAACTCCGGCCACCAACCAACTCTTCAACCACGATCCATCTCCTTCATTTCTCAATTACCACTACTGCCATAATCACCACGTTTTCATCATGTTATCAAACTTCCATGGATCTTCATCATACATCATCTCATGATCATCTTTCTACCACTGCCACCGAATCAATCATCATCATCATCATCTCCATTGTTACTTTCATCATTTGGATGCCAGGAAAGCTTCAAGCGAATTTGCAGCAACACTGATGATTTCTTGAAGTGGATCACATCATCATCGAGTGCCTGAGAGCAGTCAAGAATCCTGAGTTTATTTCTCAGGATCGAGTCTTCCTCAAAACCAGAGTACGTGTCCAAGTGTCGCGGGATTTTCGTGCTCTTTGCTCAAGATCTTTTCAAGTAAGTGATCCCATTCCTTTGCATTAGAAGCATGTATAGGCCTGGAACTCCCATCACCAGGGATATGGGTTAGGACCACTAGAACCACCATGTTTTCGAATGTTTGTTGCATTTTGTATGAAGATTGATATGATTCTTAGAACGAAAAGCTTGCTGTTTGAATGTGTTGGTTGCGTATACGATTTCTATTTGGCATGAGGAGTGTTTTAGTGTAATAATCTTGTGTTTTCATAGAGATCTTTATAGTTAGGGTTTCTAAAACGTGTTCGGTTATGCTGTTAGAGTGATAATTAGGGGAAAGGAAGGCCAGATTCATGGTAAGCATTGAAAACCGAGTGGGAAGGCGTAAGCTTTTTTCATTTCTGAGAATTATTTGTGGTCGCCGGTGGATGGCCGGAGAAGACGACCGGAGCCCTAGCTCCGGCGTCTGCATGGATCCCATTATCCTCCTCTCAGGCAGCCTGCGTCTCACCACGTTATTGGGTTTTTCTCCATTTTGTTGCGTTTTGGCTTTATTCTCAATCATTGGCTAAGTGTGTTGTCATCGTGTGATTGACCACGTCTTCCCTTTTGTCTTTTAGTCACTTAAGTGACCATATGACCAATTGATGCCAAGTTACTACATCACGTTTCATGTTAATAATATAAAAGTTGGAATAATAAAAGCAATGAAATAAAATGGGATTGATAGTAATGATGAGGCTGGGCCTCGTTTTGCAGTGGGCTTTGCGCCACTATTAATTTCTGCAACACCCTATTTTGGGCCCAAGCGCCAATTAAGATAGAATTAGTTCATCTCTGCTTTACTAACACACCCCCTAGCTGACAGATTTTGAGAATTGTTTAGAAATTATTTCTTCTCTAATTTTTGACTTGTAATTCAATTCCCAGTGGAATAATAAAATAAATAAAAATACATTTCAGATAGATATATGTGTGTATATAATTTTTGTATTTTTTATAGATTTTTAGAAATTATTTTCCTATTTTTAATAAATCCTTTTCTTTAGTGTGTTCATATTTTCTCATGTTTTGCTATGTTTTACAAAATAATTTGTTTAAGTGCCTTAGGGATAGAATCTAATTGCCAATTCTTGTGTGGTTTCAGTAGGCTAATACATGATAATGTGTAAAAAAAATGAAAGTCCAATTCCATGTTTTGGTTAGGTTTTCATTAGGTTTTCTATACCCGATTAATGTGCGTTTCTAATCGGATAACCCTGTGAATTTGACCTATAATTTGCTTTGCATTTATGCAATAGCCTTGGATTTTTTTGTACATATGATTAGGGATGTTTAGAGGTCCTAGGACCTGGAATTAGATTTTTAAATCGTTTCTTCTTATTTTACTTGAATTTTCCTTTCTTACATGTAAATAACTTGCTTTTGGTTAACGGTTGTATCATAACTTGTCCAAATGACCTATAATTTTGTATGAGACTTTTTGACTTGATTTCATGATTGTTTAAACACCTATTAGAGGTTATTAACTACTGACTTCCATCATTTGATTACATTTTTCTAACTTCATTCACAATTTGAAATTGTTTAGTTGGTATTGACCTAGTTTTGTCTAGTTTGCGTTAGAACTTTGTGTTGCTTCAAGCTAATTGATTAACATAGATTGGTATAAGGTCTTAGACCTATAAATGAATTAATATGCTACTGACCTCAAGCTTAGTTCATGCGTTCATTTTCTTTTTGTTTCGATTAATTGACGTTTGTTCGCTAATTGTTAAGTAACGATTCAAGCGATACATTGGTAACTTCTTGTGAATATTTTCGTGTGATGCCATGATGCTTTTGTGTTTGATTTAGGACCCCAATTTCTTTAGTTTGCTACTGCCATAGGGCTTTCTTCCCTCTTTCTCATGCTTTGCCTCTTCTTTCACACTTTGATTGTTGTTAGTTTAAGAGGTGACGATTGTTTGTTCTTCCTCCACTCTTTGTGGATTGTTTTCTCTTGGGATTCATTGTGTGTAGTCTCTCTTAGGAGTAGACTTGGTTGGGGACTTCATTAAGTCGCCTACCTTTCTTGTTGCTTTTGCTTATCACTTACTATATGCTTGCCATGTTCCCTTAGGGCGGTGACTTCAATCTTCATTAAGATTACTCACATAGAACAATTTAGGTTGTAGTCTATGCATGATAACATAGGTAGAGATCCCTCATCCTTGACCTTAGGGCCATTCTTATATGTTAGCATTAGGTTAGAAATGTATGTTCCCCTTTTGCATGACAAACAAAAATCCATAAAACACAATAAAACATTAATAAAGGTTGAAAAGTAGTAAAATGGAATGGAAGCTCTTGTCCCTCTTGTTTAAGGGGATCACTTGAGTGGAGATTCCTAAACCTAAAAAACACAAACCCAGAGTTGATTGAGTCTTCCTTGATTAATGTTCACTCGAAACGCTCGACATACTTTTGTTTAGCTTTTAAGAGCATGTTACTTCCACTCCAATCCCAGCGTGAGTCTCCAAAGGTCGAGCGGTGGAGTGTGCTGTAACTGTTCACTAAAAAAACACCAACAAATCCTAAAAATCATAGAAAATCTTGAGCAGAACTACGGCGCTCTGATTCTTCTTAAGAGGATACGTAGGCATAGAGGCAACTCTAGCGAGCACAATAATTATTAAAAAACTTTAGGTTTAATCATGCATTGCATTAGTGATAGATACACCCTTTAGATAGAAACAAACATAGGTGGATACTATCGAGTACGATGGGTGTGAGGGGTGCTAGCACCTTCCCCTTACGTAACCGACTCCCGTACCCTGTTCTCTGGTCGAAAGACCTTGTTCTTATTTCGAGTTAGGTTTCTGATATTCCTTTCCCGCGATGGGATGAATATATTAGTGGCGACTCTGATTCCATTTTTCGCGGTAGCGACAATTCCTTCTGGTTGGCACATTGAAGTCGTCTCGTAGAAAGGAGCCAAATGTTCCCAAGGATCATGAATTGCAGTTTCATTAAACTGATTATCCCAGAGACCTGAAAGGACAAAAATATTATGTTAAACTTCACAGGACTTGTGGGTACAAAATCCATAGATATTTGTCATGCATCCGTTCGTTTGCAAGAATCCCCTATTGTTGGAGTTGGTGGTATGGTTGCGTTAGTTCTTCGACTTCATTATCTGAATTGCGCATACACAAACAAGATACCTTAGTTGCAATGCGTAACAATAATAAAAACAAGAATAACAATAACAAAAATTAAAACTACACAAAAACAATGCACAAGCATTGCCTTGTTAAAATTATCAACAAGTCCCCGACAATTGTGCCAAAAACTTGATGACTTCTCGGCAAGTGTATCGATAGTGTCGAAGTAATAAAAAAGATATCGTATCCACAGAAATTGTTATTTAACAAACAGTGTTGTGCAATGTTGAGAAATTAACAAGTGGGAGATTTTTTACTTTTATTTGGGTAAAAAGATAAAACTTCGTTTTGTCAATAATACGAAAGCGATCATGTTTTGTATAGAATTCCCTATTTCACCCATGTTGATGTTCGATGTATTACATGAATGATATCGTTTCTATAATTCCACAGAGAACTAATAAAACCCTTACAACCAATCCCTTGGTGTATAACTCACTAATATTTACTAGATGTCTCCTATCCCTAGTCAACCAGCGTAAGTGAGATTAGGAGGTACAATAGCATATTAATTCATAAGCCACTACTTGAGGTATCCTATCCCTATTTAACTGGTGTAAGTACTACAATTGCTCTAGGTCCAACACATAGACTAATAGTCAGTATTCCCTAAGTGCCCAAAATCAGATTAAAAGAGTGTCTCACATAGAAAACATTACAAATAAGAAGCACTGGAATAGAATTATAAGTCAAATTATTCGTGCAATAACAAATCAAACATATGTCCCAACAGTTTTAAAATAGGTTCATCATATAAAACCTAACCAATGGAATAGAATTATAACTCATATTATTCGTGCAATAACAAATTGTTTCTCTCTGTTTCTTTGACAAAATACATGCAATGACAAAGTCTTATCAGTATACACATTTTTTCACATAAAATAACATTTTTCACCTAATATAAACTTACTTGAGCGTTAGAGTGTTTACAAGTAGCACTCTTACAAATGGCATACCACGTTTAAAGAACTTGATCTCCTCTAAGAATTGCTTGAATCTGATCAACCTAACAATTACATGAATAATTCTTTTTTCGGAAGTATCTGATGGATTATATTTAAAACTTAACTTTTTGAAGATAAATCTTTATGTATTTTTTTGTGTAATAACAAGTCTAGATTTTTTTTATGGAAAATATTTAATGTGAGAGGAAGTTGTTGCACCCATCTAAAATAGAAAAGACCTTAAAACTGTATAAATTTATGAAATGCGATAGAATAAAATAAAATATGCTTATGTTATATTGTTTGGATTAACAAAAAGATGATGAAATTGAGCGGAACATGATGCAATGCTTTTCGTCTTATTTCATCAATTTCTTTCATTATTTGGTTTCTTTCAATTTGCAAGAAATAACAACTTTAGTTCATTCCTTCTCAAAATATCCAAACACCGAAATGTCACATTTAATCTACTCTTTTGTTTCACGCGATTTCCCTGCGTTACTTCCCATTCAGCTCAATCCTTCTTAAAAATTTAAACATAATTAAAACTCAAAAACACTTATACACAATTTTATGTTTACCTCTTTTAATGAACACTAATAGGGCTCAAAACCCAAACTATCCTCATCAAAAACTTATATTGTAAATTAAGAAAACGTCTGGCCTTTTACATAACTCATACTTGAGGAGTTGTTTATATTTATATAGTTTCATGGGCAGGGTTCTTGAATTAATCCAAATTCAACCCGAAGGTAGTGTAGTTTGTCCAAATTTATAACCATCCAAAAGAGTAAGACCTGGAAGAAATAGTTTAAGGGTCAGGTAGGTTATTGTTGTGGATGTAAAGCGGCAAGCAACAAAAATTTTGAAAGTATTTATCCGGGAAATTATCGTGTCCACAGAGATTGGTGCTACTGAACTGCCGTTCGACAAATTCTTAGTTATGAGTTTGGGTTGAAATGGGTTTAGACGGTAAATGCGGAAATTTAACTTATGGACACAAAAGAATTTCATTAGTCGGACAATAGAGACTCTCGAGATTTGAAACTCATATACCCATTAAATACTTAAACTTACTACTCAGTTGAAATCAACCTAAACTACTAATCAACATCATCACGTATCGCTCACACGGAGGTTATGTCTAACGCAAAGTGAGACAACGACCGTATTACTTGCGTCGACGATCTCTCAGCACAACACGAGCAACACGGAAGCATTAAGAACCGACACTAAAGTGAATACTAAGTTCTAATCTATATCTAGAGTTAAAACCCAATAAATGTTCCTCCTAAACCGGGATTCAAATCATCCATCTCTGTAACAATCCAAACCCAAATAGAGAAAGCAATCACTAATGAAGATTTGTAATGAAAGCATTAAACAACACCATGAGCAATAAAGATACATATAAACAAAGCATACTTACAACAAAACCCCATCATAAATGGTTACAAAGAAAAGAGGAAGAGAAGAAAACCCAATTTCTCGTGATGTCAAACACGATCCACTAAGCTCCCGACTCCGGATCATCCATGAGCAAGCCATTAATGTTGTTTTCTAAGCACTAATGTACAAAAAATGAAGGTGATGACTTTGGGAACAAATAACCCAAAACCATAACCTAAAAAATGTGTTTTCCCCTATTTATGCAATTTTGGATCAAGTGTAGCTCGCGTCGCGCGCAGGAAAGCGCGCCGCACTGTAAACTCGGTTTTTTTTAGGCGAACTGACTCCTTGCTCTTTTTTTTTTGAATTTTTATATTTTTTTGCAAGAGTCGCCACCGACTTTTATTTTATCCAAAAAAGGAAAGGCATAAAAGAACAGAAAAAGACCTTTTGACAGATTTTGGGTTCGGGGGGTTGGTTATACAAAGGGAAGGTTTTAAGCACCCTTTGTATCCATGGTTATCCATGGGCTCTTAGTTTTGCTTAGATCACTTTTTCTCTTGTTTGATTTTTTAAAATAAGCTCGGCAAGACATTAAGCCTTGTGCCTACATACCTCCTCGGTGCAATGGAGAAGTCAGAGCTAATGTAGTTCCGCTTTTAAAAAACGTTTGAAAAAAAAACATAAACACGTTTACCATCGTCGGAGCGAATACTCAGCCATTGATCTTGATCATGAGAACAAATAGATTCTTTGCATCACAAATGAAAGAAGGGCTCCAACTCGGATGAAAATCAACGAGTATGACACTATCTCTTTCACGTGGAAAAGATTCCATTATATCAATCAATCTCAAAATCGTGGGGTATCTCAACTCACTACAACACTTAACCGTGTCTAAACTTTGAAAGAAAAGCCACTAAGGGCAAAAGGTATTTTATAAGAAAAGATTTTTAAAAGAGGTTTTACAAACATAAGAAGATTTTGGAAAAAGGGAGAAGATTTTGAAAATTTAAGAAGTGGGAGGAGATGAAGAGGCTATCCTAGTGCTTAAAATAAAAGTTTAAGGAGAGAATGATCTAACCAAAATAAGAAACCAACAGTTGGCCGACGCATTACCACTTGGGGATCCAGATGAACTTATTATCTTTAGCACCACTTTGCATTAAGCACATTAAAATTCTGATGAAAATCGGGCAGAGTAACGGCTGTTTTCGGGTAAAATTCTTATCTCAATGCCTTGGAATTAACCATCAAGGACTTTCAAGGAAATACCTGCATACACAAACAGACAACAATCCAATGCCAGACAGACAGAACAACCATAGAGTAATAACAGAATAGGGGTCCAGAGGCACTAAGTCCATAAGTCCAAATCTCCAAAATGCTAGGGATAGTAACCAGTAGTCCAAGAGAGAACCTTAAGCGTTTTTTAGATTTTTGTTGTTTATTAGTGTTTTAGCATAAAAGTAAAGTATGGTCCAAGTGGACAAAAAGAAAATAACGGAAACATAAACAATGCGTCCAAATGGACAAAGAAAAAAAATAGCGGAAGCATAAATAATATGTCCAAATGGACAAAGAAAAAATAGCGGAAACATAAATAATATGTCCAAATGGACAAAGAAAAAATAGCGGAAACATAAATAATATGTCCAAATGGACAAAGAAAAAATAGCGGAAACATAAATAATATGTCCAAATGGACAAAGAGAAAATAACAGAAACATAAATAATATGTCCAAATGGACAAAGAAAAAATAACAGAAACATAAATAATATGTCCAAATGGACAAAGAAAAAATAGCAGAAATATAAATAATATGTCCAAATGGACAAAGAAAAAAAAATAGCAGAAATATAAATAATATGTCCAAATGGACAAAGAAAAAATAACAGAAACATAAATAATAAATAATAAAATAAAGCATAAAGCAAGAAATATAAAGGACAATATAATAAATTGCGGAATTTAAAGTTAATTGTTAGTATGTTAAAGATAACCATCTTGAAACTTGTCAAGTATGTTATCAAAGTTAGTAATAAACATTGATGGTGAGTGAAGGATGTTCTCGGATTTAAATTCAATGGAACTTTATCAGAAGCTTGATAAAATCATAGCGACTACACGATAAAATTCCATAAGTCTTAAATCAACCGCATACAATTCTCTTCCATGTTTGATCTTTTTTATCCCAATTCAAGACAAAGAAAAAGATAAGAAATAATATCAAATAATAAATAAATATAAATATAAAACAAATTAAGCTTAATATTTTTTTTGTGATTTTCTTGGAATTGATTTTTAGTTAATTAACAAACTAATTAAACAAATAATTATACAAATAATTAAACTTAACAAGAAAAATATTATTTTATATGTCAAAAATTAGATTATAAAAAAAATATAAAACTAAATCTAAAAGGAAAATATTTTTGGAGTTTTTTGATTGGTTAAAAATAATTAAAAAGCAATATTTACATAATTACTAATTAATTAAGCAATATAAATTAATTATGAAAAGAAATAAAATATTTTTATGTTAAAAATTAAATAAACATTTTATCAACTTAAAACTAAAATTAAAACATTTTTTTTTTTGAGAAATTGAAAATATGCATAAATATGGAGTTTTTAATTCATGAACTCCTAACACTACTACATATTAAAAATTACATTGTACTTATTCTATGATGTTCCAAGAGTGGAATAGAGTGATTGAAATTGATTGAAAGTGGCTATTTGAATGAGCCTTGATTTTTACAAGTTTCTTGAAACTTTTGAAAAATATAAAACTTATGCTATGCTTTTGGAGTGTGTTGTTATTCTTCTCTTGTTCCTCCTCCTCTTTTTTCTCCCTTGAATGAAGAAAATGAAGTTCTATTTATAGGCAAAGAGTTTGATCTTGGAAGCCTTGCAAGTGGAAATTGTCATGATTGATTTTGTGGAAAAAATATGATAATGGAATATTTTCAATGAGTGTATTTCTTAACCATGGTTAAAACACTCAAGTATTATTCTCTTCAATCTTGCAATAATATATTTAAACATCTTGAATTGGTCTTGATTGGCAACCATAAGCATCTTTGATAATATCTTTGAATTATCTCACTTTAATTAAACTTTAAATGAATAAAATTTAATTAAAATGAAATAAAAATGTCATGAATCATGGATGGGTCGTGGATGCCCTTTAAACATATGAGAATCAAGATTGAATCACAAAAGAATTGGCCTTTTTGAAAAAAAATCAAATTTTGGTCATTACTTGTTTCATGCATTTTTCCAAAAAAGGTCAACTTCATCAAGGCATATCTCCCTCAATTTTGATCCTATGAAAGTGTTCTTTAACTTTTTGGAAAGCCCAAGATGTCCTCTACAAGCCACTTTGGAAGCGTTTTTGCATTTGGAGAAGTTATTTTGATGATATGGGTTTTGACAAAAAACTGCTTTTTGT
Source organism: Vicia villosa (assembly GCF_029867415.1). NCBI lineage: Eukaryota > Viridiplantae > Streptophyta > Magnoliopsida > Fabales > Fabaceae > Vicia > Vicia villosa. The sequence continues at coordinate 58,755 of NW_026705069.1, forward strand.
TGACTTTCAAAATGACCCGTAATGTTTTGGCTTATATCTCTTAGGCGGAAGCATTTCTTGACCTTGGTCCCAACATCAAAGTTGTAGAGAATTGAATTTCCTTGAGAATGAGCTTTGGTTGGAATTTTTATGATAAATTATGAGAGAGTTATGGTCGGTCAAAGTTCAGTTGACTTTTAGGTAAAAAACTCTAATTTTGCAATTTTGAGTTTTGTCGATTTCTGAACTTTTCTTGATGAATTATGATCAACCATTGATCACATGATGAATCTTTTGACAAAATATGGATGTTGACCAAAAATTGCATTTTTGACTGTCTGTTGACTTTTTGGTCAAACTGGTCGTCTGTTGACTGTTTGAGCTGTTGACTGTGCGTCCGAGCGAATCGAAGTTTGAAAATTTGTCTGGTGGTACTTTGAGACGTATGTAGATCCATGAAATCCATTTGAGGTCTCAAAAACTCGTTCTCCTGAAAAAAATAAAAAAACCTAGTTAGGGACTGTTTGTGTAGGAGACAGTTAGGCGTACCTGATTTTTGTGCAGTGTTGAGTCTCTGTTGACCACGTGATTATCAGAAGACTTCTAGAACAAAATCTTGGAAATTTGAAGTGCGAAAAATTGATTTGACTGATGGTACAAACACGGAGAATTGCGCTGATAGCGGGTTTGACTGGTAACTAGCTGTCCGGGTATTAACGTAACAGTTAAAGTGAAAATTCAACAGTTAAAGTTAATTTTTTCTTTTTTTGTTTTTGTTGTGTTAATGGTGAAAAATTTATTTACCTGAGCTGTTAGAAAAACACAAACATAATAAATAAATAAAATATACTGTACGCGAACGAAAATACCGATAATAACCTTGAAAAAAAATATTTAATGCACAGAAAAATAAATATTTAACACACATAATATTATCTTGATAATTAAACTACCGTACGACAGATAGTACAACATTTAATACTAACAGTACAAATATTACATAATATAATGAACAGTACAACAAATAAAATAAACGGTACACTATTTGAAAGCGACAAATACAACAAACTTTAAAAATGACGATTAATAATCCATGCTATGAACAACAGAAAATAGATGATCGGAAGTGTAACCATCGCAGGTCCGCATTTTTCAGGACTATGCAGACAGAAGAAGGACATGATCACCGTAAAAATAGTGATGACTATAAGAAAAAGTGTATCCATCCACTTTGCCATTTTTGCCGAGGAAGAAGAGAAAATAATTATGAGATAGAAGTTTGAGAAATTTGGGAGATGAGTGAAATTTGATGTGAGAATTTATGGAAAAAATGAGGAGTATTTATAGAGTGAAAAGAGAGAGATAGAGACGTTGGGAGTGGAGTGTACCGTTTGAATAGTAGTAGGATTTGAAAAAAAAAGTATGGTAGGTTTTGAAAAGAAAAAGGGTATAGAATAAAGCTAGGATTTGATTTTGAAAAAAAAGATTTGAAAAGAAAGAAAGAGATTTTAAAAAAATAATATAGTATAAAAATAAAAATTAGTGGGAAATAAAACCAAGAATAATTTAATTGTTACCAGTATAATCTGAAACCCGGACTCCGCGCCTGCAAATTTTAATTCTGCACGAACTGCGTCAGCATTATTTATCTGAAAATAAATCTCAAATAAACAGTGTATGAAGTGATAAACAGTATTTGGCGTTTATGAAAGGATAAATTTAACAGCGAACCAAAATACTGTATAAAAAATTCTAAAAATTGAGTATTTATAAAATCAGGATATTTATGAAATAAAAATCCAAGATTGTATAAAAATCCAAATTTTTAGACAGAAGTCTGTTGACTTCTTTTTTTGAAAAAAAGAACGCGGGCGAATTTTGGGGTATAACAATAATGATCATAACACTTAGAAAATGATGGGATCTCAGAGGTCAAAAATTGGGGTGCAACAGATGCCCCTATTTAAGTTTCTTCTATCCGGAGACACGATGATTGTAAATCTTCGTTTTAACGTGATGGAAGAGACTTAAATATATAAAAAAACACAATTTTTGAACCTGAGATGCAATGTAATGCTTATGATTATGAATTCACATGATTTCTACGAGATGGAAATATGACACTAATGGGGAGAAGTAAACAGACTCCGCTAGGGAAAAGGTATACGTCATCTAGGAATAGAATCAGACTTCACACAAAAAAGAAACAGTTGACAAAAGCTTTCAAGATAAAACATGATTGAACTTTGAGAAGAGAATATCTGCGGCATACATGAATGTGGCTACATAAAATGAATATCAAGGTAAAACATGATTGGACAACATCAAATGACAATCAAGGTAAAACATGATTGGGCAACATCGAATGACAATCAAGGTAAAACATGATTGGGTAATCATCAACGGACAATCAAGGTAAAACATGATCACAGGTCCATCAAGGTAAAACATGATTGGATGTCATTAAGGATAATCAAGGTAAAATATGATTGGATAATCATCAACGGACAATCAAGGTAAAACATGATCACATGTCCATCAAGGTAAAACATGATTGGATGTCATTAAGGATAATCAAGGTAAAACATGATTGGATAATCATTAAATGACAATCAAGGTAAAACATGATTGAAAAATACCAAATGACAATCAAGGTAAAACATGATTAGAGAATACCAAGTGACAATCAAGGTAAAACATGATTAGAGAACACCAAGGTCAATCATGGTAAAACATGATTTGAACTTTAAGAAGAAAATATCAAAAGCGTTTTAAGATAAACCATGAATGCAGCAGCATCAAACGACAATCAAGATAAAACATGATTGAACTCAGAGACATTCAAGAGTGACATTGAATGAGGTAATAACACTTTATTGGGAATTGGGACATCCATAGAAGCTTTGAATAAAAGGTGACAAAGTTCTGAAAAATTGTCAGAACAAACAAGACATATCATGAAGAATATCAGATAGATACAGACAAAACGAATCAAAAGGATAAATTTGTTTTGGTAGGTGCCAATAAGTTGGACTTTGATCTCAAGGTAAGATGTTGACAACAACAGGACCTTGGAAGAATGTTAATGAGCATGATTTTGTTTCTATGCATGATGTTAAAGTTTTCTATGCATGATGAATGCTCAATGCAATGTAGTTATTCATGACGACTGGGATTGACTCTTTTGTGAGGCAAGATTGGAGCTTTGATTCCTCAACACAGGAACTCTGAAAACTCTGCTTGGAAAGAAGATGCTTGAACAAAATTCTTGCAACACTGATAACTGTATCAAACAAATGATCCTTTGAGAAGTACTGATAAATTGTGCTTGGGGATTGCTGAAGAAGATTGCCCCAGTATAAGTCTTGCAGAGGATATTCTGATCAACAAATCTTGATTAAACATATGAGCAACAGGATCTTAAAGTAACGTGCCCATGATAGGATCACTGACCAAGTTTCTCAACTGTTTGAACTTCCTAGAAGATGAGTGCTTACTTGCAAATAAAATGTTCATTCAAGAATGTTAATTTTAATGCAATGCTCAAAACACATTTTTGAAATCAAAGTCACTTTGTAAAGAAAATGGAATCACTGTTCAAAACATAAAGGTTAAAACAATCAACGTGAAAGATAAAGCAAAGATATGGTATCAACATAAATGATTGGTAAATCTCTTGGGAGTCAGCTTACGCAACCTTGTTGTAGTATGCTTTCAAAATAAACCTTGCTTCAATTAGGGCTTTTGAAGGTTGTAACGTGGTCAGGTTCACGGTTTAAAAAATAAAAGGTATAAGGCTCAAAATTTTTGTAACCCACCCCATCTTCGTGATGATCTTCAGTCCTAAACCCAGTTAATTCAAAATATGCATTCAGGTTCCAAGAGACTTCTGGAATTTTTTACCTGTTGTAATGATGATAGTTCACAAGCCAAGAAAACTTAGAGATGGCAGTCACTTCTTCCTTTTGATAGTCACAACATTTTGTGGTTCAAGAATTTATTGACTTATCTCTTCTTTTTTCTTTCTTTTGATATCCCTAACTTTTGCCTGAACTGTTTATTTTGAACTTACAGTCAGCGGGATGCCTTAATTTTTGCCTAAGTCATTTTTTGATTTTGACTTAGCAGGCTTTTCGTCGATTTTCTTTTTTGATACTTTTTTTTCTGAAAGATAGTGACTACCTTGCTTAATGATTATAATGAACCATCATTGACTTTTGCTCGGCGTCTCCAACATTTCTTTGATGTAAGTGGAGGAAAGCTTGTGATTAAAATACTTGTTAAAAGGTGTATTGAATGATTCTCTTAAAATAGAATGCACAACCAAATTAACTGGGAACTACCCTGCCCCGGGTTAAAATGTGGGTTATTTCGTATAGAAAGAAACACCAACTTCTAGGCTCAAAGGGGTTGACGAGGGATTAACTTCCTTATTTCTCCAGTGTTTGGGAATTGAAACAATGCCTGTACATCGTCAGCAAAGTTTTATTTGAAAGCATACAGTTCAACAACTTGGGTATTTCGTTGTCATCATCCTCCCTCCAATCTTTGCATAAAACACAAGTTTGATAGAGAAAGCAAAATAGAATTTTTTTTTTTGTAAAAGAAGCATAAACATAGACATAGTAGATGAAAATGAATTCAAACATACGATGCTCATTTCATTAAAATCACCATTCATAAACAAACAAAGTCTAAAAGTAAACAGCACGATTAAGGAAATGCAAACAGTAAAGAAACAAGGCCAAGTGACTAATCAGCAACAAGGATGAGTTGTCCTGTCTTGATACACTGGCTTTAGGGAGGTAATTGTTTCTGACCCGTTTTCAGCCATTCTGATTCGGCAAAGGATTAGTGACAACATTGGGACCAACATTCTTAAAAGATAACAACTTTGATCTAACCAACTCTTGAACTCTGGCCTTCAAAGGGAAACATCTTTCTAAATCATGGCCCGCTGCCCCTTGATGGAAAGGACAATGAAGATCAGACCTAAAACCTTATGGAAGAGGATTTCGAGGAGGAAGAATCAACTTGATGGTAGATAGATAACTCTAAAGATGGAGACAGACAAGGATAAGTTTCATGGATAACCTGAATGTATGTATGCAAATGATGCAATTGTTGTTTATATTTTTTTTTTTGAGTTTCAAAGAAATTAAGATATTAATTTGCAAACATTTAAGCATTGGATTAAAGCATTGATCAAGTTATCATCAAAATTAATCATCCATTTTGGTGGATTAGAGTTTTCACCCCATCAACACCCAAGATCCATTGAGTTTGATGAAACTTACGATGTTTACAAAAAAAGACCTCTGAGTTTATTGGAAATCAAAGGAAAAGATTTTTATGAATGTATGAATGCATGAATGCCACATATACAGACATGGTAACACAAACATGGTGCACATAAGATAGGTTCCAAAGTTCAACGTCACGAGCATGAGGTCAAAGAACCAAATATGGGATAGTACTAGGGTTAATCACCTGCATAACATATTCTACTGATACGTCAGAGTCTACATTTTTCTTTCGGATATTACCGGCTTGCACAACTGAACTTGTGAGCTAGCAATATTCTCAAGAAAAACTCGTCTGAGTGTGGCTCTCCGCATGACAACTAATCCAAGTCTTCACCTGAATAGTTTCTGCGCCACAACCTAATAAAGCCAAGATGGGTTATGGGTTCTACGGCCAACTCAGCTTCTACAGTTCAATGAAAGCAATAATGTCTTCGCAACTGAACTTGCTAAACATATACTACCAACAAGGAACCTCCACTGAGCGGAAGGATTCTCATGCCAGCTTTTTAAGGACTGAACTCCTTGTATGCCATACATGACTATACCCTCCACCTAATTCTTATGTGTACTTAATCCGGGTTAGGATTTGTCCATAATGTATCTCAAGTGATGGAACCACACATATATCAAGAATAGCATGAAATAACAAGTATGTACAAAATAACCAAGTATAAGCAGATATTAAAGTGATCAAAAACTATAAGGTAACCCCTCTAAAAAAAATTTCAAGTCCCCAGCAGAGTCGCCAGTTCTGTAAACTCGGTTTTTTTTAGGCGAACTGACTCCTTGCTCTTTTTTTTTTGAATTTTTATATTTTTTTGCAAGAGTCGCCACCGACTTTTATTTTATCCAAAAAAGGAAAGGCATAAAAGAACAGAAAAAGACCTTTTGACAGATTTTGGGTTCGGGGGGTTGGTTATACAAAGGGAAGGTTTTAAGCACCCTTTGTATCCATGGTTATCCATGGGCTCTTAGTTTTGCTTAGATCACTTTTTCTCTTGTTTGATTTTTTAAAATAAGCTCGGCAAGACATTAAGCCTTGTGCCTACATACCTCCTCGGTGCAATGGAGAAGTCAGAGCTAATGTAGTTCCGCTTTTAAAAAACGTTTGAAAAAAAAACATAAACACGTTTACCATCGTCGGAGCGAATACTCAGCCATTGATCTTGATCATGAGAACAAATAGATTCTTTGCATCACAAATGAAAGAAGGGCTCCAACTCGGATGAAAATCAACGAGTATGACACTATCTCTTTCACGTGGAAAAGATTCCATTATATCAATCAATCTCAAAATCGTGGGGTATCTCAACTCACTACAACACTTAACCGTGTCTAAACTTTGAAAGAAAAGCCACTAAGGGCAAAAGGTATTTTATAAGAAAAGATTTTTAAAAGAGGTTTTACAAACATAAGAAGATTTTGGAAAAAGGGAGAAGATTTTGAAAATTTAAGAAGTGGGAGGAGATGAAGAGGCTATCCTAGTGCTTAAAATAAAAGTTTAAGGAGAGAATGATCTAACCAAAATAAGAAACCAACAGTTGGCCGACGCATTACCACTTGGGGATCCAGATGAACTTATTATCTTTAGCACCACTTTGCATTAAGCACATTAAAATTCTGATGAAAATCGGGCAGAGTAACGGCTGTTTTCGGGTAAAATTCTTATCTCAATGCCTTGGAATTAACCATCAAGGACTTTCAAGGAAATACCTGCATACACAAACAGACAACAATCCAATGCCAGACAGACAGAACAACCATAGAGTAATAACAGAATAGGGGTCCAGAGGCACTAAGTCCATAAGTCCAAATCTCCAAAATGCTAGGGATAGTAACCAGTAGTCCAAGAGAGAACCTTAAGCGTTTTTTAGATTTTTGTTGTTTATTAGTGTTTTAGCATAAAAGTAAAGTATGGTCCAAGTGGACAAAAAGAAAATAACGGAAACATAAACAATGCGTCCAAATGGACAAAGAAAAAAAATAGCGGAAGCATAAATAATATGTCCAAATGGACAAAGAAAAAATAGCGGAAACATAAATAATATGTCCAAATGGACAAAGAAAAAATAGCGGAAACATAAATAATATGTCCAAATGGACAAAGAAAAAATAGCGGAAACATAAATAATATGTCCAAATGGACAAAGAGAAAATAACAGAAACATAAATAATATGTCCAAATGGACAAAGAAAAAATAACAGAAACATAAATAATATGTCCAAATGGACAAAGAAAAAATAGCAGAAATATAAATAATATGTCCAAATGGACAAAGAAAAAAAAATAGCAGAAATATAAATAATATGTCCAAATGGACAAAGAAAAAATAACAGAAACATAAATAATAAATAATAAAATAAAGCATAAAGCAAGAAATATAAAGGACAATATAATAAATTGCGGAATTTAAAGTTAATTGTTAGTATGTTAAAGATAGCCATCTTGAAACTTGTCAAGTATGTTATCAAAGTTAGTAATAAACATTGATGGTGAGTGAAGGATGTTCTCGGATTTAAATTCAATGGAACTTTATCAGAAGCTTGATAAAATCATAGCGACTACACGATAAAATTCCATAAGTCTTAAATCAACCGCATACAATTCTCTTCCATGTTTGATCTTTTTTATCCCAATTCAAGACAAAGAAAAAGATAAGAAATAATATCAAATAATAAATAAATATAAATATAAAACAAATTAAGCTTAATATTTTTTTTGTGATTTTCTTGGAATTGATTTTTAGTTAATTAACAAACTAATTAAACAAATAATTATACAAATAATTAAACTTAACAAGAAAAATATTATTTTATATGTCAAAAATTAGATTATAAAAAAAATATAAAACTAAATCTAAAAGGAAAATATTTTTGGAGTTTTTTGATTGGTTAAAAATAATTAAAAAGCAATATTTACATAATTACTAATTAATTAAGCAATATAAATTAATTATGAAAAGAAATAAAATATTTTTATGTTAAAAATTAAATAAACATTTTATCAACTTAAAACTAAAATTAAAACATTTTTTTTTTTGAGAAATTGAAAATATGCATAAATATGGAGTTTTTAATTCATGAACTCCTAACACTACTACATATTAAAAATTACATTGTACTTACTCTATGATGTTCCAAGAGTGGAATAGAGTGATTGAAATTGATTGAAAGTGGCTATTTGAATGAGCCTTGATTTTTACAAGTTTCTTGAAACTTTTGAAAAATATAAAACTTATGCTATGCTTTTGGAGTGTGTTGTTATTCTTCTCTTGTTCCTCCTCCTCTTTTTTCTCCCTTGAATGAAGAAAATGAAGTTCTATTTATAGGCAAAGAGTTTGATCTTGGAAGCCTTGCAAGTGGAAATTGTCATGATTGATTTTGTGGAAAAAATATGATAATGGAATATTTTCAATGAGTGTATTTCTTAACCATGGTTAAAACACTCAAGTATTATTCTCTTCAATCTTGCAATAATATATTTAAACATCTTGAATTGGTCTTGATTGGCAACCATAAGCATCTTTGATAATATCTTTGAATTATCTCACTTTAATTAAACTTTAAATGAATAAAATTTAATTAAAATGAAATAAAAATGTCATGAATCATGGATGGGTCGTGGATGCCCTTTAAACATATGAGAATCAAGATTGAATCACAAAAGAATTGGCCTTTTTGAAAAAAAATCAAATTTTGGTCATTACTTGTTTCATGCATTTTTCCAAAAAAGGTCAACTTCATCAAGGCATATCTCCCTCAATTTTGATCCTATGAAAGTGTTCTTTAACTTTTTGGAAAGCCCAAGATGTCCTCTACAAGCCACTTTGGAAGCGTTTTTGCATTTGGAGAAGTTATTTTGATGATATGGGTTTTGACAAAAAACTGCTTTTTGTTGACTTTCAAAATGACCCGTAATGTTTTGGCTTATATCTCTTAGGCGGAAGCATTTCTTGACCTTGGTCCCAACATCAAAGTTGTAGAGAATTGAATTTCCTTGAGAATGAGCTTTGGTTGGAATTTTTCTGATAAATTATGAGAGAGTTATGGTCGGTCAAAGTTCAGTTGACTTTTAGGTAAAAAACTCTAATTTTGCAATTTTGAGTTTTGTCGATTTCTGAACTTTTCTTGATGAATTATGATCAACCATTGATCACATGATGAATCTTTTGACAAAATATGGATGTTGACCAAAAATTGCATTTTTGACTGTCTGTTGACTTTTTGGTCAAACTGGTCGTCTGTTGACTGTTTGAGCTGTTGACTGTGCGTCCGAGCGAATCGAAGTTTGAAAATTTGTCTGGTGGTACTTTGAGACGTATGTAGATCCATGAAATCCATTTGAGGTCTCAAAAACTCGTTCTCCTGAAAAAAATAAAAAAACCTAGTTAGGGACTGTTTGTGTAGGAGACAGTTAGGCGTACCTGATTTTTGTGCAGTGTTGAGTCTCTGTTGACCACGTGATTATCAGAAGACTTCTAGAACAAAATCTTGGAAATTTGAAGTGCGAAAAATTGATTTGACTGATGGTACAAACACGGAGAATTGCGCTGATAGCGGGTTTGACTGGTAACTAGCTGTCCGGGTATTAACGTAACAGTTAAAGTGAAAATTCAACAGTTAAAGTTAATTTTTTCTTTTTTTGTTTTTGTTGTGTTAATGGTGAAAAATTTATTTACCTGAGCTGTTAGAAAAACACAAACATAATAAATAAATAAAATATACTGTACGCGAACGAAAATACCGATAATAACCTTGAAAAAAAATATTTAATGCACAGAAAAATAAATATTTAACACACATAATATTATCTTGATAATTAAACTACCGTACGACAGATAGTACAACATTTAATACTAACAGTACAAATATTACATAATATAATGAACAGTACAACAAATAAAATAAACGGTACACTATTTGAAAGCGACAAATACAACAAACTTTAAAAATGACGATTAATAATCCATGCTATGAACAACAGAAAATAGATGATCGGAAGTGTAACCATCGCAGGTCCGCATTTTTCAGGACTATGCAGACAGAAGAAGGACATGATCACCGTAAAAATAGTGATGACTATAAGAAAAAGTGTATCCATCCACTTTGCCATTTTTGCCGAGGAAGAAGAGAAAATAATTATGAGATAGAAGTTTGAGAAATTTGGGAGATGAGTGAAATTTGATGTGAGAATTTATGGAAAAAATGAGGAGTATTTATAGAGTGAAAAGAGAGAGATAGAGACGTTGGGAGTGGAGTGTACCGTTTGAATAGTAGTAGGATTTGAAAAAAAAAGTATGGTAGGTTTTGAAAAGAAAAAGGGTATAGAATAAAGCTAGGATTTGATTTTGAAAAAAAAGATTTGAAAAGAAAGAAAGAGATTTTAAAAAAATAATATAGTATAAAAATAAAAATTAGTGGGAAATAAAACCAAGAATAATTTAATTGTTACCAGTATAATCTGAAACCCGGACTCCGCGCCTGCAAATTTTAATTCTGCACGAACTGCGTCAGCATTATTTATCTGAAAATAAATCTCAAATAAACAGTGTATGAAGTGATAAACAGTATTTGGCGTTTATGAAAGGATAAATTTAACAGCGAACCAAAATACTGTATAAAAAATTCTAAAAATTGAGTATTTATAAAATCAGGATATTTATGAAATAAAAATCCAAGATTGTATAAAAATCCAAATTTTTAGACAGAAGTCTGTTGACTTCTTTTTTTGAAAAAAAGAACGCGGGCGAATTTTGGGGTATAACAATAATGATCATAACACTTAGAAAATGATGGGATCTCAGAGGTCAAAAATTGGGGTGCAACACGCACGCTGACTGCTGTCTTGAAAAAATCAACATTAGTGTTTTGGCCATAACTTGGGAACCGTAACTCCGATTTGCGCACGGCTCGAAGCGTTGGAAATCTTATTCAATTTCCTATCTAACAATGACAACATTTCAACCAAAGTGGTGATTTTTTATTCTTTGGTTTTGAGCCTTATTCGTTGATGCGCTTGTTTCGTTGCTCAAAATCGCACGTTTGAAGCCGTGTCTTCGACACTTTATTGCTCATGCTCCAAATACGCATCAATACCTACAAAATGAATAGAAAACTATCAAAAAGTAAAAAAGTATATGAAAATACAACTATTCACAAAGTATACGTATTTATATACAAGACGGAGAATTATTCAAACGGTATTAACAAAAAGTATCGATAAGTGCCACTATTTACATACACAAAAATAACTACATTTTGGCACTTATCAAACTCTCCCCAACTTAAACCTGTTTGTCCTCAAACAAGGCCAAACACTCAAAGAATCAAAAGTAAAAATCCAAATAATCAAGAATCAACACAGTTTAGAAAAACGAAACAATTGCACAGTTCAAACCAAAAACGCACAAACAAAGTAAAAACTTACCACAATCCTACAACGACACATGAAAATGAAACCAATCCTAAGTACAAAAATCATACAAAAAATTCTTAACAAAACATCCTCAATCATGAATCACGCCTAGCAAAAACTCATCGGTAAATGAAAAACACCGAAAGGTGAGGACTTTGACACACACCCAACAATCTTGCAAATAATAGACAAAATTATGCGTTCATCCAAAAATAGTATTGAAAATGCAACGGCACGAATCACAAGGGCTTTCAAGGTTGTAATGTGGCTCAGTTAACAAACAAGGAATAAGTCCTAAAGTTAATTGAAATAAAAACTTGCCTAAACCTAAGGGAGTGATCAATCCACAAAGTTTCAAACAATGGAATTTCAATCAAACTTCTTCTTTCCTTCCAAGTTTCACACCAAACACAATACTTATCATCACAACTATTACATACTCTTTTTGTTTTAGTTTTTCAAAACTTTTTCTCTTTTTCCTTTTTTTTTTCTTTTCTTTCTTTTTCACATTTTTTTCTTTCTTTTTCTTTTCTTTCCACAACCTCATACCAACCACAATATAAATGGGCAAACATCCTCTCCCCAACTTGAATACAACCATCATCATAATATGAATACTCCCTACTTTCTATGGCAAGGCAAAAATTCAAACTATAAATCATAGTTGAGGGTTCAAGAAAACAAAGAACCAAACATCCATACACAATAGAGAATCAAATGCTCATAGACAAGCATTGAACAAAAACAATATGGATGTTGACAAAAAGGATTAAAGGAGGTTACTAATGGTCACACACTCACAAGGTGAATTGACATTTGGCTATGGTAGTTGTGCTTAAAATCAAACAAGTGCCTTGATCACTTTCGTGCATTCACAAAATTAATACAAACAAAAGATTAAACATAATAATATCTAGTTAAAATAAGAAATGTCGGTCTCTCTCATATATACACAATGGAAAACCACCTCACATTTATGGTAAAAAGGTAAAGCTATTTGTGATTCAAGTCATGAGCAAGTTATGCAAAAAGAACGAGTAATATGAAATTTGTACAAATGAAAAGTCTCATAAATATGTGATGCTATAGAAAGCGATAAACGAGTACCTTGCTACGTACAAATTTGAACAATCATTACCACACAACCAGCATGTTTAATCTATCACAATCGGAGAATTACCAAATGCTACTTCAAGTAATCGGGCCATAATTTAAGTCTAAACAATAACAAAAGAATTAAAATTAAAACTATAAAAGACTATACTCTAAAGCCTTGGTGTAAGTGAGAAAAAGGCTAGGCAAGTGAACCATTAAAAAGAATTCACGGGCCAAAAGTTACAGGGCGCGCGGCGCGTCCTCAAGACCGCGCGACGCGTCCTATGTTTTGCCAAACCAAGCTCTTCAGCTCCCAGGCCGTGCGACGCGCCCTCTTGGCGCGCGATGCGCGCTACACCAGAAAAATCAAACCAGTTCCGAAAACTAGAATTTCCAGTGCGCCACCACTTAACACCTACACTACTCATTTATAGAAAATTAAAACAGAAAAATATACAACCGTTGGGGTGCCTCCCAACAAGCGCTCGTTTTACGTCGTTAGCTTGACGCCTTTTATTGTTTTACGAATGGTAAGTAACTTCCTCACGCTAAGCCAATGCTTTCGCCTCAAACGCAACCAAAAGAAAGCGACGTGCCCTAACACTTAACAAACGAATCAAAAGCAAAAGTGCACACAAGTATGTGTAAAAACACAAATATACATAAAACGCAATATTTACAAAATCCTTAGTGGGATAAACAAATTGAAAAGTGAAGATTTAGAATTTACGAACTATCCGAGTTCAATTTGTTTAGCCAACTTCACCTTGCTAAATAGCAAAAGTAAAGAGGAACAAAATCAAACACACAAACATGTATAAGTATGAAAATATAAACATGTATCAATACGAAAATATACAAGTATGAGAATATGCACAAAATATACGATATTCACAAAACTCAAAAACAAAGAAACTATCGCAATGCGAATTCAATAGAAACACCAATCCCCGGCAACGACGCCATTTTGTTGTGGCGGTAAAGCGGCAAGCAACAAAAGTTTTGGAAGTATTTATCCGGGAAATTATCGTGTCCACAGAGATTGGTGCTACTGAACTGCCGTTCGACGAATTCTTAGTTATGAGTTTGGGTTAAAATGGGTTTAGACGGTAAATGCAGAAATTTAACTTATGAACACAAAAGAATTTCATTCTTCGGACAATAGAGACTCTCGAGATTTGAAACTCATATACCCATTAAATACTTAAACTTACTACTCAGTTGAAATCAACCTAAAATACTAATCAACATCATCACGTATCGCTCACACGAAGGTTATGTCTAACGCAAAGTGAGACAACGACCGTATTACTTGCGTCGACGATCTCTCAGCACAACACGAGCAACACGGAAGCATTAAGAACCGACACTAAAGTGAATACTAAGTTCTAATCTATATCTAGAGTTAAAACCCAATAAATGTTCTTCCTAAACCCGGATTCGAATCATCCATCTCTGCAACAATCCTAACCCACATAGAGAAAGCAATCACTAATGAAGATTTGTAATGAAAGCATTAAACAACACTATGAGCAATAAATATACATATAAATAAAGCATACTTACAACAAAACCCCAACATAAATGGTTACAAAGAGAATAGGAAGAGAAGAAAACCCAATTTCTCGCAGTGTCAAACACGATCCACTAAGCTCCCGACTCCGGATCATCCATGAGCAAGCCATAAATGTTGTTTTCTAAGCTCTAATGTACAAAAATGAAGGTGATGACTTTGGGAACAAATACCCCAAAACCATAACCTAAAAAATGGGTTTTTTCCCCTATTTATGCAATTTTGGATCTGGTGTAACTCGCGTCGCGCGCTGACTGTTGTCTTGAAAAAATCAACATTAGTGTTTTGGCCATAACTTGAGAACCGTAACTCCGATTTGCGTTCGGTTCGAAGCGTTGGAAAGCTTATTCAATTTCCTATCTAACAATGACAACATATCAACCAAAGTGGTGATTTATTATTCTTTGGTTTTGAGCCTTATTCGTTGATGCGCTTGTTTCGTTGCTCAAAATCGCGCGTTTGAAGTCGTGTCTTCGACACTTTATTGCTCATGCTCCAAATACGCATAAATACCTACAAAATGAATAGAAAACTATCAAAAAGTATAAAAGTATATGAAAATACAACTATTCACAAAGTATACGTATTTATATACAAGACGGGGAATTATTCAAACGGTATTAACAAAAAGTATCGATAAGTGTCACTATTTACATACACAAAAATAACTACATTTTGACACTTATCAGTTATTCCGACCCAAGTCTAGCGCAGATCGATATCTAATTGAGATATGGTCGAAAACACTTCTATGATTTATTGGGGATATCATGATATGAAATTTGGGCAACCAAACTTGATTCTCAATTATAATTAAGAGGTCGTATGAATCAAGAGAAATCATCGTATTACCTGTGTTGTGCTTTCAAATAAGACCGATTAGAACAATTATATAAATTCAAGAGCGCAATAAGAAAATGATATAAACAATTCACAAGACTTTTCTAGTCTTCACTAATATAAATATATGGTATATTTTTACTAACACATTTCTACATAAAACTCTTGAAGTTATGCCTAGATATGTTCCAAATACCTTTCTACCTAATTGTGCGGATCTCTAAAATTCTTGAAGTCATAAATCCATTTTAATTATTAGTCTATTTTTGGATTCCTAGATATTTTCCAAATACATTTCTAATTTGAACTCATGCAAAAAAACGATACATTTTCCAAAAAAGGATGCAAAACTCAAATGAAAATCCAACCGTGACTTTGGAGTCATGCCTAGATATTTTCCAAAAACATGTTCACATGATTGTGTGGATACCTAAATTTCTTGAAGTGATATACCTACATATTTTCCTAATACTTTTACGAGTACGTAATCACCATAAAGTGATATGCCTAGATATTTTCCAAATACATTTCTACGTAATTGTGTGGATCTAAGACCCTAAGCACCAAAAGATAACGAAATTTCTTTACCCACCTCCCTACTTTCTTGGTCACCTCCAATGATAAATTTAAAATACTCCTAACTTTGGAAATGCATTTCCGAAATGTTCTTTTTTTCAAAATTTGTCTTATTTCGGAAATGCACTTTCGAAAACACGAAAAAAAGGTGTTTTCGGATATGCATTTCCGAAAACACCCCTTTTTTGGGTTTTCGGAGATGCATTTCCGAAACACCCTTTTTGGGAGAGGGGTGTCTTCCGAGATGCATATCCGAAATATTCCAAGACCAAATTGGTCTTGGAATGTTTCGGATATACACTTCCGAAAGAATTCAATAATTATTAAAAAATTAAAATCAAGGTGAATCAATACAATTAATAGGTATAAAATCAAGGTGAATCAATAAAATGAATGTGAATCAATAAAATCAAGATGAATCAAAATTTCCTAAACAATTTTAAAGTTAAAAATTATTTTACTAACTTATATAAATCAAAAACATTTTAATTCCATAAGTAAATTTTGAATTATATATAATTAAATATAAAATTTATTCATTAAATAAAGTTAAGACAAAATATTTTTTTAATTTTTTTAAACTAAATAAAAAATTATAACTCATTTTTAATTATGAATCAGAATAGAAATATATAAATATATAATAATAATTATTAATTTTGTAAGTGAAATATATAAATATATAATATATAAATATACAATAATTATTATATAAATATATAAATATATAATAATTATTATAAATTAAAACACTCATTTTTTTAATTTTTATAATTATTATATAAATATATAAATATATTTATAATTAATATATAATAATTATTATATAAATATATAAATATATAAATATATAAATATATAATAATTTTTATAAATATATAATTATTATTATAATTATTATATAAATATATAAATATATAAATTAAAACACTCATTTTTTTTAATTTTTTTGTAAATATATAAATATATAAATAAAAAATTATAACTCATTTTATAGATGAAATTATTTTAATTATTTTAATTAAAATTATTTTAAATTTTAAAATATGAATCAGAATAGAAATATATAATAATTATTATTCATAACTCATAAATTATATCAAAATATATAATTATTATTCATTACTCATAAATTATATCAAATTTATGATATGTGAATTAATTAATATCCCAAAATTTTTAATTTTTGTGATTTTTAATTTTTTTTTGTTTTTTCGGAGATGCATCTCCGAATTAATCAAAATCTCAATTTTTGAGATTTTTTCGGAAGTGCACTTCCGAACTCTGGAAAATTTTAGAAAAAAAAATATTTCGGAAATGTATTTCCGAAGCAGGGTAAAGTGGGGTTTTCGCTGGGGTGACCCCATAGGGAGGTGGGTAAAGAAAAAACCAAAGATAAAGGTGGCCTAAAACCAAAGTTATATATAACTCTACAAAGCTTATTATTTTAAGTTGAAGTTACAAACTAAACCATATTTTCCACATCATAATGTTGTCCCTTCATCTCCTTATTCCGTGTCTAATTTTTCCATTACTTTGGTTCTTTCTGAAATGTAGAAGAATCATTAAAGCCCCTCATCCACCTGGTCCTAGAGGGTTGCCAATAGTAGGGAACCTTCACCAGCTAGACAATTCTATTCTTTATCTACAATTTTCTCAACTCTCAAAAATATATGGACCAATATTTTCACTTAAACTTGGTTTAAGACAAGCTATAGTTGTTTCTTCAGCTGAAATTGCCAAAGAAATATTTAAAAACAATGATCTTGTGTTTTCTAATAGACCTATAGTATATGGTCAACAAAAACTATCTTATAATGGGTCAGAAATGGCATTTTCTCCATATGGTGATTTTTGGAGAGATATAAGAAAACTTTGTGTTATTCATATATTTAGTGCCAAGCGTGTGTCATCTTATGCCTCTATAAGAAAGTTTGAGGTGAAACAAATGATCAAAAAGATTTCCAATCATGCTGCATCTTCAAGTGTTACAAATTTGAGTGAGATAGTGACTTCTCTCACAAGTACAATAATTTGTAGGATTGCTTTTGGGAGGAGGTATGAGGATGAAGGGATAGAGAGGAGTAAATTCCATGGGATGCTGCATGAGTTTGGGGCTATGATGACAGCTTTCTTTGTTTGTGATTATATTCCATTCATGGGTTGGATTGATAGACTATCTGGACTTCGTGCGCGTCTCGAACGAAATTTCAAGGAGATGGATGAGTTTTACCAAGAGGTTATTGATGAACATTTGGATCCAAATAGAGAACATGGAGATGAAGAGGTTATTGTTGATGTCTTACTCCAATTGAAGAAAGGACGTTTGTTTTCAATTGATCTCACTTTTGATCACATCAAAGGTGTCCTCATGGTATGTTTTCTTGATCCATTTTTCAAATTGTATTTTAATTTGGCAAATTTTTTATATTCCAAAGACTTTTTTTTTTTTTAAATTACTTAGTTTACAAATATAAAATTATAAAAATAAAATAAGAAAAAGTGAATAATTATTGATAATTATATTTATATTTAAGAAATGATTGAGTGAGTTCATCATAGGTCGTTATCTTTATTAAAAGCCATTAGTGATTCTCAACGTGACAAATATAAAATTACTCTGATTTTTTATTTACAGAACATGCTTGTAGCTGCAACAGATACTACATCAGCGACAGCAGTTTGGGCTATGACTGCCCTAATAAAAAATCCAAGAGTATTGAAAAAATTACAAGAAGAGATTAGAATTTCAAGATTTGAAAAAGATTTTTTGAATGAAGATGATATACAAAATTTCTCGTACTTGAAGGCAGTAATAAAAGAGACATTGAGATTGTATCTACCAGGTCCATTGCTTATACCAAGAGAATCGAGTGAAGAGTGCATCATAGGTGGTTATCAAATTCCTACAAAGACTATAGTATTTGTGAATGCTTGGGCTATCCATAGAGATCCCAATGTTTGGAAAGATCCAGAAGAATTTTATCCTGAAAGATTTTTAGAAAATTCAATAAATTTTTACGGAAAAGATTTTGAACTAATTCCTTTTGGAGCCGGCCGTCGAATATGCCCAGGTATTTCCATGGGGGTGGCATTGTTGGAACTCATCCTTGCTAATCTTCTATATTCCTTTGATTGGGAATTGCCACATGGATTACTAAAGGAAGATATTGATACTGAAAGGAGCGCAGGGCTCTCTCAACACAAAAAGAATCATCTTTGCCTTCTTGCCAAAATTCCAATATAGATGTTGCAACTCGTTTTCATATTATTTTTATTTGCATTTGTACTCCATTTATGTAACACCCATGTTCATTTTATTATTTTTACGTGTCAAAAGAAAAATTTAATGTCGTTGATCATTATTGTTATTCTAGATGAATGTATTTTGTTTCATTTAAAAATATATATGTTGAAGGATGTCTTAAAACTTTAAGTGATTAAGAAAAAGGAAGCATGTTTTGTGATTGCAAAAATTAGAAATCAGCTAGGAGGTGGAGTCGGTGGGAGTGGTGCGATAATAGATTCGGGTCTGGTAGGTGATTCAGTTTTTCAGAGCCCGGGTTCATTTTTCTCGATTCACATGTATTGGAATTCTTTGTTTTCTTGGTTCGTGGATCCATTTATTTTAGGCGCCTCCATAAGATTCATCTTTATCTGATTTTAACTTGAGAAAACACCCATGAAACTAAGGATTTTGCAGTCGGAGGACCTATCAATAAGTCGATCAATATTGGGTAATGGATATGGATCCTTAGGACATGTCGTGCTCAGGTCAGTGAAATAGATGCACATGCACCATTTGTTTGAAAAGTTCCAAACCATAACCACATTAGCGAGCCAAGTTGAATACTTAATCTTATTTATGATGCATGCACTCTTCAAATTTTCAACCTCCTCATCAATAGTTGGCTGCTTCTTAACGCTCAATTTGCATTTTCTTTGAGATTCTAGATTCACAGTGGAATCAATGGTGAGACAATGATAGGCCACCCTGGCGTCTATTCCTAGCATGTCGGTGGGCGTCTAGGAATTTAAGTCGTTATTCCCCCTTAATACAGAGACCGATTTCTCCTCTTCAACTTCATAAAGAGAGTTTCCTAGTTTGGTGATTTGTAATTCTAAAGGCCCAATCTGGACCTCTTGTAGATTTTTTATGGGAGAGATCCTTTCATTTTCTACCTTCATTTTGGGATCTATCCTTGTGTGACTGGCTATGGAATGGCGGCTATAACCATCCACTCTCTTAGTCCCGTTTGGACCACCCCACCTTCATTTTGGGTTAGGTATGGAATGGCGGCTACAACCATCCACTCTCTTAGTCCCGTTTGGACCGCCCCGACTTTAGTGTTAGGTATAGGATACATCATGATTAAATGTAGACCGGATAGGACGACCCCAATAGATTGAAGGCGGGTTGTCCCTGCAATAATGTTGTATTAGACATTGATATCATTGATAAATTTCTTCCTCGGTTAAGGGCTTTAGAGCGATATCAAATTCATGCTCTCCAGTTAAAGCCTCATGCAATCTATAATATTGATGATTGGATCTTATATAGGACATACTTTATGTATCTTAACACTTTACCCGAAAAAATACCGAATGTAGTAAAGTTATTGATTATGAAAAATAACATGGAATGCATCTTAAAATTTTCACTTGAGTACTCATCATCAACATCAAAGCCCTCCTCCCACGAAATTCTTAAATCCAATAAACATAAATAAACATCTATGCCATTTCTTGATTATCTTGAGCCCGAAATCATTATAGATAACATCATATATTAATGATTCATGCACAAGCACGAAGATAAGTTATAAATTATGAGAAGAATAAACCATGAAGTATGATTAGTAATTAAATTACCAAACGAATTCGTTCTATTAGTGGCAAGTCCAAGCCTAAAGTTTCTAGGATCATGGAAAAATTTGGAAACAACGAATCTACTTTCTTCCATTTAAAAGAATCAACCAGATGGGGAATTTTTGCATCACATTTTATTTCCTCTACATGCCATCTAATATTCTTTGTGTCATTTATATTAGAAAAAATCTCTTCAAACTTTGAGTTATTAGTAGGTTACAAGACGGGTTCATTCCATTGGTGGCAAGTCCAAGCTTAAGTTTTCAAGGCTCATGGAAGAAATTTGGAAACAAAGACTCAATTTACTTCCGTTTAAAAGAATCAACTACTTGGAGAATTTTACAATCATATTTTATTTTATCTCCATACCATATAATATTCTTTGTGTCATCTTGTTTAGCAAAAAGTCCATTGAACCTTTGAATTATAGTTAGGTACCACATCACCTTTGTAGGAGGGCCCTTTGTGCTTACACCATGATCAACAATGTAGCAGTGAAAAATAAAGACATTGATTAGCTCAAATTATATTTTAGTTAAAGTCGCCACCGCGCTTTATTGTTTCCAAAGGAAATGGGAATAAGAGCAAAATAAAACTCAAAGAATTTTTTAAATCAAAACTAATAAACAAAACAAAGTTCTTAGGTTCGGGGGTTGGCTATACAAAGGGAAGGTATTAGAACCCTATGTATCTATAGTACTTCATAGGAACCTCTTTGAAATATGTATATTAAAGTTTATTATTGTTATTCTTATTTTTTTGCAAAAGAGTGGGGAGGTGAGAAGAAAATTTTATTGTGCTCGACAAGACATCGCATCTTGTGCCTACATACCCCTTAAGTGCAATAGGGAAGTCAGAGTGATTGTAGTTCCCCTAAAAAAAGGTGAAAAGGGGCCAAAGTGGCAAAATATTTTTGGGTGCTAAGTTTTAAAATTACAAAGCATATTTTTGAATTGCTGAGCTTTAGAAATGCATAGCAAGTTTTAAAAGGAGCTAAGCTTTAGAAATACAAAGAAAATGTTTGAAATGCTAGGTTTTAAAATCACAGAGCATCTCCTGTTCAATGTCTTGAACATACGCTATATAGAAACCATAATCTTTTCGTGTAAACAAGACTTTCCTGCAGAAAATTAAATAGGTAAATTTAGGTTCCCAATAAGTGAGTCCTTTGGGTTAGTTGAGGTACACTTACTAACCCATGTAATTTTACCATTTGGAACTTTGTAATTCCTGCCGTGACATTGAGGCCTAATATGTCCCTTATCACCACAATAATGACAAATGACTTTAGATAAGATTCCTCTTTTATTTCTCCTAGAGACACGAGGATTTTTCTTGAAAACAATTCCTCTATCACTTGAAGAGCTAGAACAAGAATAAGATGGTGAGGTAACATGTGTTAATTGTCCTTAGATATTTTCAATTTCAAGTTTTAAAATTGGACATTCAACACATTCCACTTTTTCCATCTTTTAAACTAAAGTATCAGAAACATTAAAACACTTATCCACAAGAGATGCATGTGCGTCTTTAAGACACTCTAAAGCACAATTAAGATTATTGATCTTCTTTTCAAGAGTTGAAATCATTTCATTTTGGAGGGCAATTTTATTAAACGCATATATAAAATTAACATATATGTCATTAAAAGCTTTAGATAACTCATTATACGAAAATTCATTTTCGAAGTCACAATTATATACCTTTAAAGAATCACCTTTCTTGCATGCCATCAAACATAGATTGGCACACTCATCATCTGAACTTCAGCAAGAATTCAAGGAGGAGCTCTCATCCTCTTCTTCCAACGCGATATAGGCTCTACGACCTTTGAAACTTTTTCCCTCCATCTTGTAGAACTCCTTATCCTTCTTTTTATGATGTTTGGTGAGACTAGGATATGTTGTTCTACAATGACCTGATTTATCACACTCGTAACACGTAATATTACCATTCTTTTTCTTGTGTTCTTTCTTAGGCAGGTGAGTGTTTCTAAAGTTTATTAAACCTTTGTCAGTGTGTTTGAGCTTGTTCTTTCTCAAATATCTATTGTAGCGCTTGGCGAATAAACTCATCTCATCTTTCTTAAGAGCTTCTATGTCAGAATTGACATCTTCTTCCTTTGATTTACAAGCTTTAGATGATGAATCTTTCAAAGAAAGATCCTGTTTCTCTTTTTTTCCTTTCTCTTTAGTTTTCGACCTTACTTCGCTAACGGCGAGTAGTTTAATCTCATTTTTATGCTCGGCTAATTATCAAAATAGCTTTGTAATGTCCAAAGTACTAAGTTCATTTTCTTCCTTGATAGCGGTAAACTTTGGTTGCCACTCACTGCATATAGACCTTAATATTTTTTAGCACAATCTTTGTTGGAATAGGTTTTACCCAAGTTGCTTAATTTGTGGATTAAGTGGAGGAATCTAGTTTGCATGGATTCCACGGATTCTCCGGGTTCCATATGAAACAATTTTAACTCCTCTGTAAACATATTAATTTTAGAATCCTTGACTTCTTCCATACCCTCATAAAGAATTTGGAGAGCGCCCCACATACCTTTAGCACTCGTATGATGTGAAATCGAGTAGAATACTTTAGCGCTTAGATCAGATATAAGTATATGGGTTAAATAAGTTTTTGGTCCCTCTAAATTTTGCAATTTTCATTTTCAGTCCCTCCCTGCCTTTAGGCAACGAGTTTTACAAAAAAACCGTTGCCAAAACCAGCTAAAACCGTTGCCAAAACCCTAGAGGGACTAAAAATGAAACTGCAATATTTATAAGGACCAAAAACTTATTTAACCCTAAATATATTTCTTGCTTTCAAATCATATGAAGCCTCTTTGGTTTCATCATCCGTCCAATCCTTAGGAAGTTTTACAACACCATCAACACCCGTGGAAATGAAAGGTCCTTCGGTGACTACACACCACAGATTTTTGTCAACTGATAATTGGTGCATACTCATAATTGATTGGGCGCGAATATGGAATTAGAAAATTTTCTAGAGGGGGAGGGGTGAATAGACTTAAAAACAAAACTTCAAGTGATTCTTCAAATAAGAATAATCGGTGGTTTTTTAGAGTTTGCACGCAGAAGATTTATAGAGCAAAAATATAAAATTATACTCAATAGA
The DNA here is from genome assembly GCF_029867415.1 of Vicia villosa. Taxonomy (NCBI): domain Eukaryota; kingdom Viridiplantae; phylum Streptophyta; class Magnoliopsida; order Fabales; family Fabaceae; genus Vicia; species Vicia villosa. The sequence continues at coordinate 82,540 of NW_026705069.1, forward strand.
AAATTATTAGGTAGCAACCCAAATCATTTTACAATAGAAAAGAGATTGAGTACCTTGACAATTTTAGTCAATACCATTCTCATTCCTTTGGATTTTTCAACAACAACTTAAGCAATCAATACCTTGGAAATCATTTCATGTATGAATGAAGATGATGAATGGTGGATGGATAAATATCTCATGCAATATGGTTAGTACACAATGTATATGTACAATGGATAAAGTACAATGTACAAGGATAAAAAACAACAAGTATATGTACATAAACAAAGACAATGATCAAAGAAACAAGTTATATTGACATGGAAAAGCTAAAGATCAAAGATTCAAATTAGGGTTTTAAAGACAAAAGTTTCACATTCTAATCATGCATTAGTCATTAAAAGAATAAAGTCTAATTAATTCATGGTATGAACAACAAAAGACAAAGATATTCCAATGGTATGACACTAATATCAACATTTTATCAAAAGATTATATTAACAAGTATTAAAAATTTATACCAATTAATTTAAAGAAAACATATTTTTTAATGATTTTTTAAAGATATTAAATATAAATGTATAGAAATTAATCATTTACTAAACATAAAACAATTTGAATCAAACATCTTCATGGTATAAATCTTCACTTAAACATGGTATAAACCCCAAGGAAACTAAAGTCATACTCAATTAAGCAAGTTAATTATGGTATCATGGCATCAAGAGTTTATCAAGAAATTAGACCACACAAACTTTCAACAAGAGCTAAATGATTTAAACAACAAACTTTTTTTTGGTTTTTTATTTAATACATAAGATAAAATAAATTTAAGACTTGATTAAATAAATAAAATATTTTTAGATTTTTTTATTGTATTAAAACTAAATGAAATCATAAATGATAAATAAATAAAGTAAACCAAAAGAATAATGAAAAGACAAAAAAAAAAAATAGAAAAAAATAAGAGCTCAAGTGAGCAAAAGACAAATGATGTAAAGATAAAATACAATGGAATGTAAAGAACATAAAATAAAGAGCATGATATAAAGTGCGAAAATATAAATTGCGGAAACATAAATTGCGTTAAAAGTAAAAGTTAGTGCAAAATAAGGTAAGTGTAAACATGGGTGGATCAAGACCTAAGTCAAGGAAGCTTATGAGATCATTACATCAATCAAACATTTCTTAAGGCCTTAGGACAAACTTATCACCATCCCAAAGTACTCAAAGTAATCTCATGATCACCTTAAAGTAGATTTGAAATGATGAAATTTCATCAAGCCTTAATCCATACTTAATTGAACAAGATGAATCATCAAAGTCCAATTGATCCAAAAATAAAATCAAAAGAAGAAGATGGAGGTTCAAGAACACTTTTCAACTCTTGATTTAAAATCAATTGAGTTTTTCATAAAAATGTTGATGATTAAGGTACTAAATAAACAAAACAAGAGTAAAAATGCAATAGAATCAAATAAAGAATAAGCATAAGAATCTACCTATTTAATAACTTAAAATACAATAACCAAGAGGAAAAATGAAGATTTTTGGCTTAGTTTGCATTGAAATTGCTTGGAACTCAATAATCACAAGTTTATAAAAAAGTGGAATTTTGGAGCTTTCAAGTGAGGGAGTGAGTTGAAATATTTTTTTGTGTGTCCTTGAAACAAGAGGCAAAGGCCTCTATTTATAGGGAAATTTTGTGATTTGTGGAGGGAAAAATATAATAAAAAAATGTACCAAATTCAAATGGTGTTAGGTTGCTTTTTGTGAAGAAAAGTGAAAGTTATGGTTCCCATGAACTTTGGCAAGCTTTATTCATGAACAATAGGGTGACTTCTATGCTATTAGATGGTTGCTTATTGGTTTTGTGATGTTTCAAAGTTAGAAGCAACAAACAATGGACTCAATGCATAAAGTTTTGTGATTAAAGTGACTTTTCCAAAATGGCAATGGTACCTTTAGTGTAAAAATGAAATGATTTAATGGACAAACACTTAACCACTTAGAAAATGCTTCAATTAATGGTGTAAAGATTAAATTATGGCAATATTTAGAAGCAATATAGGCTACAAAAAAATTTGTAAAGAAATGATTTGAGTTTAGCAACTTAGTTGATCATGGAAAAAACAACTTCATGGTGCCATCTTCATAAATTCATATCTCCTAGCTCACAAATGCTATGGAGGAGTTCTTGTACTTTTTGGAAAGCCCTAAACATCCTCTACAACTTTGATGTTTAGTGTTTTCTCAAATTCTCAAAGGAGCTTGATAGCAAATGGCCTCAAAGTTGGGCATAAAACATGCATTTCTTCTATAATAAAAAAATACAACTAATAATAAAAAAAGTTAGTATAAATGATGAAAATAATAAAAACTAAAAGAATAAAATAAAATCAAGAAGAAAATATTTTAATTTTTTTTTAATTAAAAACGAGACCGAAAATAACGAAAAACGATAAAAAAAACAAACTCCTAATTAATCGAAAAAAGAAAATGAATATATTAAAAGAAACTACATGCAACAAAGATTAATAAAAAAGAGTGCAAATGATCAAAATCGAATATTAAAATACCCAGTTAAATAGACACTGACGATAAAAAGCGACTATGAACTGCACCGGAAAAAAAAGCGAGCACACAAACATGATCTACGTGAAATTTAGATTCACAAAGCAGACAATTAAAGGTTAAAAATCGAAATATTTTCTTTCTAATTTTCGTACAGTGTTGAATCGTTTTTTACCGGTCTACCTGTAGAACCAATTTTTCTGAAGACAGTAAAATAATTCAAAAAGACGCTTAAGGCGCTAAAAATGCATGAAATGCAATGAAAATGCGATTTTCGGTTATTTTTTAGTTTAAAAAGATGCAAAGGCAAATTTGTAAATGTGGTGGAATCTTAGGGTCAAAATTTGGGGTATGACAGCTGCCTCTATTTAATTGTCTCGAGCCTTATAACATGAAAGACTTTAGTCCTCATGGTAATAATGGTGAAAGGTAATTAAATACATAAAGACCCAAATTATTGTCCTCCCTACGCAACTGAAATGCAATGCATGAACTCTTTTTTTTTACGAGTATATAATATGAGAGACTTTGAACTCTGTGGGGAATATGACATCCAATTACTGGCTTTAAATGAAAGGAAAAGGAATCACGACATCCAAGAATGGCATTGAATGAAGTGAGAAATGACATCCAGGTTGGCACTGGAGAAAAGGAATCACGATATCCAAGAATAGCATTGAATAAAGTGAGGATCACAACATCCAAGAATGGCATTAAATAAAGTGAGAAATGACATCCAGGAGTGCCACTGGAGAAAAGAATCACGATATCCAAGAATAGCTTTGAATAAAGTGAGGATCACAACATGCAAGAATGACATTGAATGAAGTGAGAAATGAAATCCAGGAATGGCACTAGATAAAAGAGACAAGACATCCAAGAATAGCATTGGATTTAAGAGAAAAATTTAACATCTAGGAATAGCACTGGATAATTAATGAAAATACAGACAGACATATGTTTTGGTAGGTGCCAAATAAGTTGGACTTAGATCTCAAGGTAAGATGTTGATAGGAAGAGGACTTTGGAAGAATATAAATGAGCATGAAATTTATTTCTATGCATGATGAATGATCAATGCAATGCAATTTGTTTGTGACAACTCAGGTAGACTCTTTTGAAGATTGGAACACTGATTCCTCAACACGGGGAACTTTTCCGACTCTGCTATGGAAGATGCTTGAACATATCTCTGTCACACTGGTAACTGTATCAAACTGACAATCTTCTGATTGACAGATTATTGTAGGCTAACTGGTCATGGCTTCAGTTTGACTATTGATGGGGATAAGCTGATCATGGCTTCAGTTCTTGAAATGATTGCAGGAAAGCTTGCCCCAGTATGATGCTTGAATGGATGTTCTGATCAACAAATTTTGAGTTGAACAATCTTTGAATAAAAGGACCTTGAATTAATGTGCCCCTGATATGATCACTAATAAAGTTTCTCGACTTTTTTAAATTTCCTTGAAAATGAGTGCTTACTCGCAAATAAAATGTTCATTTCAAAAGTGGTAATTTTAATGTAATGTTCAAGAAAATTTTGAAAACAAAATCATTATACAATAGATGAATCACTGATCAAAACACAATGGTTTATATATTCAAAGTGAAAGAAGAAGCACAAACATGATATCAAAACAAGTGATTGGCAAATCTCTTGGGAGTCAGTTTACGCAACCTTGTTGTAGTATGCTTTCAAAATTAACCTTGCTTCAATTAGGTCTTTTAAAGGTTGTAATGTGGCCCGCTTCACGGTTTCAGAAATAAAGGATATAAGACTCAAATTTTTATAGTGACCCACCCCCTTCTTCGTGATGATCTCGAGTCCTACGCTCAGTTAATTTAACTTATGCATTTAGGTTCCAATAGATTTTTGGAGTTGTACTTGTGATAGTTATGATGGCTCCCAAGCTAAGAGAATTTTGAGATGGTGGTCAATTCTTCCTTTTGATGGTAACAAAATTTTGCTGTTTGTCAGGTATTCATTGACTTCTCTTTTGATTTTTCTTTTGATATCCCTACATTTTTTCTGAACTGTTTCTTTTGATCTTACAGTCAGCGGGATGCCCCAATTTTGCCTAAGTCTCCTTCATAGCTTTTGATTTACCGGGCATTTTCTTTGATTCTCCCCTTTATATTTCTTGGGAAGATAGTGACTACCTTGCTTAATGACGAATCATTATTGGCTTTGATTGTCATCTCCAACATTTCTTTGATGTGTGAGGAGGAAAGCTTGTGATTGAAACCCTTATTGAAAAGGTGTACTGAGTGATTCTCTTGTAATTGAATGCACAACCAAATTAACTGAGAACTGCCCTGCCCCAGGTTAAAATTATGTGTTTTTCGTATAGAAAGAGACTCCAACTTCTAGGATTAAAAGGGGTGAACGAGGGATTAACTTCCTTATTTCTCCAGTTTTTGGGAATTGAAACAATGCCTGTACATCATCAGTAAAGTTTTATTTGAAAGCATACCTTTTAGCAATTTGGGTATTTCGTTTTTATCATTCTCCCTCTAATCTTTGCATAAGTAAAAGTTTGATAAAGAAAGTGAGAAGATATATATTTGAAAACAGTAAGTAGAATTGAGTCAAAACATGAAATGCTCATTTTATTAAAATTATAATTCAGAAACAAACAAAGTTCAAGGCCTAGTGACTAATCAGCAACAAGGAGGAGCTGTCTTGTTTGAAACATTAGCTTTAGGAAAGGTTACTCTGGATTGCTTTCTCTTTAGCCACTAAGTTCTGGCAAATGATTAGTTTTTACATTGGGACCAACATCCTTGAAAGTTAACATATTTGCCCTCATCAACTCTTGTACTCTAGCCTTCAATGCATAATAGTTTTCCAAATCATGACCAGCACCACCTTGATGGAATGCACAATGAAGATCAGACCTGAAACCGGTTGGAAGAGGGTTTGGAGGAGTAAAAGCTCTGGTTGTAATTAGACCTTTCTGAACTAACATAGGACAGAGATCAGTGTAAGTCATGGGGATAGGATCATATGTGATCCTATTGCTGTTTTGGTTTTGTCCAACAGCCTGACGTTGAGGAACTTGAACTGGTTGAGGATTAACAGCAGGAGAAACAACAACTACAAATGGTTGATCATAGCATTGGGCCTTTTGACGAGGCATTCTTCTTTCACTCGAGACAACATTGGTTTCTTCCTTCTTTCTTTGAAAGTTCCCAAAGTATTTCTTTGTACTATTAGCAGATTCACCAAAAGTAGACACTTTTCCCTTCTTAATCCCTTCTTCTAACCTTTGGCCAATAGTCACCAAATCTGTGAAGCTTAAAGATATACTGCCAATCATTTTCTCCCAAAAGAAAGGTGAGAGAGTGTCCATAAACATGCTTGTAAGTTCCTTCTCATCTAGAGGTGGTTCAACATGAGAGGCTAGCTCTTTCCAATGCTGAGTGTACTCCTTGAAGGATTCTTTCTCCTTTTGAGACATGTTTTGTAGCTGACAACGGTCAGGGGCCATGTCGAGGTTGTATTTGTATTGCTTCATGAAGGCGCCAACCAAATCCTTGAAGCACTGGATATGGTTCCTTTCAAGTCCCATATACCACTTGAGTGAAGCACCAATAAGACTGTCTTGAAAGAAATGAATGAACAATTTCTGGGACATGTTGCCCCTTGTATTTCTCAAATTATGGAGTCTTAAACTTTGCAGGCATCACAAGGTCAGAAACTAATCACATGTTCCCAGCATCAATGCTAAAGAACTCATTACCTACCATGGCCCTCAATCTCTTTTCTAAAGTTTGAAACTGTTCTTGGACACCTTCATGTTCAATAGCATCTTCTTGACTTTCACTTCAGACATCAGCAGCATGATGCTCAGAGAGAGGATTTTCATAAGGAGCTCGGGTAGTTTGTGCAGTAGTATGAACAACAGGATGAGGTTCAGTGAATACAGGAGCTTGAAACACCGGTTAAGAAGATTGGCCAATCATACTAGTAGTGGAAAAAGGTGGAGAATAATTCGAAGGCAAACCAAACTCTGGCCATGTAGTTGTGGTCCTTTGGTTAGACTGAGGGTCAGTAAAAACATCAGTAAATTCTGAGACAACAGTTCTTTGAGGTGGCTCCCCTCTAGCAATCAAAACTTGCAACATCTCTGTGAGCTTGGTCATGCCTATCTTCAACTCTTATAAGCATTTAAGAGAGATGCAAATGAAACTAATTTGTCATTTGTCAACAAAGAAATTATGGTTTATCAACATAAACATACTGCATTCTTTTAAAACCAAAAACTTTGAAATTAATTTGCTACAAATTAGCTACAATTTTAGCTACAGATTAGCTACGAAATTTTATGGTGTAATACGGTGGGAGAATTGACTTTAAAAATGTTGCAGATAGCAAGAGTCGCCACCGACTTTTATTTTATCCAATTAGGAAAGGCTAACAGAACAGGAAAGACCTTTAAAAGATTTTGAGTTCGAGGGGGGGGGGTAGGTTATACAAAGGGAAGGTACGAGCACCCTTTATATCCATGGTTATCCATGGGCTCTTAATTGCTTAGCTCACTTGTTTGTTTGAATTGTTTGAAAAGTGTCGTGTGTGTTTAGAAAATATTTTTGAATAAGGACTTTAACTTGTAAATTAGTGTAGTCTTTTGGAAATTGTTTTGAAAAGGAGGTGTATGAAGTAATTTGAAATGATTTGAGAAAGCAATTAAGAACTACCTACCCTAAGTTCGTCTTTCTTGTTCTTTAAGTCTTTCGTTTAAGGGAAAGAGACTATCCACACCATTAATTAGCGGGAAGTTCTTTCATTGGATGTGATCGGGTCATCGAGGGTCATCGTTTGTCATAGGGCTATCCATACCATAAGAAGGGTAGGATGCACTATGAATGGATGAGAATAGTCATTAAGGCAACAAGTAAGGATACCTTAGCAATCGAAAGGGACTATCATCATTTAATCGAGGGACAAGATCATTTATCGTAGGTAACCCGAAGGGATAATGATCTTTTTATGATGATTTAGAATCGTAGGCAGCAGGTTAAGGTATCCCTTCGTTCGAGGGACTTGACTATTATATCGAAAGGCAACGGAAGGGGAGTTACCCTAAAGGTGTGTGGGTGCAACAATCACGTGAATTGGATTCAGATATTTATCTTGCATTAGGTGAACTAGGGGTGGCAAAACGGGTCGTGGCCCGCCGGGCCGGCCCGCGCACCCGCCAAAAAACGGCGGGTTGGGTTGGGATTTTAGGCCCGCCGCTCGCCAAAGCCCTCCCTGCCAAAACCCGTCGCCCGCCATAACCCGCCCCACCAATGCCCGCCGCCCGCCATAGCCCTCTCCTCCTCCAAAATTCCCTCTTTTTTAGTTAATTTTAGTAATTTCAATTCTTGATGGTTTATTTTATATATTTATTTGTAAATATATGTAATATTTTTTTAAGTAAAATTTGTTAAAAAGTTGCTTTTATAAAAAATTGTTTTAAAAAGTAAGTGAAAAATTTAATTAAAAGGTAAAAATAACCTATTAATCTATTAAAAAAATGGAAAAAAATATAAATAAAAATAGGCGGGCAAGCCCGCCAACCCGCCATCTTGGCGGGGCGGGCATGATTTTTGTGCCCATTTCACTTTACAGGCATGTCCGCCCCGCTTGTTTTTTGGCGGGCTTAAGGTTGGGCGGGCGGCCCGTTTTGCCACCCCTAAGGTGAACTATATTCAATTAATTGTTTTGTCACTCCCTATTTTACTAACCACGCAGTTAATAGCAAACAAATAAAATAGTTATAGTGTGCGGAAAATAAAAGCAGAAAAGGTAAAATCCTAATTACTATTACATCACAAAAATTGCAACATATACACCTTCTAGAATTTTAAATAATAGAAAATAAATAATTAAATAATCACACATGCGACAGTCAATGGAGTTTGGAGATGAGAAGAGAAGATCGCGATGAAATATTGTAGTTAGGAAAAAATCAGGGTTGGAAGTATTTATGGTGATAAACCCTAAATCTTGAAGGTTGACTTAAAATTGGCTCAAGGCTAAATAAATTATAACCTAAAACCAAATTGATTAGCCTAAAAACCCTAATGTTTAAAAAACCTACTGACAACATTCGCCTAAGGGAGAAAACCTAGTGGGTAAAAAAACCTAATGGGTAAAAAACCTAAGCGAAGGTTAATGGATAACATCTATCTAATGTTAAAATATCTAATTAAGAAAAATATCCTAAAAATATAATCCTAATTTAATTAATTTAACTAATCCTAATTATATAAAAATATTAAATTGATTAATCAAGACCTAACGTCTGAATTATACAAAAAATCTATTTTAAAAGAAACCTAATCAAAACCTATATTCTAAAAACTTTAACTAATTACTATTAAGCCTAAATCATTTAACCTAAATTAACTAGCTATAATTTAAATTATGGTTTTAGTTAATTTGTGGGTGGTAAAAAACAAACAGCAAAAAAAACAAACAAAGGTGGGACACTTGGATCCGGTGCATCAAGCTCTTGATGGTACGTGGTGGAACTGCAAGTTATGGGACATTGGATTAATCCACGCACGTATCTGATGGTAGACAGGGAGGGTGTATCGCCTGGTGAGAACGCGCGCGCTGGATCTACATGCAAAGTTCTGGGACATTGGATTAATCCACGCGCGTATCAAGATTGATACGCTAACCACCATACCACTTTAACTTTGCTGTCAAATAAACGTCACGCAAGAAATATGAACAAACAAACAAAGTGGAATTTAAATGAAACGCGCACAACCCCCATCTTCTTCTTCGTTTGAATTTTTTTTTGAATTTTGCTACGACTTAACCTCCATTCAGCTGCGATTCTTACCATAGCTAAGCCCTGCAAGTTTCATACATACCATATAAAGAGAATACACCACAAACATTAACCAAATTCTAATAAACCTCACCCCCTGAGCGCAGAACTGCAATCAATTTGGATTAATTCGGTCTCTAAGTAACATCCTCCAATTCAAGGTTTATGAACCCTAACAATGGCATATCCACGTACCTGTAACTAAACTCAAATTAAACGGTCCAGAAACTTTGCAAACATCATCACAAGCATGAACATGTATTCAAATCTTATTTATAATGCAAGAATGAACGTAATCATTGTGAAGTTTGGAGGCTTAAACCGTGAAGGTTTTTGGGTGATTCCGAGTGCTACGATCAATGGTGGTGATGTAATTAGCTTCAAAAGAGGGCGAGAAACTTTCTTGGATGCTTGTGGTGGCTCGAATCGTTCTCTAACCTTGGCTGCCAACTCTTTGTATCCTACGTTTTTTCTTCTTGAATCGGTCCAGGAGGCTACCCTTTTTTTTCTCTCCTACTATGCCGCAGGTCTTATGTATATATATGTGAGTGAATTAGGTTAATGAGTTTAGAAAGAAATCATGTAATTGAGAGGAAAGGAAATTTGTTTGATTTTACACCAAATCTTTCTATTCTTGCATCCAACTCTATTTCATGCATATTTTCCAAACATTATTGGCCATTGGATTGATTGTGATTTGGTTGAATCTTTGGAGAATGATTATATGATTTTTTTATACTTTAATTATAATAATATTTGATTTTATTTGAAATTAAAAGAATAAATTCAAAATAAAATAAATAGAAATCATAAAATAAAGATAAATGGGTTTATTGGCCTTTTATGAGATCCTTATCACGTTCATGACTCCAAAATATAGGCCTCCTACTTAAAAATTCAAAATTCCCCACTTAGGGTTTCATGCTTTTTCACAAAATTGTCAAACTTTAGCAATCCATAACTCTCTCAATAATGATCACATGAAGGTGTTCTAGGACTTTTTAGAAAGCCCAAGATGTCCTCTACAAGCCACTTTGGAACATAGTTTTCATTTGGAGATTTTATCTTGAAGATCTGAGTCCTGACAAAAAACAACTTTTTTGTGAACTTCTAGAAGGACCTGTAATATTTTGGCTCCTATCTCTCAAATGAAGCATTTTTGGCCTTGGCTTTAGAGAGACAAAGTTGTAAAGAATTCAATTTCCTTCCAAATGAGCTTTTGTTAGGAAATTCATGATAAAGTATGAGAGACTTATGGTCAATCAAAGTTCAGTTGACTTTCTTCTAGAAACCCTAATTTAGAAACTTGGACTTTTGATGATTTCTGAGCTTTCTTTAATGAATCATGATCAACCCTTGATCAAATGATGAATGTAACTTCAACATATTAATGTTGACCAAAAATAAGTAGTTTTAACTGTAATTTGACCATAGTTGACTTTTAGGTCAAATCAGTCAACTGTTGACCATTTGAGCTTTTGACTGAGCAACCTTGTGATTCAAGGCTTGAAAATTCATGTGAGGATCCTTTGAGGCATATGAGATGCTTATGATGTCCACTTGAGGTTTTAGAACCTGATTTTACCTTGGGAGAAGCAAAACCCTAGTTGGAGGCTTGTTGCTTAAGAGACAAGTAAGTGTGCCCAATTATTGCATAGTCTTGAGCAGTTGAAATTCATATGACTCAAAATATCTTGAAATATGATGGGCAAATTTTGGGGTATGACATATGGGTTCAAGTGTGATGTTGCCTTGGCCACGTGGCATGACACGTCAGAATCTTGCTACTCTGGTATTGCCACGTGGCATGCCACATCAGCTTCTCTTAACGACATTAGACATGAGGGATCAAAAGTGTGGACAAAAAACTTTATGAGGACCATTCTCTGAAGGAAATTTTTTGAGGGACCAAAAACAAAGTTTGAGATATTTAGAGGGACCATAAACTTATTTAACCCTAAACCTTATTCTTATGATGTTTGGTGAGACTAGTAATATCATATTCATTTTTCATGTGTTCTTTCTTAGGCGGGTGAGTGTTTCTAAAGTTTATTAAACCTTTGTCAGTGTGTTTGAGCTTGTTCTTTCTCAAATATCTAATGTAGCACTTGATGAATAAACTCATCTCCTCTTTCTTAGGAGCTTCTTCGTCAAAATTGACATCTTCTTCCTTTGATTTACTAGCTTTAGATGATGAAGCTTTCAAAGAAAGATCTTGTTTCTCTTTTTTTCCTTTCTCTTTAGTTTTCGACCTTACTTCGCTAACGACGAGTAGTTTTATCTCATTTTTATGCTCGGCTAATTTTCCAAAGAGCTTTGTAATGTCCAAAGTACTAAGTTCATTTGCTTCCTTGATAGCGGTAAACTTTGGTTGCCGCTCCCTGCACAAAGACCTTAATATTTCGTTAGCGCAATCTTTGTTGGAATAGGTTTTATCCAAGTTGCTTAATTTGTTGATTAAGTGGAGGAATCTAGTTTGCATGCATTCCACAGATTCTTTGGGTTCCATATGAAACAATTTAAACTCCTCTGTAAACATATTGACTTTAGAATCCTTGACGCCGTCCATACCCTCATAAAGAATTTGGAGAGCGTCCCACATACCTTTAGCACTCGTATGATGTGAAATCGAGTAGAATACTTTAGTGCTTAGAGCAGCTATAAGTACATTTATCGCTTTCAAATCATATGAAACCTCTTTGGTTTCATCATCCGTCCAATCCTTAGGAAGTTTTACAATAACATCAACACCCATGGAGATGAAAGGTCCTTCGATGACGACACACCACATATTTTTGTCAACTGATAATTGGTGCATATTCATAATTAATTGGGTGTGAATATGGAATTAGAAAATATTCTAGAGGGGGAGGGGTGAATAGACTTAAAAACAAAAATTCAAATGATTCTTCAAATAAGATTAATCGGCGGTTTTTTAGACTTTGCACACAGAAGATTTATAGAGCAAAAATGTAAAATTATACTCAATAGAAAATTATTAGGTAGCAACCCAAATCAATTTACAAATATCGTAATGATTAGTTGAGGAAACACAATGTATGCAATTGAATCAATTAAGTCGAATTCTAAAAAGCACGATGTTTCACAAATTTTAATCACCACCATAGCTCATAATGGTTTTCCAATTCAAACAAAACCTAAGCTTTTCTAATTAAGTTGCTATTACCAAAATGTAAACCTAAGCACATATGTTCTAAGGAATGCAAATTAGAGAGAGAGATATGACACAACCATTTAAAGAGCTTCGACTATTTCGTCCTTGCATGAGTCTCTGTGCACTATTGAAAGTACATGCATAATTCCACTAGATTTTGACAAATATACAAAGAGTTCATAAAATCACTTATCCATAATAATGTTGAGGACAATAAAACTTTGATTCCAAATCTTGACTTGTATAAATGGCCAACTGCCAAAACCTTAATGCACAATCTTCACTCGATTAATGTTTCCCAATAACACCAATGTTGCTCCACCTTATTTGTAGCCTTCCAAACAATCACTACTAACACAATTCTGGAGAGAAGACCTTCTTCACAAATGATTATGCATTCGTGTTGTGAAAAAGTTGACTTGAAGCTTATATATATGCTTGAGATGAAGCACACAAAATATTGAAAAAAATGGTTAGATTCGAATCAAAGTCAAAGCATGCAATTTTTCAAATGAGAAAGTGAGTGGAATAAAAGAAAATCTGAAATTTTGACCCATTTGTAGTTGATTCGGATCAAGTGCAGAGTATGATTCGAATCACATGCCACGTGATTCTAATCACGTGCAATTTTTGATTCGAATCAATTGCTCCAAAATCAAATGAAAAACCAAAAAGCTTGCATGATTTAAGTTATATGTAAGCAGTGATTTGAATCAATTTAGACAGAGGTGATAGAAAAAAGGTCTGTTTCGAATCATGTGATGACCCTGATTCGAATCAAACGATTTTAGAAAGTTTTTGGTGATTTCTTTTTTATTTGATTTGAATCAAATTACATGTGTAAATTATTGATTCGAATAAATATCTCAAAAACTAATTTTTCATGTTTTTAACATTTTTCTTTCCACGTGTTTTGAAAAGAACGTGCAATACTTTTATTCCACTGAGTCATAGACTTGACTAATAACATTTTGATCAAGTTCAAATATAATCAAAAGGTTTATGCATGTTAAAAGATATGTATTATGTGTGAGTAATCTATGAGAGAGACACAAAGATAGAATACGAAAGCGATTAAACAAACAATCAAAACACAATTGTACACAACTGTATAAGGATTCCCCCCATATAAGATGAGGATGTGCAACAACAAATCCCTCGAAGGATATACAGGTACAGTGACATGGAGATTTATAAATAAAAAAAAAAGATAACAACTAAGTTTTTTTTTTATGTATTTCAATAAACTTTGGTTCTTTTCTTAATGGCTAATGAAAAATGTCAATGCTAAACTACCCTCAACAATTACAATTTTGATAGGACTTTATTATAAAAAAATGAAGAACTCCTATTTACAGTATGGAAAAGATATATTTACACCATTTTTTAACACCTTCACCGTAGATGTCTACATAAAACATACATTTTTTATTTTATAATAATTTATTTTCCCTTGATTTTTGTGCAAAGTTGTTTTGCTGTGTTGTGATAAATTACGGTGTAGATACAGTGTAAAAAAAACCGTGTCAACATAGCAATGCTCTTACATTTTTCATAGTTTAAGTTTATGCATTTTTTTCTAGCAAGTAGATTCATTCTTACATTTTTCATAGTTTAAGTTTATGCATTTTTTTCTAGCAAGTTGATTCATTTATATGTTTTTATACATTATTTTTTGTTAAGTTTCTTGTAACACGTCTTTGTTGCAAGACAATCTTTAACACTTGAACTTTAAATCTACCAACTTAAAACTCAAAAGGATCAAATTATAGTGTTCTTAGATTGATCATCAAAATTATTTGTTGAAAATTATAATTTTCATTGTCAAAGAAAATATATAATAGATACATCATATATAGTTGATTGATCATCAAGTTCTTCAACTTTTATACCATATTATAAAAAGTCATATAAATATAAATCACATCTACATAGGAAATTTTGCTGCAAGACAAAGATGATTCTTCTTATGTTGAGTGAGTCCTGGCCACCTTTCGGTATCAATATCTTCCTTTAACAATCCATGTGGCAATTCCCAATCAAAGGAGTATAAAAGATTCGCAAGAATAAGTTCCAATGATGCAACTCCCATAGACATACCTGGACAAATTCTACGACCAGCTCCAATGGGAATTAGTTCAAAATCTTGCCCGAGAAAATTAATCGAACTTTCTAAGAATCTCTCTGGATAAAACTCTTCCGGATTTTTCCAAATATTAGGGTCTCTTTGAATTTCCCAAGCATTCACTTAAACTATCATCTTTGATGGAATTTCGTAGCCGCCTATAGTGCATTTCTCCCTTGTTTCTCTTGGCACAAGTAATGGAGCTGGTAGATACAATCTCAATGTCTCTTTTATCACTGCTTTCAAGTAGGTGAAATTTTGTATATCATATTCATCTAAAAATTCTTTTTCAGTTCTTGAATTCCAAATCTCTTGTTGCACTTTTTTAATTACCCTTGGATTTTTTATTAAGGCAGTCATAGCCCAAACAACTGTCGCTGATGTGGTATCTGTTGCAGCTACAAGCATGTCCTGCATAGAGTCATTGACAATTTGTATAAGAGAGTAACAAAAATTTATAAAAAAAATGGGTGATGCACTGACAGTGTAAAAATAATTTTACATTTGCAACTAATCATAACCTTGTTAAGCGCTAAGTCATACTGTAAATTTTGAATTAGTGATATGATATGGCAGAATAAAATGTTTTTATTGGATGACAGTGTAAAAATTTTTTACACCGGTCCACTACCTTTTAACTCAAATTTAAAACATCAAATTTGAAAGATGAATCAAGAGAATTTAACATGAGAACTCCTTTGATATGATCAAAAGTGAGATCAATTGAAAACAAACGTTTCTTCATTAATTGGAGTAAAACATCAACAATAACCTCTTCATCTCCATGTTCTCTATTAGGATTCAAATGTTCATCAATAACCTCTTGGTAAAACTCATCCATCTCCTTGAAATTTCTTTCGAGAGGCGCACGAAGTCCAGATAGTCTATCAATCCAACCCATGAATGGAATATAATCAGAAACAAAGAAAGCTGTCAACATAGCCTCAAACTCATGCAGCATCCCATGGAACTTACTCCTTTCGGTTCCTTCATCCTCATACCTCCTCCCGAAAGCAATCCTACAGATTATCGTACTTGAGAGAGAAGTTAATAATTCACTCAAATTCGTAACAGACGAAGAAGCAACATGATTAGAAATCTTTTTGATCATTTGCTTCACCTCAAACGTTCTTACAGATGAATAAGATGCCACACGCTTGGCGCTAAATATATGAACAACACAAGTTTTTCTTATATCTCTCCAAAATTCACCATATTGAGAAAACACAATTTCTGAACCATTATAAGATAGTTTTTGTTGACCATATACTATAGGTCTATTGGAAAACACAAGATCATTGTTTTTAAATATTTCTTTGGCAAGTTCAGCTGAAGAAACAACTATAGCTTGTCTTACACCAAGTTGAAGTGAAAATAATGGTCCATATTATTTTGGCAACCCTCTAGGACCAGGCGGATAAGGTGCACTAATGGTTCTTTTACGTATCTGAAAAAGCAGAAGTAATGGAAATGTACTTAGGAACAAAACAAGCAAAATTAGTGATAGCATATTGTTACCAATTTGAAGAGGAAAAATGCTTTAGTTCTTAACTTCAATGTAGAATAATTATACACACACACACATATATATATATATATATATATATATATATATATATATATATATATATATATATATATATATATATATATATATATATATATATAGATATATAACTTGGAAATTGCAGATAAGATAAAGTAGGCATTGTTTAATAATGCCGTTATAAATCTATGAGAGAAAAAATTCTAATTTTCACAAATTTTATAATTATTGTTCTTTTGGTTTTATATTAAAAATAGAGTCGGTCAAATTTAATAAAAAAGTTAATGAAAATACACTAATAGTATAAAAGAATTTTATACAATTAATTAATCATAGAAGTTGAATGTTAGAAAAAATTTGATTTTTACTTTAATCATCTATAAAGTTATGCAAATGGATGATAGTTGACGTTGTAAAATATTTATGTTTGTGTGACACTTATATTTATTCCATTTCTAAAAGAAAGTTCATGTGGATAGGAGCAATTAACTCAAATTTGGACTAAAATAAGTTTCAATTAATAAATGAATATTGTTGTTATCTAATAATCAAATGTAATACGACGTCTGGTGGAGTTTCTTTTGATATGTGGTCCATCAACTTTTGATTATGGTGTCCATAAAAAAGTTATTTTAAGTTTTATCAGTAAAAGATTCTAGTTATAGATGAAGTGTAAAATGAATAATGAATTAAGTAGAGAAATTATTATTTAAAAATATATATTTTATTTTGGATGCGAAATATATTTAACCTCAGCTATAGAAGCGAGATAACATAGAGCGTCATAAAAAAACACTACTTTATCCTTTGGTTATTAAAAATCCAAGAGGTAAGGTTATATGCACATGAGTTCGATCTCCAGAATCTGCATTTTTATTATTTTCAGTACTGGATGGCGCGTTAATTATTACCTCTTGGTTTTCCATAAAATCGAGGTAATAGCTCTAAGTTTTAACCTCGATTTTAAAAAAAACTGAGGGCATAAGATTTTTTTTAGTATTGTCGTATGCACCTGTATTACATAGCTATGTCACAGAATATAGAACATATTTTACAGAACTGAAACAGAAATATTGTACATTTTCCCAAGTTCTCAAATAGAAACATTGGATTACAAATATTCATTGTTTACACCAAATGAAAACCTAAAATCCAAAATGACACACACTTTATAATTTTACAACAAAACTAAAACAAATGATTAACCAACAAAAGTAATAACCAAAATAAAAAGTTTTGTAGGTTATCCAATAGGATTTGTCACTAGTCGTTAAGCACCTATAATTTGAACAACATTTGAAACCAATTAGGATAATCAACAAGAACTTTAAATCTTTAGTACAAGGAATAAGAAAAATAAAGAGTAATTATAAATTACTAAGTGATATAAAATATTTACTTATTAGTTTTCTCATATCCCCTCTTTTAGATCACGACGAATAGCATGCACATCATCTGAATCATTTTTTTAGATGAATGACATAATGTGTTGCGAAACAGGGGGTCTGATAGTTAAAATCTTTATTTTCATCAATACTATCAGGATGATATTTTCCATGAAGAACAATTGATCATCTAGTGTTAGAATCGTTGACTTAAAAAATTTGTTTTGCTTTGGATGCCATGATGAATGATTGTTTTTATAAGTTACCTTTCGAAGATCAACCTGTCTAAATCCAAATTCATCGGTTTCTACACTCGTGTAACTGTCAATCAACTTGCACTTTGTAGCGGGGAAAATCTGAGATCAAAGCCATAGGATTGACTCGACTCAATATTTCAGTGAAAGTCGCCACCGCACTTTATTGTTTCCAAATGAAAAGGGAAAAGAACGAAGAAAACCCAAAGTTTGTTTTTAAAACAAAAAAAAGAGATCTTAGATACGGGTGTTGATTATACAAGGGGAAGGTTTTAAGCACCCCTCATATCTTTGGTACTCCACAGGAACCTTTTTGAAAATCTGTGTCGTGTGTGCTAAAAAGAGGGTTTGTTTTATTTTTAAATAAGCTCGGCAAAGCATTAAGCCTTGTGCCTACATACCTCCTCGTTGCAATGGAGAAGTCAGAGCTAATGTAGTTCCGCTTAAAGGGAAAATGGTTTTTAAAAGGAATAAACACTTCATCGTCGTCGGAGAGAAATACTCAGCCATTAATCTTGAGCATGAGAACAAATGAGTTCTTTGCATCGTAAATGAAAGAAGGGATCCAACTCGGATAAAAATCAACGAGTATGCCACTAGCTCTCTCACGCGGAAGAGATCTCATTATATCAATCAATTTCCAAATCGTGGGGTATCGCCACTCGTTACAACAATTAGTCGTGTCTAAACTTTTGCAAACAGGGCCACTAAGGGCAAAAGATATTTTTAAAAGAAAGATTTTAATAGAGGTTTTACAAACATAAGAAGGTTTTGGAAAAAGGGAGAAGACTTTGAAAATCTAAGAACGGGAGGAGATGAAGAGGCTATCCTAATACATAAAATAAAAGATAAGGAAAGAAACGGTCTAACCGAAGAAGAAGCCAACACTTGACATTAAGAGTCAAGGTAGATTTCCCACCCTTTGGAATATCAATACTAAACCAACACATTATCACTTGGGGATCCAGATGAACTTATTGTCTTTAGCACAACTTCGCATTAAGCACATTAAAATTCTGACGAAAATCGGGCAGAGTAACGGCTGTTTTTGGGTAAAATCCTTATCACAATGCCTTGGAATTAACCATCAAGGGCTTTCAAGGAAATACCTGCACACACAAACAGACAATAATCCAATGCCAGACAAACAGAATAACGATAGAGTAACAACAGAATAAGGGTCCAGAGGTACTAAGTCCAAAAGTCCACATCTCCAAAATGCTCGGGATAGTAACCAATAGTCCAAAAGAGAGCCTTAAGTGTTTTTTAGATTTTTGTTATTTATTAGTGTTTTAGCACAAAAATAGAGTATGGTCCAAGTGGAAAAAAAGAAAATAGCGGAAACATAAACAAAGCGTCCAAATGGACAAAAAGAAAATAGCGGAATGTAAACGTCCCAATGGACAAAGAGAAAATAGCGAAATGTAAACGTCCAAATGGACAAAGAGAAAATGGCGGAAACATAAACATGATGAAATGATAAAATAAAGCAATAAAGCGAGAAATATAAAGAGCAATATAATAAAGTGCGGAAATTAAAGTCAATGATTAGATGTTAAAGATAACCATCTTGAAACTTGTCAAGTATGTTATCAAAGTTAGTAATGAAGATCGATGGTGAGTGAAGGATGTTCTCAGATTTAAATACAATGGGAATTTATCAGAAGCTTGATAAAATCATAGCGACTACACGATAAACCTCCATAAGTCTTAAATCAACCGCATACAATTATCTTCCATGTTTGATCTTTTTTATTCGGGACACGAAATATTGCGCTATGTTAAGCAGATCACCAAGTGATTTATGTAGAAATCACCCTACAACGAGGCCGGTCAAAACTTTATGTGTTAATGCATGCGAGAGAAGCGATATATAGATCACTCTCCGAAAGCAATACCGCACGAAAAGAAAATAGGTAACGATATAGTCTTTACCAAGAATCCATAAGAATTCTCAAGGTATCAAAGACTTTCATCGATCAAAAGGAAAAAAGAGAAGAAGAAGAATAAAAATGCATAAAGTAAAATCAACTCACACTATCATTAATATCATTCATCTAATATTATGGATTTGGTCATTTCAAACCTATCAACATCCTAGATCCAATGATATTAATGAAGTAGAGGAAGAAAGAAGGCAAAACAAGCATAAAAAAGGCAAAAAAAACATTCTGCCTCACTGGAAATCGATTTACCTCTGTAGGAAATCGATTTCCTGAGTGCAGAGTTCAAAATTGGCATAAAAACAAGGTGGAAATCGATTTCCTACAGAGGTAAATCGATTTCCTGCGCGCAGCTTTCAAAAAAACAGCATTATGAAGCATAAAACTTGATTTAAGCAAACATACAAACACCTTATGATCACATATCAATTAGAGCACGAAATTTTGATCAATTCACCATCAAATAGGACCAATGTAGCATCAAAGATGCATTGAACATAAGCAACAAAGATCTACATCTTAGAGTTTAGAATTTTACCACTTCTTGAACAAAATCTTGGAGTAGCTTCAAGAACAAGCACCAAATGAGTAGATCCTTCAAAATTGGAGATGAATAAGCAAAAAAAAAGAGTGAAATGAAGGAGGTTTAGTTCAAAACTAGCAAGATTCAAGGTGAATCTTACTAATTCTATGAAAATGAACTTTGGGTGAGGGTTTTGGAAAGGATGAGAAGTGAAAATGCAAGAATTTCTTTGGCTCTCCAAGCTTATCAAATGAAGATGTGAAGGCCTCTATTTATAGGATTGTAGCAAGAGTAGTGGCAATTTGATCATTGTGCACTTGGTAATTAATCTTGTGTTTAATTGGTAAAATGGGGTTAAAATGGGTTTAATGAAGGGAATTAATTTTGGTGAGGTGAAAAATTGGTAAAATGACAAAAATGATCAAAGAAAATAGGTGCCAAAATGATGTCATGCTTCCCTCTCTATTTTTTAATTTTCGTCCCAGGAAATTGATTTCCCATATGGGTAAATCGATTTCCACCTTCAAATTTTCAAAAATTTTCCTTCTTGCACTGTTTTGATTTTTTCCCGATCTCTTGCCTATAAAACACAAATAAAAGAAACAAAAGGCATATTTTTGGATTTTGGTTTGTATAAAACAAATTAGACAAATATAAATGTTTGATGGTTCCCCTCAGAGACAAAGTGAGTATAAAAGAAAAAAAATGATACCTCAAGATTGTGATCTTGATTGATGATTGAAATGCAAATGATGTATGATCTTAGGGTCAAAAATTAGTGTATGACACACTTAAATAAAGTCACTTTAAAAGTAACATAGTCAATCTCAAAAATCTCCTCAATGACCCCAAAGTACGCTCTAGATGCTAGTAAATGATTTTTATATTTGGAGATAGAAAAGTACATGGATTCATATTCAACCATAACTAAGGTTATTCAATATATACCAATGTGCTTGAAGAACTACTTCTCGGTCAAATTTCTAGACATTTTAACCTTGAATACCTCTACCATCATAACATCCATCATGACCATACTCAGAAATTCCTATAGAGTTCGCTTCTAACAAATAGTTTGTACACAACTGAATAACTTCTTATTTGATGTATCATTGACAAATAGTTTTTAACCTTGAACACAAAATGGATATAATCTCGATTACACAGGCGGGATAACGAAGGGAGACGTTAAAATTTTCCACTTATCACCTCGGGGATTTTAGCACAAAGGGAAAAGTGACACTAGTCATGAGTTTGATCCATAGCAACTGCATTTTTTTATTTTCAAAACTGCGCTACTTTTACCTCGATTTGTAACAATAATCGAGGGGCAAAGTCTTGTTTGTAAAATTTTAATTTTAACATGTTTTTTTTAACGTTTTAATCTGCAAATCTCTAATTTTTTTGACAAATTATAAATCTTTCTCATCATCAGTAACAACATACATAACAACAACAAAAACAAAATTAATAGAATCCTTAAACATTAAATCTCACAACAAAAACAACAACAAGAAAAACAACAAAATCCATGAAATCTTCAAATGTTAAATCTCAACAACAACACAAACAAAATAATAGAATACTTAAACATTAAATCTCAACAACATAAGTAACATCAACAACCATACCAACAACAACAAAAGCCATGAAATCTTTAAACGTTAAATCTCATCAACATCAACAACAACGATAAATAAACAAAATCAATAAAATCGTTAAATTCTAAATTTCTACAACAATAATATTAAACATTTTACTCGATATAACTACAACTAACATTAAACAATTTTAACATGGAATTACTAGATAAAAGATTACATTAAGAAACTAACCTTGAAATATTTTTACTACTCTTGCTTTCATTATCATTGTTTACAATCTGTTAAGTTTAAATTTTAGCACTTTGCATTCAAGATGGATAGTTGTGGCATTCACATTTTAATTGGCTAGTGATAGTTTCACGCAGATCACTAATGTTTCATGTGGATTAATGAGTTGACAATGTCTTGATCATTGTTATTTTATAGATGGACGACAAAAGTTTGTTACTTAATTTTTTTCATCAAATTAGTCGTAAATAAAAATATTTTAAAAAATAAAATATGCTACTTTACTCCTCTATTTTTAAAAAATCCGAGGTAATAGGTCATAAAAAAAATTTTAATTTTTTTTAAGGTGATATTTGTCATGGGTTCAATCCCCAGCAACTGCATTTTTTGAAATTTTAAAACTACGCTAATTTGTACCTCGGTTTTTAACAAAAATTGAGGGGTAAATTTCTGTTAAAAAAAATTAAAAGGTGATAAAGTGTAGTTTTTGGGATTCGAAGACATGTCCTCTAAATACTTTACCCCGTGGTTTTCATTAAAATCGAGGTAATAGGTCATAAATAAATTTTAAAAAAAATTATAAGGTGTTAAAATGTAGTTGCTGGGATTCGAAGATGCTTCCTCTAAATACGTTTCCCCTAGGTTTCCAGCAAAATCGAGGGAATATATGGAATTTTTTATTTTAAAAACTAAAACGTGACGCGTTTATGGTTTACACTACAGTTTTTGATGGATGACGTGAAATATTCCATCATGAAATGTATTATTTGTTGTAGTGAAGCTTCCGAACGGTGATGATTCTTTGTATAACATTTTAAAACCTTCATGTATCGCTCTACCAGATACATCCACTATAAATAAACTAGACCACAAATTAAATTCTCCCTTACTAGATGAACAACTAAGTCAACCATAATGTCAAAGAAAAATAGAAGGAAAAACATCTCTAATTGACACAAGATAACTGTAGTCTCATGTTCCAAGTCGTCTAAATTTTTATGATCAAAGATTTTACTACATATAGCATTGAAGAATAGGCACAATTTGGCTATAGTTACCCTTATATTTCTTGGTAAAATGTCACGGATAGCCATTGGTAGAAGTTGTTGCATCAAGACATGACGATCATGAGATATTAAGCCAACTAACTTGATATCATTCATTGACACAAGTTTCTTCATATTTGATGAGTATTCTTGGAGAACTTTGATACCCGACAAACAATCACAAATTTTTTCTTCTTTAGATAGAGTGTGACATGCTGGAGGAAAATAGGTTCTATTTCCTATTTCTCTTAAGGATAACTATTGTTGTATACCCATCACTACAATATCTTCACGGGATTTCTTAGTATCCTTTGTCTTGCATTTATTATTGAGAAGTGTTTCAATGAAATTACCACATATATTTTTCTCCACATGCATCACATCAAGACAATGTCTTACATCAAGACTAGACCAGTATGAAAGATCAAAGAACACCGACCTCTTTCTTTAAATATTTTTCTCCACAAGTTTTTTTTGTTTCTTTCCAATGACAACATTAATATGTTATTGTCTTTTATAAACTTCATTCCCGGTTAAGGGCTTTGGAGCGATATCAAACTCTTTATCTCCATTAAAATCCTTCTATAGTCTACGGTATGGATGATTAGGTCTTAGAAATTTTAGATGCCCGACCAAGATAATTTTTTTTTTTCCTTTTTGTAATTGGTGGTCACATGTATCAAATGTCATGAGAGAGCAGGGCTAAAAAAGAATGGTGTTCTTCCATCCTCATTGGAGAAGAATGGTGTTTTTTGTTGGTTGGAGAAGAACAATCTTTAGTTTACTAGGACTCAAAAAGTGAATGAGATAGACTTAACATTAACTCTGAAGGAATAAAAAATTTAGAGAGTTTTTATCTCGGTTTTCTTAGAAATCGAGGGATCATATCCGACGTAAATTTGTAAAAAAATAAAGGCGCATTTTTTGTTCTAAAAGGAATAAAAAACTTATAGAGTTTTTATCTCGGTTATCTTAAAAACTGAGGGATCATATCCGACATAAAATTTGTAAAAAAATAAAGACGTCTTTTTGGTTCTAAATAAAACATAAAATTGCAGGAGTTAAGAATCAAAGTTCAAATCCTAACTAACTTTTTATGTCAGTTTTGATGATAACCAAGGAAACAGATATATATATATATATATATATATATATATATATATATATATATATATATATATATATATATATATATATATATATATATATATATATATATATATATATATATATATATATATATATATATATATATATATATATATATATATATATATATATATATATATATTTCATTCTTAAAAAAAATCATGTGGATAGTAATAATTAACTCAAATTCGGATTAAAATAGGATTTATATTAATAAATTAGTTATGTTGCTATCTATAACTTGTACAATAATCTAATGTCATACGTCTTTTGGTGAAATTTCTTTTGATATGAGGTCCATCAACTTTTAATGATGTCTCTGTAAAAAAATTATTTTAATTCTCATGAGTAAAAGAGTCAAGTATTAGATAAAGTGCAAAATTAATGATGAATTAATTAGAAGAATTTGAAGTTTCAAAATTTTGAAAGGGAAAAAATGTGAAAACTCGTTTGTTTTTATGTCTGAATAATCAATGTATTAAAAAGGTATAAGAAAAACTTATAAGATATTGAGACAATCACACACACATGCATTAAAAAAAACTCTTAAAATCTCTCTTATTCTTCAAAATCTCTGGAAAATCTATTAAGACTTGTGTGGAATTGATTAAGAAGTATTTCTAGTTAATTGAAAAAACTCTTACAATGCCTAATCGATTAGAAACCATGTCTAATTGATTAGATTGGGGAAAATGACTTAATTATCAATTAGAAACACTTTTAATCAATTATAACATAGATTCATTTAGGGTTCCCTTCTCTGGATTAAAGTGACCACCTTTTGGAGTGTATTAATCGATCAAATAATGATTTTATCAATTAAATCATTTAATTTAGCTCATGGATCATTTTCTTTTGAGCCAAATTATTTCTTATTTGAAGGAAGATTTTCCTCATTCCATAACACACAATTTGTTTTAAAATAATCCTTTCTCTCATTGTTTCTACTATTTTTTTTCCTTTTCTTTATATTTTTAATTAAAATTGCCTTAATGTCTTGTGAGATGAAAAATACATGTGAGAGTTTGGTTGTACTAGTGTTCAAACTTCTATTGTTATCCATCATGAATGTGATTCTCTTGTTTGATATCTTGTTTGGGTTCTTGAGATTATCCTAGTAAAATTTATGTTTGGTTCTTGAGATTATCATGGTAAAATCTCTGTATAATTCTTGAGATCAGTCACTAAAAATCTCTGCTTTGTCTGTGAGCCCGGCCGTTAAAAACTCAGTTTGCTTTGGGGGATCAACCTCTGTAAGATCTCTCATCTGTTGTAAAAAGGGTTGTGGTCGTATCCTTAAAAATTCAAGACATTTTATTAGTGGAACTCTCAAGAAGAAATTCTCGGGACAAGAGTAGGACAAGTGGTTATTTCTTTAAACACTCAAGACATTTTATTAGTGGAACTATTAAGAAGAAATTCCTGGGGCCAAGTGGGTAGGCAAACCTATATACATATCCTTCTTTTTTATTTTCTATTTTTTAATATTCCTTCTTCTCTAATTCTTTCTGAACTTTTATTTATCCACTCTTTTATCTTTGTATTTCTGTTGAACTAACATAAAAAAATTTTGAAAAAAATATTTTTTTAATATTAATTGCAATATATATAAACCACAATCCAGCCCCCTCCCCTTGTGTTTGGAGTCACTTATTCAATATATGGTTGTCGTTGCTGTTTGCGAGCGATAAAGTAGATGGTGAAGGCGTTCCACATGTCCTTCCACGAGTTGATTGTCTCATCTAAGAGGCTTTTGTAACAAATTATAGTAGCTCCAGTAATGGTTAGTGCAAAGATTATGCACTTTAAAACTCCCTTGACAAGATGGCAGTCTAGCCAACTGTGAATGTGCTCAACGTGCTCGCCGAGATCCTTTGTTAAGACATAAGAATCAAAACAAAATAAAAAAATTATTTTATAGTTATTTAAATTTGGAAAACTAAATTACGAACGTGATTCTTAAATTACAAACATATAATTTTTTTAGTAAAGTGTATAGTGATTAATTCATTTATCATCTCAATTTTAAATCACAAATAAATCATTATAATGTAAATTTAATAATTATATTTTAACAAAGCAAATTTTAAAAATATTTAAAATTAAATAAAAATAAATAAACTAATTTAGAACCGCATATCGTGCAGACATCAATTTAATTTTTATTATTTTCAATCAATTTAGGTGATCTACGTTAAGAAGATCTTAAAGTTCAATATTAATTAAAGATAAAGTATTGAAACTCTAATAATGTTATCAATTTTAATGCTTTTGATACAAGGAAGCAAACACTTATAACTTGTAAGTCAAATCATGAGCTTTGATATTAATGATTGATCACAAAAGAAGTTAATTTGAAATTGTTATCCATATAACCAATTATTTTCAAGCAAATACTTAAACAGACCACCTTTTAAATTAAAATCTCAATATAAACAACTTTGAAAAAAAACACCAAATCAATTTGAATTTGTTATCATTTTTATTGGGACATGCTAATTCAATTAACACCACTATATTTTTTAATTTCATTTACTTTTCTTTGTAGATTTGACATTTTCTATATATATATATATATATATATATATATATATATATATATATATATATATATATATATATATATATATATATATATATATATATATATATATATATATATATATATATATATATATATATATATATATATAGGGGTGTTCATTGGTTCGGGTAAATCCGAACCAAACCAGAATCCGAACCAAACCATAGTGTTTGGGTTGGACATTTTTCAGTTCGGGCAAGAACCGAACCAAACCAATGAAATTCAATGACAATTGGTTTGGGCATCGGATTTTCAATTTTCTACCCGCAAGCCCAACCCAAACCAATCATAATTAATTATCATATGGATAGGATCAAATGACACTTAAGTGTTAAAGTTTTGTTTGACACCGAATCTCAACCGTTAATAGTAATCGATCAAACAGTATTATAAATAGCCTAATTTTTAAGCCTAATCAATCAAACGGTATTATAAATAGCCTAATTATAAATGACCGTTTGATCAATTTTTTTAACCGATGAGATTTGGTGTCAAATTAAACTTTGACACCTTTGTATCATTTGATCATATCCCTATAAATATATATTTAATATTAAATTCATTTTAATACGGAACTCTTTAAAATATTTGTCATGTTCAATACTATGGACGTTAGTATAAATGAGAGGTGGTTTGATATTAGAAATATGATAGTAGATAGTTTAATAAATTTTTAATACATTATTATAAATCATATATTTTATGACAAAACTTTCATCTCATCTAACAAAAAATCGAGGTGTAATGTCAAGCCGCGGCATGTTTTATTTTAAAATATATATATATATATATATATATATATATATATATATATATATATATATATATATATATATATATATATATATATATATATATATATATATATATATATATATATCTATATCACATATTCCCTCGGTTTTTAATATAATTGAGAGGAAAAATAATTCAGGACATGCTTTGAATTCTAACTGTTGAAGATTATGTTTTTATTTCTTTATAAGTGTAAACTAAATGATATATTCCTTCGATTTCCATAATAACCGAGAGATAAAATAATCAGATTTTACTATAAAAATACTCGCTAAATAGATTTTAACCTAATTCTAACTTATATCCAGCCTCCCCAAACTCGTATGCATCATTCTGTGATGGATTGCAAAAACAGAAAAAAAATATTTGCTCAAGATAATGAAATCATGGAACTTAAAGAAGTTTGGAAAAGTTCTCTATGAAGGATCGCAAGTAAAAAAAAAAAACATTTTCTAATGGTTGAAACAGATATCTTATTAGAACTTGGATGCATTCAAACTATTGAGAATATCGAAGGTATCTTCATCGAGGGGATAATTTAGCGTGATTATTGAGAATATTAATCAATATCCTTAAATAAATCTTCACCGTCCATTTCATGAGTACCAACACTCAAGACACTACAATTAGTGATCCGCGTGAAATAAAAAAATTTCCATTATAAAAACATTCGGAATATCAAAAATTGATAATGAAACATCATGACGCGCTTGAAACTATCTACATTACCCACTTTAAGATTTGTAAGAGTATTTTCCATGAAAAGTTCTCTATGATGGATTGCAAGAGTATGAAATTATTTAGGTTTAAGATTTTTGTTCTTAAATATTTTTTTGAGTAGAAAATCATTTATGTATCTAACCTTTTTTTGTTTTATATCAGAAACAAATGCAAGTAAATGCTATTGAAAATTTCCTGGCGCCTAGCATTTGATCTTCCCCCAAATTCAATGATTTGAAGACCCGACATTTTATCTTCACTAACAAATTAGTTTTTACTTTAATATTTTGTGTAAACAGTATAATTTTTTGGGTAAACAGTGTAATATTCTAGGTAAACAATGTAGTTTGTAAACAAATAAGTTAGTAATAATCTAGGTAAACAATATAAAACCCTCGATGAAGAACATGGTGAAATTTGCAAATGACAATACTCTAGCAGCTGAAGGTATTGGAGACGTTTTAATTATGAGAAAAGATGGCAAGAGGTCAGTAATTTCCAATGGGTTGTACATACCAGACATGAAGAGAAATTTTCTCAGTATAACGCAATTGGTCGAAAAGAATTATAAAGTGTTGATCGTAGACAAGATGATGAGAGTCGTCGACACAAGAGGAAGGTTAATCTTGAAGGATCCCATGTCTTAAAATAGAACCTTCAAGATTGAACTTAATGTGATAAAGCACAAGTTCCTTGCAACTGCAGCTTACAGAGATGAATGGATATGTCACTATCGACTAGGCCATCTCAACTTCAATGACATCAAAGAGTTGAAAATAAGAAATATGGTTTCAGAATTATCAAAAATCGATATTCCAAGAGAAGTGTGTGAGGAATGTGTGCAGGCAAAGCAACACAAGACCAACTTTAACAAGGATACATGAAGCAAGTCAAAGGCAATCCTTGAAGTCATATACTCTGATGTGTGTGGTCCAATCCAGGTGGATTCGAATGGAGGTAACAAATACTTTGTCATATTCAAAGATGATTTTAGTTGAAACCTGTGGACTTACCTGATCAAGAAGAAAAGTGAACTGATCGAGGTATTTTCCAAGTTCAAATCTATGGTCGAAAGACAAAGTGGGCGAAAGCTCATGGTTTTGAGGACTGATGGGGATGGAGAATATGTGCCGAAAGACTTCAACATGTTATGTGAGAAAGAAAGGATTGTGCATGAGGTGGTGCCACCCTATACTCCACAGCAGAATGAAACTGCAGAAAGGAAGAATTGAACCTTCATGAATATGGTGAGAAATATGTTGAAAGGCAAGCATTTACCTAAAGAATTTTACGGTGAAGTTATTTCGACATCGACATACATATTGAACAGATGTCTGACAAAGAAGTTAGTAGGAATTACGCAATAAGAATGTTAGTCTGGTGTCAAGCCTAGCTCAAGTCGTCTGAAGGTATTTGGATCTATAACACATAAACATGTGCCAGATCACTTGAGAAGAAAACTTAATTACAAGTCGGGTCAAATGATCCCAATAGGATATCATTCGAATGGAGGATACAAGTTGTTCGACCTGTAGCGGTGAAATTGGTGAGACTAAAGCCATGGGAAATACTTAGCTCATTTTATTTCAAACAGAGTCGCCACCGCGCTTTATTGTTTCTAAAAAGGAATGGGAGAAATAGCGAATAAAACCCGTAGAAGTTTTTAAAATCAAAACTAATAAACTTATCAGAGATTTGGGTAAGGGGGTTTGTTATATAAGGGGAATGTTTTAAGCACCCCTCATATCCATGGTACTCCATGGGAACCTCTTTGAAAATTTTATTGTTTTTGTGTACATCTTTTGAAAAAAACATATGTGAATTTGTTGAAAAAGAGTGTGGGGATGGGAAAAGAGGTTTTTAAAAGTGAGCTCGATAAGACATCGCATCTTAGGCCTACATACCCCTTTAACAATAGGGAAGTCAGAGCTTTTGTAGTTTATCTTAAAAGGAAAATAAAAGGGCCAAAGCGGCCAAAATCTTTTTGGATGTTGAGTTTTAACAATACTAAGTACAAAGATAAAAGAAAAGAGATTGAGTACCTTGACAATTTTACTCATTCCCATTCCTTTGGATTTTTCAACAACAACTTAAGCAATCAATACCTTGGAAATCATTTCATGTATGAATGAAGATGATGAATGATGGATAGATAAATATCGCATGCAATATGGTTAGTACACAATGTATATGTACAATGGATAAAGAACAAATGTACAAGGATAAAAAACAACAAGTATATGTACATAAACAAAGATAATGATCAAAGAAACAAGTTATATTGACATGGAAAAGCTAAAGATCAAAGATTTAAGTTAGGGTTTTAAAGACAAAAGCTTCACATTCTAATCATGCTTTAGTCATTAAAAGAATAAAAGTCTAATTAATTCATGGTATGAACAACAAAAGACAAAGATATTCCAATGGTATGACACTAATATCAACATTTTATCAAAAGATTATATTAACAAGTATTAAAAATTTATACCAATTAATTTAGAGAAAACATATTTTTAATGATTTTTTTGAAGATATTACATATAAATGTATAGAAATTAATCATTTACTAAACATAAAACAATTTGAATCAAACATCTTCATGGTATTAATCTTCACTTATGTAACACTCCATATTTTCATAATTTAATTTAATTAATTTAATTGAATTATGAGGAATTAAGCAATTGAGCTTGAGTCGCGATTAGTAAAGAGGGGGTGCATTGGTAGGCCCTATTACTAATTAAAATAATTTTATTTTATTTTTAATAAAATAGAAGGAGTTGTGGAATAGAGAAGGTTACAGCATTGGGAAAAAAGTCTGA
Source organism: Vicia villosa (assembly GCF_029867415.1). Taxonomy (NCBI): domain Eukaryota; kingdom Viridiplantae; phylum Streptophyta; class Magnoliopsida; order Fabales; family Fabaceae; genus Vicia; species Vicia villosa. Next base: position 113,828 of record NW_026705069.1, read on the forward strand.
ACGTGAAAAAGAGGAGAAGCAGAGAAGTGCGACAAGAGGAAGAGCGAAGAATCAACCTTCAGGTAAGGGGGGACTCTTCCGTTTATCTTCTATTATGGGGTTATAGGTAGTATGATAGAATTGATCGTGTTAATCGTACCAATTGAGTTATGATTAGGTTGTAGAAATGTTAGGTTTTGTGAGAATGGATTGGTAATTATTGTGTTGATCATGTATGGTGTTAATTAGATGATTGAAATGTGTTATAATGTGTTATAATATGTGTTTGTTTCACTGTATACGAAATCTGGTTGGAATGAGATTGGTTTGGTAATGAATTGATGAAGGAAGGGAAAAATCGTAGGCTTTTTTCTGCGATTCAGAGTTCTGGAAATCGCCAGTTCGCGCCGCGTCCAGGAGTTGGCGCCGCGAACTGCTTGGCAGAAAGCCAGGAAGTTTGGTTGTGTTCAGTACGCGCCGCGAACCTTCGTTTGCGCCGCGAAGGCGTAGTTCCTATTCGTTCCGCGCCGCGAACCTCTGTTTGCGCCGCGAAGGCGTAGTTCCTATTCGTTCCGCGCCGCGAACTGTGTGTGGCGCGGCGTGCTGTTGGCTGTTGGCGACAGGCCATTTTGAAAAATTTAAAGAGGTGTAACTCTTGAACCGTAAGCCGGATTTTGGTGCCATTTCGAGTATAGTGAAGCTAATCAAATAATTTATATAATAAAATGGTGTTTTGAGTTGTGACTCGAAATTATTTTAAAACACTCGATTTTATTTGGTTGTGGTGGTTTATGCTTATAAGTATACCAATGAATGATTTACCTGTTATGATGTTGTGGTTGTAATTGGTGTTTGTTATACATATATTGTTGATGTAAAATATGTATTTTATTATGGTTGAGAAATAGCATAACTGTGTGTTGCTATAGATTATTGTGGTGGTTGATGATTAGGACATTTGGTTGTTTAATGTTGATGATAAGCATGTTATGGTTGATGCATGCATTCATAATCATTATGTGGCTGGTCCTTGACGATGGTGGATCAGTGGTAGCTAATTCCCATTGTGTGGAATTAGTGAGTGGGTGTTACCGTATCCTTGACGATGGTGGGTCGGTGAGTTGGGTTATCCCAGATTTTGGTACCACATGCATGTAGTTGCATTGCATTAGGCTACTTGTGCTGTTATAACATGAATGGAAGATTGTCCAATGTTATTATATGTGTTTATTGGTGGTTTGCTTACTGATTGTATGGTTTTGAATCTGATCGTAACTGTGATTGGGTGAATGGCATGTGATTTGATATCTTATTATCTGTATCTTATAACATTAGTTAACTGTGAATGAGACTAACCCTTACTGTTGTTATTTTCAGATTGAGGAGTAGCTCTTGTACTTGGTGAGGATTAGCTCGTCAAGTAGTTCGTTAGAGTCAGTTGGGTCCGTGTCATGCTCTGGTCGTGTAACACTGGGGACGTCGTTTAGAGTTGCTTGTTAAACTCTTTTATTTGGATGTTTTATTATGGTGTTGTTATAAGTCTATGACTTTAGATGTTGCATTATTCAGATGTTAAAGATATTCCGCTGTGTTAACATGATGATCTGAATAATTTTGGTTTAACGTCCTGTTTTATGGCATGACATGAGTATTGTTTTGATCATATGGAAGTTGTAATGCCCTTTTCATGTTTTACTCTGATTATTGTTTAATATTTATGCGGGGTATTAGAAGGGTGTTACAATAGTGGTATCAGAGCATAGTCCGTCGTTTGAGTCAGAGTCTTAGTGTTGGTTAATCCCTCGTATGCGATTAGTGCAAGATTGACACTGTCGATACTTCTTGTTCTAATAAATATTGTTTTATACTTAGCAGAACAATGGCCAGAAGAGGAGGAAGAAACGACGACGCGATTGCTGAAGCTCTGGGTATGATTGCTGGTGTGTTGGGTGGGAATGCCAATGGGGCTGGAATTGGTGTTGACAGGAAGCTGAACAGTTTTCAGAGGAACAACCCTCCGTTGTTCAAAGGTACTCACGATCCCGAAGGTGCTCAGAAGTGGCTAAAGGAAATTGAAAGGATCTTCCGAGTGATTGATTGTGACAAAAATCTGAAGGTGAGATATGGTGCCCACATGCTGTCTGAAGAAGCTGATGATTGGTGGATGGCTAGTAGAGACGAACTGTAAGCCGCAGGTGTTGCAATTACTTGGGTTGTGTTCAAAAGAGAGTTCTTGCGGAGGTACTTTCTTGAGGATATTAGAGGCAGGAAGGAGGTTGAATTTCTAGAGCTGACGCAAGGTAACATGACTGTGCCAGAGTATGCGTCCAAGTTTGTTGAGTTGGCAAAGTATTATGTCCACTACAACAATGATGAGGCTAGCGAGTTCTCGAAGTGTGTTAAGTTTGAGAATGGTCTTCGTGACGAGATTAAACAAGGTATCAGATATCAACGGATTCACAGGTTTGTTGATCTGGTTGACTGCAGCTGAATCTTTGAAGAGGACAATATTAAGCTGAAGTCGTCACACTCTCGCGAGTTAGTCGACAGGAAAGGGAAGAAGCTTTTGAATCGTGGTAAGCCATATGGTAGAGGTAACCAGAAGGCTGGAGGTTGGAAGAAGCCTAGTGGGGGAGACTCTAGTGCCCCTATTAAGTGCTTTAAGTATGGAGAACCTGGACATCGCATTCACAAGTGCAAAAGTGAAGAAAAGAAGTGCTATAGGTGTGGAAAGGCATGTCACATTGATATTGAGTGCAAAGGGAACACTGTAACTTGTTTCAACTGCGGAGAAGAGGGCCATATTAGTCCTAAGTGTCCTAAGCCGAGGAAGAATCAAGCTGGTGGTAAGGTGTTCGCCTTATCTGGTTCTACTCCAGAAGATCGGTTAATTAAAGGTACGTGTTTTATTCATGGCACTCCTTTAATTGCAATTATAGATACTGGAGCAACTCACTCGTTTATTTCGTTGGATTGTGCTAAACGACTGAACTTGGAAATATCTGATATTAATGGAAGTATGATCATTGACACTTCTGCGTCGGGTTCAGTGACTACTTCGTTCGCTTGTTTGAACTGTCCAATCGATATTTTTGGTAGAAAATTCGGAATGGATTTAGTGTGCCTTCCGTTGGAGCAACTCGATGTTATTTTGGGAATGAATTGGTTACAATTCAATCGGGTTCATATCAATTGTTTCTCGAAGACGGTTATTTTTCCTGAAGATGAAAGTGTGGAAGGTTTGGCGATAACCGCTAGGCAGATCAGAGAAGCAGCTAAGGACGGGGCTGCCATGTTTATTTTGATTGCATCCATGGAAGTGAAAGGGAAGGTAGTGAGAAGTGGATTACCGGTAGTATGCGACTTTCCCGAAGTCTTTCCAGAAGATGTTAGAGAATTGCCACCTGAGAGAGAAGTAGAATTTGCTATTGAGTTAATTCCTGGGACTAATCCTGTGTCGATGGCACCGTATCGTATGTCGGCATCTGAATTGACTGAATTGAAGGGTCAGTTGGAAGAGTTGCTTGAGAAGGAATTTATTCGTCCTAGTGTTTCACCGTGGGGTGCACCGGTATTGCTAGTAAAGAAGAAAGAAGGCTCGATGAGGTTATGTGTGGATTATAGGCAGTTGAATAAAGTTACTATAAAAAATCGGTATCCGTTGCCGAGGATCGATGATCTAATGGATCAACTGGTTGGGGCGTGCGTGTTCAGTAAGATTGATTTGAGGTCGGGATATCATCAGATTCGGGTGAAGACTGACGATATTCAGAAGACTGCATTTAGAACAAGGTATGGTCATTACGAATACACTGTGATGTCGTTTGGAGTTACGAATGCACCTGGTGTTTTTATGGAATATATGAATAGGATTTTTCATCCCTATCTTGACCAGTTCGTAGTAGTATTTATCGACGATATTTTAATATATTCTAAGAATGAAGAAGGACATGCAGATCATCTTAGAGTGGTATTGGAACTATTGAAGGAAAAGAAACTTTATGCGAAACTGTCAAAGTGTGAGTTCTGGTTAAATGAAGTAAGATTTCTTGGGCATGTAATTTCTAAGGATGGTATTGCCGTTGACCCAACGAAAGTAGAAGCAGTGTCTCAGTGGGAGGCTCCGAAGTCAGTTTCCGAAATCCGTAGTTTCCTTGGTCTTGCGGGTTACTATAGAAAGTTCATTGAAGGTTTTTCAAAGTTAGCGTTGCCGTTAACTAAGTTGACTAGGAAGGGTCAAGCGTTCATCTGGGATTCGAAATGTGAAGAAGGATTCCAAGAGCTGAAGAGGAGACTGACTAGTGCGCCGATCTTGATTTTGCCGAACCCGGCGGAATCTTTTGTTGTGTATTGTGATGCTTCATTGACGGGATTAGGAGGTGTGCTAATGCATAATCAATAGGTAGTCGCTTATGCGTCGAGACAACTCAAAGTGCATGAGAAGAATTATCCGACTCACGACTTAGAGTTGGCAGCAGTGGTATTTGTGTTGAAGCTGTGGAGGCATTATCTATATGGTTCAAGGTTCGAAGTATTTAGTTATCATAAGAGTCTGAAGTATCTCTTTGATCAAAAAGAGCTAAATATGAGACAAAGAAGATGGTTAGAATTTCTCAAGGATTATGATTTTGAACTGAATTATCATCCGGGTAAAGCAAATGTTGTTGCCGATGCATTGAGTAGGAAGTCCCTGCATATGTCTATGCTTATGGTGAGAGAATTGGATTTAATTGAGCAATTCAGAGATTTGAGTTTGGTATGTGAAAACACTCCTACGAGTGTTAAATTGGGTATGCTGAAGCTGACGAGTGGTATTCTTGAGGAAATTCGAGAGGGTCAGAAGACTGATGTAGAGTTGGTTGATAAGTTGACCCTGATTAACCAAGATAAAGGAGTTGAATTCAGAATCGACGAGAATGGTATAATGAGGTTTGGTAATCGTGTTTGTGTTCCTGATGTTGCCGAGTTAAGAAGAAGCATTCTTGAGGAGGGACATCGTAGCGGATTGAGTATTCATCCTGGTGCTACCAAGATGTATCATGACTTAAAGAAGCTGTTCTGGTGGCCTGGAATGAAAAAGGAAATAGCTGAATTTGTTTATGCTTGTTTGACTTGCCAGAAGTCGAAGATTGAACATCAGAAGCCGTATGGAGCTATGCAACCGTTATTTATTCCGGAATGGAAGTGGGTTGACGAAGCTATTTGGGTTATTGTGGACAGGTTGACGAAGTCTGCTCACTTTATACCAATGAGAATGGATTACCCGATGGAGAAGCTGGCTCAATTGTATATTGAGAAGATAGTGAGTTTACATGGTATCCCTTCGAGTATCGTGTCAGATAGAGATTCAAGGTTTACATCCAGATTCTGGGAAGGTTTGTAGAAGGCTTTGGGTACTAAGCTGAGATTGAGTTCTGCTTATCATCCGCAGACTGATGGTCAGATTGAGAGGACAATTCAATCATTGGAAGATTTGTTACGTGCTTGTGTATTGGAAAAAGGTGGTGCATGGGATAGTTATTTGTCGTTGATTGAATTTACCTACAACAATAGTTTTCATTCGAGCATTGGTATGGCTCCATTTGAAGCTTTGTATGGTAGAAGATGTAGAACACCTTTGTGCTGGTATGAATCGGGTGAGAGTACGGTGATTGGACCAGAAATTGTACAAGAGACCACGGAGAAGATTAAATTGATTCAAGAGAAGATGAAGGCTTCTCAGAGTCGCCAGAAAAGCTACCATGATAAAAGACGAAGGACACTTGAATTTCAAGAAGGAGATCATGTGTTCTTGAGGGTGACTCCTACGACAGGTGTTGGTAGAGCACTGAAATCAAGGAAGTTGACTCCGTGTTTCATTGGTCCGTATCAAATTACAGAAAGGATTGGAGAGGTGGCTTATCGTATTGCGTTGCCACCAAAGCTTGCGAATTTGCATGATGTATTCCACGTGTCGCATTTGAGGAAATACATTGCGGATCCATCTCATGTGATCCAGGTAGATGACGTGCAGGTGAAGGATAACATGACAGTTGAAGCTTTGCCTACGAGGATTGAAGATCGAAATCTTAAACAATTGCGTGGCAAAGAGATAGCACTGGTCAGAGTAGCTTGGGGAGGACCAGCAGGTGGGAATGTGACGTGGGAACTGGAAAGTCAGATGAAGGATTCCTATCCAGAGTTATTTTCCTAAGGTATGTTTTCGAGGACGAAAACTATTTTAGTGGGGGAGAGTTGTAACACTCCATATTTTCAAAATTTAATTTAATTAATTTAATTGAGTTATGAGGAATTAAGCAATTGGGCTTGAGTCGTGATTAGTAAAGAGGGGGTGCATTGGTAGGCCCTATTACTAATTAAAATAATTTTATTTTATTTTTAATAAAATAGAAGGAGTTGTGGAATAGAGAATGTTACAGCATAAGGAAAAGAGTCTGAACGTGAAAAAGAGGAGAAGCAGAGAAGTGCGACAAGAGGAAGAGCGAAGAATCAACCTTCAGGTAAGGGGGGACTCTTCCGTTTATCATCTATTATGGGGTTATAGGTAGTATGATAGAATTGATCGTGTTAATCGTACCAATTGAGTTATGATTAGGTTGTAGAAATGTTAGGTTTTGTGAGAATGGATTGGTAATGATTGTGTTGATCATGTAAGGTGTTAATTAGATGATTGAAATGTGTTATAATGTGTTATAATATGTGTTTGTTTCACAGTATATGAAATCTGGTTGGAATGAGATTGGTTTGGTAATGAATTGATGAAGGAAGGGCAAAATCGTAGACTGTTTTCTGCGATTCGGAGTTCTGGAAATCGCCAGTTGGCGCCGCGTCCAGGAGTTGGCGCCGCGAACTGCTTGGCAGAAAGCCAGGAAGTTTGGTTGTGTTTAGTACGCACCGCGAACCTTCGTTTGCGCCGTGAAGGCGTAATTCCTATTCGTTCCGCGCCGCGAATCTCTGTTTGCGCCGCAAAGGCGTAGTTCCTATTCGTTCCGCGCCGCGAACTGTGTGTGGCGCCGCGTGCTGTTGGCTGTTGGCGACAGTCCATTTTGAAAAGTTTAAAGAGGTGTAACTCTTGAACCGTAAGCCGGATTTTGGTGCCGTTTCGAGTATAGTGAAGCTAATCAAATAATTTATATAATAAAATGGTGTTTTGAGTTGTGACTCGAAATTATTTTAAAACACTCGATTTTATTTGGTTGTGGTGGTTTATACTTATAGGTATACCAATGAATGATTTACCTGTTATGATGTTGTGGTTGTAATTGGTGTTTGTTATACATATATTGTTGATGTAAAATATGTATTTTATTATGGTTGAGAAATAGCATAACTGTGTGTTGCTATAGATTATTGTGGTGGTTGATGATTAGGACATTTGGTTGTTTAATGTTGATGATAAGCATGTTATGGTTGATGCATGCATTCATAATCATTATGTGGCTGGTCCTTGACGATGGTGGATCAGTGGTAGCTAATTCCCATTGTGTGGAATTAGTGAGTGGGTGTTACCGTATCCTTGACGATGGTGGGTCGGTGAGTTGGGTTATCCCAGATTTTGGTACCACATGCATGTAGTTGCATTGCATTAGGCTACTTGTGTTGTTATAACATGAATGGAAGATTGTCCAATATTAATATATGTGTTGATTTGTGGTTTGCTTACTGATTGTATGGTTTTGAATTTGATCGTAACTGTGATTGGGTGAATGGCATGTGATTTGATATCTTATAACATTAGTTAAATGTGAATGAGACTCACCCTTACTGTTGTTATTTTCAGATTGAGGAGTAGCTCTTGTACTTGGTGAGGATTAGCTCGTCAAGTAGTTCGTTAGAGTCAGATGGGTCCGTGTCATGCTCTGGTCGTGTAACACTGGAGACGTTGTTTAGAGTTGCTTGTTAAACTATTTTATTTGGGTGTTTTATTATGGTGTTGTTTTAAGTCTATGACTTTAGATGTTGCATTATTCAGATGTTAAAGATATTCCGCTGTGTTAACATGATGATCTGAATAATTTTGATTTAACGTTCTGTTTTATGGCATGACAGGAGTATTGTTTTGATCATATGGAAGTTGTAATGCCCTTTTCATGTTTTACTCTGATTATTGTTTAATATTTATGCGGGGTATTAGAAGGGTGTTACAACTTAAACATGGTGTAAGCCCCCAAGGAAACTAAAGTCATACTCAAGTAAGCAAGTTAATTATGGTATCATGGCATCAAGAGTTTATCAAGAAATTAGACCACACAAACTTTCAACAAGAGCTAAATGATTTAAACAACAAACATATTTTTTGGTTTTTTTATTTAATACATAAGATAAAATAAAGTTAAGACTTGATTAAATAAATAAAATATTTTTGGATTTTTTATTGTATTAAAACTAAATAAAATCATAAATGATAAATAAATATAGTAAACCAAAACAAAAATGAAAAGACAAAAAAAAATAGAAAAAAATAAGAGCTCAAGTAAGCAAAAGACAAATGATATAAAGATAAAATACAATGGAATGTAAAGAGCATAAAATAAAGAGCATGATATAAAATGCGAAAATATAAATTGCGGAAACATAAATTGCGTTAAAAGTAAAAGTTAGTATAAAATAAGGTAAGTGTAAACATGGGTGGATCAAGACCTAAGTCAAAGAAGCTTATGATATCATTACATCAATCAAACATTTCTTAAGGCCTTAGGACAAACTTATCATCATCCCAAAGTACTCAAAGTAATCTCATGATCACCTTAAAGTAGATTTGAAATGACGAAAGTTCATCAAGCCTTAATTCATACCTAATTGAACAAGATGGATCATCAAAGTCCAATTTATCTAAAAAAAATAAAAAGAAGAAGATGGAGATGGAGGTTCAAGAACACTTTTCAACTCTTGATTTAAAATCAATTGAGTTTTTATGGTGATGATTAAGGTACTAAATAAATAAAACAAGAGTAAAAATACAATAAAATTAAATAAAGAATAAGCATAAGATTCTACCTATTTAATAACTTTAAATAAAATAACCAAGAGGAAAAATGAAGAGTTTTGGCTTAGTTTGCATAGAAATTGCTTGGAACTCAAAAATCACAAGTTTATAAAAAAGTAGAATTTTGGAGCTTTCAAGTGAGGGAGTGAGTTGGGAGATTTTTTGTGTGTCCTTGAGACAAGAGGCAAGGGCCTCTATTTATAGGGAAATTTTTTTATTTGTGGAGGGAAAAATACAATAAAAAAATGTACCAAATTCAAATGGTGTTAGGTTGCTTTTTGTGAAGAAAAGTGGAAGTTATGGTTCCCATGAACTTTGGCAAGCTTTATTCATGAACAATAGGGTGACTCCTATACTATTAGATGGTTGCTTGTTGGTTTTATGATGTTTCAAAGTTAGAAGCAACAAAGAATGGACTCAATGCATAATGTTTTGTGATTAAAGTGGTTTTTCGAAAATGACAATGGTACCTTTAGTGTAAAAATAAAATGATTTAATGGACAAACACTTAAACACTTGGATAATGCTTCAATTAATGGTATAAAGATTAAATTATGGACATATTTAGAAGCAATATAGGCTACAAAAAAGATTTATAGAGAAATGGTTTGAGTTTAGCAACTTGGTTGATCATGGAAAAAACAACTTCATGGTGTCATCTTCATAAATTCATATCTCCTAACTCACAAATGCTATGGAGAAGTTCTTGTACCGTTTGGAAAGCCCTAAACATCCTCTACAACTTTGATGTTTAGTGTTTCCTCAAATTCTCAAAGGAGCTTGAAAGCAAATGGCCTCAAAGTTGGGCTTAAAACATGCATTTCTTCTATAATAACAAATACACCTGATAATAAAAAAAGTTAGTATAAATGATGAAAATAATACAAACTAAAAGAATAAAATAAAATCAAGAAGAAAATATTTTAATTTTAATTTTTTTGAATAAAAAACGGGACCGGAAATAACAGAAAACGATAAAAAACATACTCCTAATTAATCGAAAAAAGAAAACGAATATATTAAAAGAAACTACATGCAACAAAGATTAATAAAAAAGACTGCAAATGATCAAAATCGAATATTAAAATACGTGGTTAAATAGACACTGACGATAAAAAGCGACTATGAACTGCACCGAAAAAATAAAGCGAGTACACAAACATGATCTGCGTGAAATGTAGATTCACAAAGCAGACAATTAAAGGTCAAAAATTGAAATATTTTTCTTTCTAATTTTCGTACAGTGTTGAATCTTTTTTTACCGGTCTACCTGTAGAACCAGTTTTTTTAAAGATAGTAAAATAATTCAAAAAGACACTTAAGGTGCTAAAAATGCATGAAATGCAATGAAAATGCGATTTTCGGTTATTTTTTACTTTAAAAAGATGCAAAGGCAAATTTTTAAATGTGGTGGGATCATAGGGTCAAAAATTTGGGTATGACAGCTACCCCTATTTAATTATCTCGAGCCTTATAACATGAAAGACTTTAGTCTTCATGGTAATAATGGCGAAAGGTAATTAAATACAGAAAGACCCAAATTTTTGTCTTCCCTACGCAACTGAAATGCAATGCATGGACTCTTTTTTTTGTACAAGTATATAATATGAGAGACTCTGAACTATGTGGGAAATATGACATCCAATTACTGGATTTGAATGAAAGGAAAAGGAATCACGACATCCAAGAATGGTATTGAATGAAGTGAGAAATGACATCCAGGTTGGCACTTGAGAAAAGGAATCACAACATCCAAGAATAGCATTGAATAAAGTGAGGATCACAACATCCAATAATGGCATTGAATAAAGTGAGAAATGACATCCAAGAGTGGCACTGGAGAAAAGGAATCACGATATCCAAGAATAGCTTTGAATAAAGTGAGGATCACAATATGCAAGAATGACATTTAATAAAGTGAGAAATGACATCCAGGAGTGGCACTGGAGAAAAGGAATCACGACATCCAAGAATAGCATTGAATAAAGTGAAGATCACAACATCCAAGAAGGGCATTGAATGAAGTGAGAAATGACATCCAGGAGTGGCACTGAAGAAAAGGAATCACGATATCCAAGAATAACTTTGAATAAAGTGAGGATCACAACATCCAAGAATGTAATTGAATAAAGTGAGAAATGACATCCAGGAGTGGCACTGGAGAAAAGGAATCATGATATCCAAGAATAGCTTTGAATAAAGTGAGGATCACAACATCCAAGAATGACATTGAATGAAGTGAGAAATGGCATCCAGGAGTGGAACTGGAGAAAAGGAATCACGACATCCAAGAATAGCATTGAATAAAGTGAGGATCACAACATACAAGAATGGCATTGAATGAAGTGAGAAATGACATCCAGGAATGACATTGGATAAAAGAGATAAGACATCCAAGAATAGCATTGGATTTAAGAGAAAAATTGAAAATTCAGGAATAACACTTGATAAATAATAATACAGACAGACATATGTTTTGGTAGGTGCCAAATAAGTTGGACTTAGATCTCAAGGTAAGATGTTGATAGGAACATGACTTTGGAAGAATATAAATGAGCATGAAATTTATTTCTATGCATGATACTGAATTTTTTCTATGCATGATGAATGATCAATGCAATGCAATTTGTTTGTGAAAACTCAGGTAGTCTCTTTTGAAGATTGGAACACTGATTCCTTAACACGGGGAACTTTGCAGACTCTGTTATGGAAGATGCTTGAACATATCTCTGTCACACTGGTAACTGTATCAAACTGATAATCTTCTAAGAAGAACCAATAAACCATGCTTGGGGATTACTGAAGAAGATTTCCTCTGATTAACTGATTGTTGTAGGCTAACTGATCATGGCTTCATTTTGACTGTTGATGGGGATAAGCTGATCATGGCTTCAGTTCTTGAAATGATTGCGGGAAATATTTCCCCAGTATGATGCTTGAATGGATCTTCTGATCAACAAATTTTGAGTTGAACAATCTTTGAATAAAAGGACCTTGAATTAACATGCCCCTGATATGATCACTAATCAAGTTGCTCGACTGTTTTAAAATTCCTTGAAAATGAGTGCTTACTCGCAAATAAAATGTTCATTTCAAAAGTGGTAATTTTAATGCAATTCTCAAGCAAATTTTGAAAACAAAATCATTATACAATAGATGAATCACTGATCAAAACACAATGGTTTATATATTCAAAGTGAAAGAAGAAGCACAAACATGATATCAAAACAAGTGATTGGCAAATCTCTTGGGAGTCAGTTTACGCAACCTTGCTGTAGTATGCTTTCAAAATAAACCTTGCTTCAATTAGGACTTTTAAGGGTTGTAATGTGGCCCGCTTCACGATTTCAGAAACAAAGGATATAAGGCTCAAATTTTTATAGTGACCCACCCCCTTCTTCGTGATGATCTCCAGTCCTATGCTCAGTTAATTCAACTTATGCATTTAGGTTCCAAGAGATTTTTGGAATTGTACTTGTGATATTTATGATGGCTCCCAAGCTAAGAGAATTTTGATATGGTGGTCAATTCTTCATTTTGATGGTAACAACATTTTGCTGTTGGTCAGGAATTTATTGACTTCTCTTTTGATTTTTCTTTTGATATCCCTAAATTTTGCCTGAACTGTTTCTTTTAATCTTACACTCAGCAGGATGCCCCAATTTTGCCTAAGTCTCCTTTATAGGTTTTGATTTACCGGGCATTTTCTTTGATGCTCCCTTTTATATTTCTTGGGAAGATAGTGACTGCCTTGCTTAATGACGAATCATTATTGGCTTTGATTGTCATCTCCAACATTTCTTTGATGTGTGAGGAGAAAGGATTGTGATTGAAACCCTTATTAAAAAGGTGTACTGAATGATTCTCTTGTAATTGAATGCACAACCAAATTAACTGAGAACTACCCTGCCCCAGGTTAAAATTACGGGTTTTTCGTATAGAAAAAGACTCCAACTTCCAGGCTCAAAAGGGGTGAACGAGGGATTAACTTCCTTATTTCTCCAGTTTTTGGGAATTGAAACAATGCCTGTACATCATCAGTAAAGTTTTATTTGAAAGCATACCTTTTAGCAATTTAGTTATTTCGTTTTCATCATTCTCCCTCTAATCTCTGCATAAGTAAAAGTTTGATAAAGAAAGTGAGAAGATATATATTTGAAAATAGTAAGTAGAATTGAATCAAAACATGCAATGCTCCTTTCATTAAAATTATCATTTAGAAACAAATAAAGTTCAATGCAGTATGCAATACAAAACAAGGAAATTACAAATAGAAAGAAACAAGGCCTAGTGACTAATCAGCAACAAGGAGGAGCTGTCCTGTCTGAAACAGTTGCTTTAGGAAAGGTTACTCTGGATTGCTTTCTCTTTAGCCACTCTATTATGGAAAATGATTAGTTTTTACACTAGGACCAACATCCTTGAAAGTTAACATATTTGCCCTCATCAACTCTTGTACTCTAGCCTTTAATGCATAACAGTTTTCCAAATCATGACCAGTATCACCTTGATGGAATGCACAATGAAGATCAGACCTGAAACCGGTTTGAAGAGGCTTTGGAGGAGTAAAAGCTCTGGTTGTAATTAGACCTTTCTGAACCAGCATAGGATAGAGCTTAGTGTAAGTCACGGGGATAGGACCATATGTGATCGTATTGCGGTTTTGGTTTTGTCCAACAGCCTGACGTTGAGGAACTTGAATGAGTTGAGGATTAACAGCAGGAGCAACAACACCTACAAATGGTTGATCATAGCATTGGGCCTTTTGACGAGGCATTCTTCTTTCATTTAAGACAACATTGGTTTCTTCCTTCTTTCTTTGAAAGTTCCCAAAGGATTTCTTTGTACCATTAGCAGATTGACCAACAGTAGACACTTTTCCCTTCTTAATCCCTTCTTCTAACCTTTGGCCAATAGTCACCAAATCTGTGAAGCTTGAAGATATACTGCCAATCATTTTCTCCCAAAAGAAAGGTGACAGAGTGTTCATAAACATGCTTGTAAGTTCCTTCTCAGACAGAGGTGTTTCACCTTGAGAGGCTAGCTCTCTTTAATGCTGAGCGTACTCCTTGAAGGATTATTTCTCCTTTTGAGACATGTTTTGTAGTTGACGACGGTTAGGGGCCATGTCGAGGTTGTATTTGTATTGCTTCATGAAGGCGTCAGCCAAATCTTGGAAGAAATGGATATGGTTCCTTTCAAGTCCCATATACCACTTGAGTGAAGCACCAATAAGATTGTCTTGAAATCAATGAACGAGCAATTTTTGATTGTTGGTGTAGGCAGCCATCTTTTTGACGTACATGACCAAATGGCTTCTATGACATGTATGCCCCTTGTATTTCTCAAATTCTGGAGTCTTGAACTTTGCAGGCATCACAAGGTCAGAAACTAAGCACATGTTGCCAGCATCAATGCTAAAGAACTTATTACCTTCCATGGCCCTCAATCTCTTTTCTAAAGTTTGAAACTGTTCTTGGAAACCTTCATGTTCAATAGCATCTTCTTGACTTTCACTTTGGACATCAGCAACATGATGCTCAAAGAGAGGATTTTCATAAGGATCTCGGATAATTTGTGCAGTGGTATGAACAACAGGATGAGGTTCAGTGAATACAGGAGCTTGAAACACCGGTTGAGAAGATTGGCCAATCATAGCAGTATGTAGCGGGGAAAATCTGAGATCGAAGCCATGGAATTGACTCGACTCAATATTTCAGTGAAAGTCGCCACCGCGCTTTATTGTTTCCAAAGGAAAAGGGAAAAGAACGAATAAAACCCAAAGTTTGTTTTTAAAACAAAAAGAAGAGATCTTAGGTACGGGTGTTGTTTATACAAGGGGAAGGTTTTAAGCACCCCTCATATCTGTGGTACTCCACAGGAACCTTTTTGAAAATCTGTGTCGTGTGTGCTAAAAAGGGTTTGTTTTATTTTTAAAATAAGCTCGGCAAGACATTAAGCCTTGTGCCTACATACCTCCTCGGTGCAATGGAGAAGTCAGAGCTAATGTAGTTCCGCTTAAAAGGGGAAAACGTTTTAAAAAACGAATAAACACTTTATCGTCGTCGGAGAGAAATACTCAGCCATTGATCTTGAGCATGAGAACAAATGAGTTTTTTGCATCGCAAATGAAAGAAGGGCTCCAACTCGGATAAAATCAACGAGTATGCCACTAGCTCTCTCACGCGGAAAAGATCTCATTATATCAATCAATTTCAAAATCATGGGGTATAACCACTTGTTTCGACAATTAATAGTGTCTAAACTTTTGAAGAAAAGAGGAAAAGGCCACTAAGGGCGAAAGATATTTTTTAAGAAAAAGGTTTTGAAAAGGTTTGCAAACATAAGAATGTTTTGGAAAAAGAGAGAAGATTTTGAAAATTAAAGAAGGGGAGGGGATGAAGAGGCCATCCTATTGCGTAAAATAAAAGCTAAGGAAAAGAACGGTCTAACCGAAATAAGAAGCCAACACTTGACATTGTGAGTCAAGGTAGATTTCCCATCCTTTGGAATATCAATACTAAACCAACACATTATCACTTGGGGATCCAGAACACATTAAAATTCTGACAAAAATCGGGCAGAGTAACGGCTGTTTTCGGGTAAAATCCTTATGTCAATGCCTTGGAATTAACCGTCAAGGGATTTCAAGGAAATACCTGCACATACAAACAGACAACAATCCAATGCCAGACAGACAGAATAACAGCAGAGTAACAACAGAATAAGGGTCCAGAGGCACTAAGTCCATAAGTCCGAATCTCCAAAATGCTAGGGATAGTAACCAATAGTCCAAAAGAGAGCCTTATGTGTTTTTTTAGATTTTTCGTTATTTATTAGTGTTTTAGCATAAAAGTAAAGTATGGTCCAAGTGGACAAAGAGAAAATGGCGGAAACATAAACATATGTCCAAATGGACAAAGAGAAAATAGCGGAATATAAACGTCCAAATGGGCAAAGGAAAAATAGTGGAATGTAAATATGATGAAATGATAAAATAAAGCGATAAAGCGAGAAATATAAAGAGCGGTATAATAAAGTGCGGAAATTAAAGTTAGTTGTTAGATGTTAAAGATAACCATCTTGAAACTTGTCAAGTATGTTATCAAAGTTAGTAAGAAAGATCGATGGTGAGTGAAGGATGTTCTCGGATTTAAATTCAATGGAACTTTATCAGAAGCTTGATAAAATCATAGCGACTACACGATAAATTTCTATAAGTCTTAAATCAACCGCATACAATTCTCTTCCATATTTGATCTTTTTTATTCGGGACATGAAATATTGCGCTATGTTAAGCAGATTGCCAAGTGATTTATGTAGAAATCATCCTACAACGAGGCCTGTCAAAACTATATGTGCTAATGCATGCGAGAGAAGTGATATGTAGATCATTCTCCGAAAGCAATACCGCACGAAAAGAAAATAGGTAACGATCTAGTCTTTACTAAGAATCCATAAGAATTCACAAGGCGTTAAGACTTTCATCGATCAAAAGAAAAAAGGAGAAGAAGAATAAACTCATAAAAGATAAACAACTCACACTATCATTAATATCATTCATCTAATATTATGGATTTAGTCATTTCAAACCTATCAACATCCTAGATCCAATGATATTAATGAAGTGGAGGAAGAAGGAAGCCAAAACAAGCATAAAAAAGGCAAAAAAAGCATTCTACCACACTGGAAATCGATTTACCTCCGTAGGAAATCGATTTCCTGAGTGCAAAGTTCAATTCTGGCGCAAAAAACAGAGTGGAAATCGATTTCCCTCTGTAGGAAATCGATTTCCTGCGCACAGTTTTCAAAAAAACAGCATTATGAACTATAAAACTTGAGTTAGGCAAACATACAAACACCTTATGATCACATATCCATTGGAGCACAAATTTTCCATCAAATCACCATCAAATAGGACCAATATAGCATCAAAGATGCATCACATACAAGCACAAAAGAATCACATTATGGTAGATGAAAAAGGATGATGAAAATTACCAATTCTTGAACAAAACTTAGATCCACTTCAATAATCACCAACACAAATCTTGATCTCTCAACAATTGAAGAAAAAAGAGTGAAATGAAAGGTGGCTTAGCTCAAAGTTTGTGAGGTTCAAGGTGTGACTCACAAACTTTATGAAAGAACAAAGAGCTTTGGTGAATTTGGTAGGGATGAGGAGAGAAATTGCAAGGGGTTTGTTGGCTCTCAAAGCTTGAGAAATGTGAGAGTAGAGGTCTCTATTTATAGAATTGGAGCAAGAGTAGTGGTAGTTTGGTATTTTTGTGTTTGGTAATTAATTTGTGGTTAATTGGTATTTAAGTGGAATTTAAATGGTAAAAAATGGTAAAATGAGGTTTAAGTGGGTTTAATGAAGGGGTTAATTTTGATGAGGTGGAAAATTGATAAAATGATCAAATAAAAAGGTGCCAAAATGATGTCAAGCTTCCCTCCTTATATTTTTTTGAATTTTGCGCACAGGAAATCGATTTCCCACAGGGGTAAATCGATTTCCACCTTCAAATTTTCAAAAATTGTTTTCTTGCACTGTTTTGATTTTTGCCCGATCTTTTACCTGTAAAATATAAACAAAAGAGACAAAACATATATTTTTTTGATTTTTGGTTAGTATAAACAAATAAAAGGCTATAAATGCTCGATAATTCCCCTCAGAGATAATCACAGTATCAAAGATAAAGCTTCACAATGGTGCTCTTGATTGATGATTGAATGCAATTGACGTAGGATCTTAGGGTCAAAAATTGGGGTATGACACGGTAGTGGCAAAAGGTGGAGAATAATTCGAAGGCAAATAAAACTCTAGCCATGTAGTTGTGGTCCTTTGGTTAGGCTGAGGGTCAGTAACAACATTAGTAACTTCTGAGACAACAGTTCTTTGAGGTGGCTCCTCTCTAGCAATCAAAACTTGCAACATCTCTGTGAGCTTGGTCATGCCTATTTTCAACTCTTATAAGCATTTGAGAGAGATTCAATTGAAATTAATTTGTCATTTGTCAACAAAGAAATTGTGGTTTATCAACATAAACATACTGCATTCTTTTAAAACTAAAAATTTTGAAATTAATTTGCTACAAATTAGCTACGATTTTAGCTACAGATTAGCTACGAAGTTTAATGGGTTCAAGTGTGCTGTTGACCTTGGCCACGTGGCATGACACGTCAGCATATTGCCACTCTGGTATTGCCACGTGGCGTGCCATGTCAACTTCTCTTAACAGCGTTAGACATGAGGGACCAAAAGTGTGGACAGAAAACTTTATGAGGACCATTCTTCGAAGGAAATTTTTTTAGGGACCAAAAACGAAGTTTGAGATATTTAGAGGGACCATAAACTTATTTAACCCTAAACCTTATTTTTATGATGTTTGGTGAGACTAGGGTATGTTGTTCTACAATGACCTGATTTATCGCACTCGTAACACGTAATATCATCATCCTTTTTCTTGTGTTCTTTCTTAGGCGGGTGAGTGTTTGTAAAGTTTATTAAACCTGTGTGTTTGAGCTTGTTCTTTCTCAAATATCTATTGTAGCACTTGATGAATAAACTCATCTCCTTTTTCTTAGGAGCTTCTTCGTCAAAATTGACATCTTCTTCCTTTGATTTACTAGTTTTAGATGATGGAGCTTTCAGAGAAAGATCCTGTTTCTCTTATTTTCCTTTCTCTGTAGTTTTCGACCTTACTTCGCTAACGGCGAGTAGTTTCATCCTATTTTAATGCTCGGCTACTTTTCCAAATAGCTTTGTAATGTCCAAAGTACTAAGTTCATTTGCTTCCTTGATAGCGGTAAACTTTGGTTGCCACTCCCTGCACATAGACCTTAATATTTTGTTAGCGCAATCTTTGTTGGAATAGGTTTTATCCAAGTTGCTTAATTTGTTGATTAAGTGGAGGAATCTAGTTTGCATGCATTCCATGGATTCTTCGGGTTCCATATGAAACAATTTGAACTCCTCTGTAAACATATTGACTTTAGAATCCTTGACGTCGTTCATACCCACATAAAGAATTTGGAGAGCGTCCCACATACCTTTAGCACTCGTATGATGTGAGATCGAGTAGAATACTTTAGTTCTTAGAGCAGCTATAAGTATATTTCTCGCTTTTAAATCATATGAAACCTCTTTGGTTTCTGTTAGGTGTCAAATTGTGTTAATATTTGCTCTTATATTTGGTACCTTCCGATTATTTTTATCGCATATTCATGGATCCCCGTTTATTTTGAAGTAAATAATAGTAGTTTAGTTTATTAAGCTTTCGTTTTCTGTTAATCTATTTTCTAGTGATTTTTGTGCAGGTTTTCTTTTTTGGATGGAATTTGAGGCTTGGATTGATGAACCAATTGCAAAGACAAAGTTTCAAAATCTTGCTCAACGACGCGTCGCGAGCTGGAGCGCGCGCCGTGCGCTGTAAGAGAAAATAAAGTTCAAAATCCAGTGACTTCCGCGCGTCGCGAGCAGAGGAGCGCGTGATGCGAGCTTTAGGGCGGTTTGATCATTAATGAAGGGCTCGTGACGCGAGATAGAGCGCGCGACGCGCTCTAGACAGATTCTGATTTTTGTATTAATTTAAGGGTCAGTTCTGTTTTTGAAGGGGTTGCACCATTTTAAGAGCCAAAGAACCCTAATTTCAGTATTGCAACATAGAATCGAAGAATCGAAGCATTGATCATCGAGAAATCACCGTTGATGCTTGCTATTCTTCCTTCCTTCTTGTGCAAGCTACCATGTCAATGGATAGCTAAACACTTTTCGTGTCAAGACTTTGATGTAATCTTCCTTACTTTTTGTATGTTTTTCTTATGAATATTGTGTATGAACTAGTTATTAATCAGTATAGATGATCTAATTTGTTTATTCTTGAATTTCTATGGTTAAAATGTTTGTGAAAAAAAATATTTCAATCTTGATCTAACTCTATCATCTATCAAACATTAAGTCTAGACATAGAATTAATGGTTGATAATCGCTTTGTATCGGTTTATAAATGTTATTTGTATTGTTCAATCGGTTGAGAAATCGTTGGTTAAACAATAAAGTAAACCTTGCTATAACGTTGCAGAAACGAACGGTATAGACGAACGATACGTGAAGTATTGATTGATAACGACTTCATACGCATGTTTGTAGGAAGACATACAATTTTAGGTCGATTTAATCAAGTCTTGATATTTTTCTTTAAACTTAAAACTTTCCTAATTTTACTCTTTGCTACTAAATTTGTGAATGATCTTTTACCAAACCAAACTCAAAGTAACTTTAACTCAAACAACATAAACTATAGAACGGCGGTGATATCGCACCAATCCTTGTGGAAACTATAAACTAAAAGTACTCCAATATACTTTCAACAGTTTTATCATCCGTCCAATCCTTAGGAAGTTTTACAACACCATCAACACCCGTGGAGATGAAAGGTCCTTCGATGACAACACACCACGTATTTTTTTTAACTGATAATTGGTGCATATTCATAATTGATTGGGTGTGAATATGGAATTAGAAAATATTCTAGAGGGGGAGGAGTGAATAGACTAAAAAACAAAAATTTAACTGATTCTTCAAATAAGAATAATCGGTGGTTTTTTAGAGTTTGCACGCAGAAGATTTATAGAGTGAAAATGTAAAATTATACTCAATAGAAAATTATTAGGTAGCAACCCTAATCAATTTACAAATATCGTAATGATTAGTTGAGGAAACACAATGTATGCAATTGAATCAATTAAGTCGAATTCTAAAAAGCACGATGTTTCGCAAATTTTAATCACCACTATAGCTCTTAATGGTTTTCCGATTCCAACAAAACCTAAGCTTTCCTAATTAAATTGCTATTACCAAAATGTAAACCTAAGCACATATGTTCTACGAAATGCAAATGAGAGAGAGAGAGAGAGAGAGAGAGAGAGATGGCACAACCATTTAAAGAGATTCGACTCTTTTGTCCTTGCATTACTCTCTGTGCACTATTGAAAGTACATGCATAATTCCACTAGATTTTGACAAATATACAAAGAGTTCATAAAATCACTTATCTGTAATAATGCTGAGGACAATAAAACTTCGATTCCAAATCTTGACTTGTATAAATGGCCAACTGCCAAACCCCTTATGCACAATCTTCACTCGATTAATGTTTCCAATCTTCCGATAACACCAATGTTGCTTCACCTTATTTGTAGCCTTCCAAACTATCACTACTAAGACAATTCTGGAGATAAGACCTTCTTCTTTTCACTGGAATTTGTAAGCACCTGTGACAACAAACTCAATCTTGCAATAACCTGAAACTGTTTGAACAAATTTCCAAGAATGATTAGTTTTAAGAAAACTTCTCCCCCAATCAATTAGCATCCAGTCATGATTAAGATGTGAAAATAAATGAGGTTGAGGTGAAAGAATTCCGATTGCAAGAGTTTCCAAGAAGTGGTTGATTTTGACAGAAATTTCACAAACAATTATGAGAACTTTCACAAATGATTATGCATTCGTGTTGTGAAAAAGTTGACTTGAAGCTTATATATGTGCTTGAGATGAAGCAAACAAAATATTGAAAAAATTGGTTAGATTCGAATAAAAGTCTAAGCATGTAATTTTTCAAATGAGGAAGTGAGTGGAATAAGAAAAACTGAAAATTTGACCCATTTGTAGTTGATTCGGATCAAGTGCAGAGTATGATTCGAATCACAGGCCACGTGATTCTAATCACGTGCAATTTTTTATTCGAATCAATTGTTCCAGAATCAAATGAAAAACCAAAAAGCTTGCATGATTTAAGTTATCTGTAAGGAGTGATTTGAATCAATTTGGACTGAGGTGATAGAAAAAAGGTCTGTTTCGAATCATGTGATGACCCTGATTCGAATCAAACGATTTTAGAAAGTTTTTGGTGATTTCTTTTCTATTTGATTTGAATCAAATTACATTTGTAAATGATTGATTCGAATAAATATCTCAAAAATTGATTTTTCATGTTTTTAACATTTTTCTTTGCACGTGTTTTGAAAAGAACGTGCAATACTTTTATTCCAGAAATTCATAGACTTGACTAATAACATTTTGATCAAGTTCAAATATAATCAAAAGGTTTATGCATGTTAAAAGATATGAATTATGTGTGAGTAATCTATGAGAGAGACACAAAGATAGAATACGAAAGTGATTAAACAAAAAATCAAAACACAAATGTATAAGGATTTCCCCCGTATAAGATGAGGATGTGCAACAACAAATCCCTCTAAGGATATACAGGTACAGTGACATGGAGATTTATAAATAAAAAAAAAGATAATAACTAAGTTTTTTTTTATGTATTTCAATAAACTTTGATTTTTTTTAATGGCTAATGGAAAATGTCAATGCTGAACTACCCTCAACAATTATATTTTTGATCGGACTTTATTATAAAAAAAATTGAAGAACTCCTATTCACAATCCTATTTACATTATGGAAAAGATATATTTACACCATTTTAACACCTACACCGTAGATGTGTATGTAAAACATACACTTTTCATTTTATAATAATTTATCTTCTCTTGATTTTTGTGCAAAGTTGTTTTGCTGTGTTGTGATAAATTACAGTGTAGATACAGTGTAAAAAAAACCGTGTTAACACAGCAAAGCTCTTACAATTTTCATAGTTTAAGTTTGTGCATTATTTTCTAGCAAGTAGATTCATTTATATATTTTTATACATTATTTTTTGTTAAGTTTCTTGTAACACAGTCTTTGTTGCAAGACAATCTTTAACACTTGAACTTTAAATCTACCAACTTAAAACTCAAAAGGATCAAATTATAGTCGTCTTAGATTGATCATCAAAATTATTTGTTGAAAATTATAATTTTCATTGTCAAAGAAAATATATAATAGATACATCATATATAATTGATTGATCATCAAGTTCTTCAACTTTTATACCATATTATAAAAACTCATATAAATCACATCTACATAGGAAACTTTGCTGCAAGGCAAAGATGATTCTTCTTGTGTTGAGTGAGTCCTGGCCACCTTTCGGTATCAATATCTTATTTTAACAATCCATGTGGCAATTCCCAATCAAAGGAGTATAAAAGATTGGCAAGAATAAGTTCTAATGATGCAACTCCCATAGACATACCTGGACAAATTCTACGGCCAACTCCAAAGAGAATTAGTTCAAAATCTTGCCCGAGAAAATTAATAGAACTTTCTAAGAATCTCTCCGGATAAAACTCTTCCGGATCTTTCCAAATCTTAGGGTCTCTTTGAATTTCCCAAGCATTCACATAAACTATCGTCTTTGCAGGAATTTGATAACCACCTATGATGCACTCTTCTCTCGATTCTCTTGGCACAAGCAATGGGGCTGGTAAATACAATCTCAATGTCTCTTTTATCACTGCTTTCAAATAGATGAAATTTTGTATATCATCTACATCTAAAAATTCTTTTTTGGATGTTGAATTTCGAATCTCTTGTTGCACTTTTTTAATTACTCTTGGATTTCAAATTGGTCGTAAATAAAAATATTTTAAAAAATAAAATACGCTACTTTACCCCTCTATTTTTAAAAAATCCGAGGTAATAGGTCATAAAAAAATTTTTATATTTTTTTAAGGTGATATTTGTCATGGGTTCGATCCCCAGCAACTGCATTTTTTAAAATTTTAAAACTACGCTAATTTGTACCTCGATTTTTAACAAAAATTGAGGGGTAAATTTCTGTTAAAAAAAACTAAAAGGTGATAAAGTGTAGTTTTTGGGATTCGAAGACATGTCCTCTAAATACTTTACCCCGTGGTTTTCATTAAAATCGAGGTAATAGGTCATAAATAAATTTTTAAAAAAATTATAAGGTGTTAAAATGTAGTTGCTAGGATTCGAAGAGGCTTCTTCTAAATACTTTCCCCCTAGGTTTCCAGCACAATCGAGGGAATATATGGAATTTTTTATTTAAAAAATTAAAACGTGACGCGTTTATGGTTTACACTTCAACTTTTGTTGGATGACGTGAAATATTCCGTCATGAAATGTATTATTTGTTGTAGTGAAGCTTCCAAACGGTGATGATTCTTTGTATAACCTTTAAAAACCTTCATGTATCGCTCTACCAGATACATCCACTGTAAATAAACTAGACCACAAATTATATTCTCCCTTACTAGATGAACAACTAAGTCAACCATAATGTCAAAGATAGCCAGTGGTAGAAGTTGTTGCATCAAGACATGACGATCATGAGATATTAAGCCAAATAAACTTGAGATCATTCATTGACACAAGTTTCTTCATATTTGATGAGTATCCTTGGAGAACTTTGATACCCTGCAAACAATCACAAAAACTATTTTTTCTTTTTTAGATAGAGTGTGACATGCTGGAGGAAAATAGACTAGTATTGTTGTATACCCATCACTACAATATCTTCACGAGATTTCTTAGTATCCTTTGTCTTGCATTTATTATTGAGAAGTGTTTCAATGAAATTACCACATATATTTTTCTCCACATGCATCACATCAAGACAATGTCTTACATCAAGACTAGACCAGTATGAAAGATCAAAGAACACCAACTTCTTTCTTTAAATATTTTTCTCCACAAGTTTTTTTTGTTTCTTTCCAATGACAACATTAATTTGTTATTGTCTTTTATAAACTTCATTCCCGGTTAAGGGCTTTGGAGCGATATCAAACTCTTTATCTCCATTAAAACCCTTCTATAGTCTACGGTATGGATGATTAGGTCTTAGAAATTTTAGATGTCCGACCAAGATAAATTGTGTTTTTTCCTTTTTGTAATTGGTGGTGACATGTATCAAATGTCATGAGAGAGCAGGGCTCAAAAAGAATGGTGTTCTTCCATCCTCATTGGAGAACAATGGTGTCTTTTGTTGGCTGGAGAAGAACAATCTTTAGTTTACTAGGACTCAAAAAGTGAATGAGATAGACTTAACATTAACTCTGAAAGAATAAAAAATTTAGAGAGTTTTTATCTCGGTTTTCTTAAAAATCGAGGGAACATATCCGATGTAAAATCTATAAAAAATAAATGCGTCTTTTTGGTTCTAAAAGGAATAAAAAACTTAGAGAGTTTTTATCTCGGTTTTCTTAAAAATCGAGGGATCATATCCGACGTAAATTTGTAAGAAAATAAAGGCACATTTTTGGTTCTTAAGTTCAATGTAGAATAATTATACACATATATATAGATATATAACTTGGATGAAGACTCTAGTTGAATATCATAAAATCTTAGATATCCACACAATTTTGGAAATTGCAGATAAGATAAAGTAGGCATTGTTTAATAATGCATATGTCGACGTTATAAATCTATGAGAAAAAAAAATCTAATTTTCACAAATTTTATAATAGAGTCAGTCAAATTTAATAAAAAAGTTAATGAAAATACACTAATAGTATAAAAGAATTTTATACAATTAATTAATCATAGAAGTTGAATGTTAGAAAAAATTTGATTTTTACTTTAATAATCTATAAAGTTATGCAAACGGATGATAGTTTGACGTTGTAAAATATTTATGTGTGTGTGACACTAATATTTATTCCATTTCTAAAAGAAAGTTCATGTGGATTGGAGCAATTAACTCAAATTTGGACTAAAATAAGTTTCAATTAATAAATGATTATTGTTGTTATCTGATAATCTAATGTTATACGACGCCTGGTGGAGTTTCTTTTGATATGTGGTCCATCAACTTTTGATTATGGTGTCCATAAAAAAGTTATTTTAAGTTTTATCAGTAAAAGATTCTAGTTATAGATGAAGTGTAAAATCAATAATGAATTAAGTAGAGGAATTATTATTTAAAAATATATATTTTATTTTGGATGCGAAATATATTTAACCTCAGCTATAGAAACGAGATAACATAGAGCGTCATAAAAAAAACACTACTTTATCCTTTGGTTATTAAAAATCCAAGAGGTAAGGTTATATGCACATGAGTTCGATCTCCAGAATCTGCATTTTTATTAATTTTAGTACTGGATGGCGCGTTAATTATTACCTCTTGGTGTTGCATAAAATCGAGGTAATAGCTCAAAGTTTTAACCTCGATTTTAAAAAAAAAAGGAGGGTATAAGATTTTTTTTTAGTATTGTCGTATGCACCTGTATTACATCGCTATGTCACAGAATATAGAACATATTTTACAGAACTGAAACAGAAATATTGTACATTTTCCCAAGTTCTCAAATAGAAACATTGGACTACAAATATTCATTGTTTACACCAAATGAAAACCTAAAATCCAAAATGACACACACTTTATAATTTTACAACAAAACTAAAACAAATAATTAACCAACAAAAGTAATAACCAAAATAAAAAGTTTTGTAGGTTGTCCAATAGGATTTGTCACTAGTCGTTAAGCACCTATAATTTGAACAACATTTGAAATCAATTAGGAAAATCAACAAGAAATTTAAATCTTTAGTACAAGGAATAGGCCTTGCACTGTTCCCACAGAAAATCCCGAACCATGGTACTTGAATCTCAGTAGCCCTCAACTTTTTATATATCTGTCTGGTACTAAAGTGCCCCATAGTAGACCAGTTTGGTACATTTGCAACTGCTTGTCTCTGTCTCAGAATTGCCTTAAAAATCCATGAGTGTTGACCTCTATCCTCAAGCTGTAGGATATCTCTGTTCTTCAGATAATAGCAGTTCATCCATTTCACCCACAGGGTATCCTTTTTATTGCTAAGATTCCATAAGAGTTTCAGCATAGTCAAGTTATTCCAAATCTGCATGTCAATGATGTTTAGGCCTCCAAACTTCCTGGGTTTACAGACATCTTTCCATGCGACAGGGCTCTTTCTACTGATTGAGGCATTACCTGTCCATACAAAAGATCTACAGATGGCATCTATATGGTGGATAACATTTTTGGGGAGAGGCAAGCATTGGAGCCAGTAATTTGCAGTAGAGAAACACACACTTTTCACTAGCTGAATTTTCCCCGCATAACTCAAAAGTCTACTACTCCAATGTGTAATTCTGGCTGTGATCTTTTCAATTAAGGGACTGAATTGATGTATTTCTAACCTTTTGCTTGACATAGGAATGCCAAGGTATTTAAAGGGTAATGTGCCCTCTTGGAAAGTTGTCAAAGCTTTAATTCTGAGACAAGTCTCCGCATCAGCACCTCCAAGATAAACTCTACATTTCCTTGGATTAATCATCAGACCCGTTGAAGAAGAGAACTCTTGAATTACTTGCAACATCATCCTGACAGAATGCATATCAGCCCTGGCAAACATGAGGACATCGTCAGCAAAGGTTATATTGGTAAGTTGCAGCTCCTTGCATTTGTGATGGTGTTTAAACTCATGATGCCTTTGCATTTTATGGAGGAGTCTGTGTAAGTACTCCATCATAAAGACAAAAAGCAAAGGGGATAGGGGGTCCCCTTGTCTTATCCCACGCTTGGCATGGATATGACTAGTATAGACACCATTTACATTAAACCTGTATGAGACAGATTTTACAGTGATCATAATCCAGTGAATAAATTGATTTGGCAAGCCTAGTTCCTTCATTATCATCTCTAGAGCACCCCAATCAACCATATCATATGCTTTTTGTAGGTCTAGCTGTAGCATACATCTAGGAACCCCTCCCTTTGTAGTGTAGCCTCTCAGTAGCTCGTATGTAAGGAGGATGTGATTGTGTATTTGTTGGCCAGGTACAAAGGCTGCCTGATTGTGACTGATGATAGATCCAATTACTTTTGCCAATCTACTGGTGAGAATCCTAGAGATAATCTTGTACAGGGTCGTACAACCTGCTATAGGTCTGTAGTCCCTAATAGTCCTTGCCTCTGCACTTTTTGGAATCAAGGTCACTATAGTACAGTTCACTGCCTTGTATAGGTCACCTTTATCAAAGAAGTCCCTTACAGCTTTCATCACATCATGTTTTATAGTCTGCCAGCTAGCTTTGAAAAATTTAGCCCCAAACCCATCAATCCCTGGTGCTTTAAGATCACCTATACCCTTTAATGCCACAGTCACCTCTTCCTCATTAACAGGGCAAATCAAACTCTGTCTTTGATCAAATGTGAGTTGTGGACCTTCTCTCATAGCATTAATGTCCACCTGTTTGATTTCTATAGCTGCAGTACCCATAAGTCCTCTATAGAAATCAACCACAGTCTGCTCAGTCTCTTTCTGACTTGTAATAACTGTACCATCATCCCTATGAAGCATATGCATACCTATGGCAGAATGTTTAGCTTTAATGGTAGCATGAAAGTACGAATTATTGCCATCTCCTAACTTTAGCCACTCAATCTTTGATCTTTGCTTCAGAATTTTCTCATCAAGTTCATTCAGGGCAAGCAACTTCTCAGTACATGTCTGCATCTTCTGAACTTTACACTTATCCAAGGGATCAGCATTAACAGCTTGATGGGAAATAGTTAATTCATCTCTGGCTATCCCAATTAATCCAGATCCTACCATTATAGTGATTAGCATAATTATCAACAAACATACCTCCATGAAAAAGATGTTTCCTGATATCCTGTGCTTTATTCTCTTTGACCCTTGTTTCCAGCAAAATAGTAACTCTAGGATTGAGACTCTTGAGGCGGGAGCTAACCTCACGTAGCTTTCCAACTTTATTTATCCCCCGTACGTTCCAAGCTACAATCATGAGGCATAATCCTGATACACTAGGGGATTATTCAAGTCCCCTAATGCATCAAACCCATTCCAACAATTGGTAATCACCTGTTTGTGTATGCTCCTCTTAACCCCATCTCTTCCATTTAACACAGTTTCCCATTCTTTTCCTGAGTCTTCAATTCTGACCTCTATAGGTCTAATAACCTCAGTAGTAATAACCTCCGGAGTAGCAATCTTGGGAGTCTCCTTTACTACAGGTACAGGATCCAGCTTCACTTCAGTTGGTGGAATCTTAGGCTGCCATTTCTTTACCACTTTTTCCTTGCAGTTGTGACCAAACTTTTGGCACTTTCCACAGAAAAGTGGTTTCCATTCGTACTCAACCGGTTGTACCAGTTTCCTGCCTTCAGCATCCTTGATGTTAATAGAGTTTCTCATTTCCTGCGTAACATCCACCTCCACGAGAATGCGGGCATATGAGACTCGGGCCTTGCTCGCAGTGCATTCATCTGTTACCAGCGGATTGCCCAGAGCGCTACCAATCTTGTTTAAACTTCTAACTCCCCAAAGATGCAATGGCAAGAGTGGCAACTTTATCCAGATTGGTAGTGAACGAAGCATATCTTCTTTCAAGCTAAAACCTGGCCTCCAATCTTGAAGCATAAGAGGCATATTTCGTAGAGTGTATGGGCCTTTCATTAGCACTTCCTCCTTATCGCTCTGAGTTCTAAATTTCAGAATGAAGTAGCCTTCCTCATGATACACCATTTCTGGGAGTTGTACAAAATTCCACATCCTTTCCATGTAATGCTTCAGCATGTTTAAACTAACTTCGCCCCCAAGTACATACAGAATCAGAGCCGAATCCCAGTAGATCAATTCAGATTCAATATCTTTCTCCTCAATTTCAATCTCAATTTCTCCATCCACCAACTTAGGTGCTATGAACTCCATGGTTAGCCCCTTTGCCGGATTTCAATTATCACTCAGGACATCAACCCACAGCTTCCGCTTCTCAGTCTCATTCACTTCCTCTTTCCCTGTGATTAGGGTTTCAGTTTTGCTAACAGATGGAATGTCAGCACTCGTCTTCCCTTTGGAAACAGCCGTAGAAGATTTACCCTCAGAATCCTCACCTTCACTTTGTACTAGCACCTCCGATTGAGCTTGGTCTCCGGCGCGATTTTGCAGTGGCGTTGATACCGATTTCTTCGGTCGTCCTCGCCCTCGACCCATCACGCTTCCAAATCTTTTTATTAAAGAAAGATTTGGTTCTAAAGACGTCATTTTAGTTCTAAATAAAACATAAAATTACAGGAGTTAAGAATCAAAGTTCAAATCCTAACTAACTTTTTATGTCAATTTTGGTGATAACCAAGAAAACAGATTAATTTTATATATATATATATATATATATATATATATATATATATTTCATTCTTAAAAAAAATCATGTGGATAGTAATAATTAACTCAAATTCGGATTAAAATAAGATTTATATTAATAAATTAAGGGTCGTGCTAACGAGTGCCCCAGGGGCACTGGTTAAGCATTCCTAATAATGAAAATATGTATATTCAATGCATTGAATATACACAATATTTTTTAAAAAAAGTTAATTATCTATGTTTTCATGCATTGATTACATAAATTTTAGGTTAAAACTTATCTTTTTACTTTATTAAACAATGTTCAACTTACCTTTTTATCTCCTAACCAGTGCCCCTGGAGCACTCGTTAGCATTACACATAAATTAATTATGTTGCTATCTATAACTTGGACAAGAATCTAATGTCATACGTCTTTTGGTGAAATTTCTTTTGATATGAGGTCCATCAACTTTTAATGATGTGTCTCTAAAAATATTATTTTAATTCTCATGAGTAAAAGAGTCAAGTTTTAGATAAAGTGCAAAATTAATGATGAATCAATTAAAGGAATTTGAAGTTTCAAAATTTTGAAAGGGAAAAAATGTAAAAACTTGTTTGATTCTATGTCTGAATAATCAATGTATTGAAAAGGTATAGGAAAAACTTCTAAGATATTAAGACAATCACACACACATGCATTAAAAAAAACTCTTAAAATCTCTCTTATTCTTCAAAATCTCTGGAAAATCTATTAAGACTTGTGTGGAATTGATTAAGAAGTATTTCTAGTTAATTGAAAAAACTCTTACAACGCCTAATCGATTAGAAACCATGTCTAATTGATTAGATCGGGAAAAATGACTTAATTATCGATTAGAAACACTTTTAATCAATTATAACATAGATTTAGGGTTCCCTTCTCTGGATTAAAGTGACCACCTTTCGGAGTGTATTAATCGATCAAATAATGATTTTATCAATTAAATCATTTAATTTAGCTCATGGAACATTTTCTTTTGAGCCAAATTATTTCTTATTTGAAGGAAGATTTTCCTCATTCCATAACACACAATTTTTTTTAAAATAATCCTTTCTCTCATTGTTTCTACTATTTTTTTCCTTTTCTTTATGTTTTTAATTAAACTTGCCTTATGAACGTGATTCTCTTGTTTGATATCTTGTTTGGGTTCTTGAGATTATCTTAGTAAAATTTGTGTTTGGTTCTTGAGATTATCCTGGTAAAATCTCTGTATAATTCTTGAGATCAGTCACTAAAAATCTCTGCTTTGTCTGTGAGCCCGGTCGTTAAAAACTCAGTTTGCTTTGGGGGATCAACCTCTGTAAGATCTTTCATCTGTTGTAAAAAGGGTTGTGGTCGTATCCTTAAAAATTCAAGACATTTTATTAGTGGAACTCTCAAGAAGAAATTCTTGGGGACAAGAGTAGGACAAGTGGTTGTTTCTTTAAACACTCAAGACAATTTATTAGTGGAACTATTAAGAAGGAATTCTTGGGGCCAATAGCAGGCCAGGCCAAGTGGTTAGGCAAACCTATATACATATCCTTCTTTTTTATTTTCTATTTTTTAATTCCTTTCTAATTCTCTAATTCTTTCTAAACTTTTATTTATCCACTCTTTTATCTTTGTATTTCTGTTGAGCTAACATAAAAAAAAAATTAAATTTTTTTTTTAATATTAATCGCGATATATATAAACCACAATCCAACCCCCTCCCCTAGTGTTTGGAGTCACTTATTCAATATATGGTTGTGGTTGCTGCTTGCGAGCGATAAAGTAGGTGGTGAAGGCGTTCCACATGTCCTTCCACGAGTTGATTGTCTCATCTAAGAGGCTTTTGTAACAAATTATAGTAGCTCCAGTAAAAGTTAGTGCAAAGATTATGCACTTTAAAACTCCCTTGACAAGATGGCAGTCTAGCCGATTGTGTATGTGCTCAACGTGCTCGCCGAGATCTTTAGTTAAGACATAAGAATCAAAACAAAATAAAAAAATTATTTTATAGTTATTTAAATTTGGAAAACTAAATTACGAATGTGATTCTTAAATTACAAACATATAATTTTTTGAGTGAAGACCCATTTTGGTCCCTCACAAATATT
Source organism: Vicia villosa (assembly GCF_029867415.1). Classification (NCBI taxonomy): domain Eukaryota; kingdom Viridiplantae; phylum Streptophyta; class Magnoliopsida; order Fabales; family Fabaceae; genus Vicia; species Vicia villosa. Next base: position 145,953 of record NW_026705069.1, read on the forward strand.
ACACGAGTCAAATTAGTCCTTCACAATAAAATAGACCCAATTTAATCCCTTATAAAATTTAACCGTATCATTTAATTTGAAGGGACTTGTATTTGAGACCTCATAGGCAAAAATTTATGTATAGAATTTGTTAATATTAGTAGAAATCATGGAAATTACTTGTTTAAAAATTACTATATAAGAAACAATTTTGGCTTTTTTGGTATTATTCATTGATAACTGTTAAAAAATGAAATTAAAAATAAAAATTAATTTAGTATTTAAAAAATAAAAAATAAAAATAAAATCCAACGTGTCAGTCCAGTTACGGTTTAAAAATATGAAAAAAATCCGGTTTAGAAGTAGGAAAAAACCGATTTGAGAAAAATATTAGCAGAAGGACTAATATGATTCGGTTAAATTTTGTAAGGGATTAAGTTGGGTCAATTTTTTTTGTGAGGGACTAATTTGACTCGTATGATATTTGTGAGGGACCAAAATGGGTCTTCACTCTAATTTTTTAGTAAAGTGTATAGTGATTAATTCATTTATCATCTCAATTTTAAATCACAAATAAATCATCATAATGTAAATTTATTAATTATATTTTAACAAAGCAAATTTTAAAAATATTTAAAATTAAATAAAAATAAATAAACTAATTTAGAACCGCATATCGTGCAGACATCAATTTAATTTTTATTATTTTCAATCAATTTAGGTGATCTACGTTAAGAAGATCTTAAAGTTCAATATTAATTAAAGATAAAGTATTGAAACTCTAATAATGTTATCAATTTTAATGCTTTTGATACAAGGAAGCAAACACTTATAACTTGTAAGTCAAATCATGAGCTTTGATATTAATGATTGATCACAAAAGAAGTTAATTTGAAATTGTTATCCATATAACCAATTATTTTCAAGCAAATACTTAAACAGACCACCTTTTAAATTAAAATCTCAATATAAACAACTTTGAAAAAAAACACCAAATCAATTTGAATTTGTTATCATTTTTATTGGGACATGCTAATTCAATTAACACCACTATATTTTTTAATTTCATTTACTTTTCTTTGTAGATTTGACATTTTCTATATATATATATATATATATATATATATATATATATATATATATATATATATATATATATATATATATATATATATATATATATATATATATATATCAAGAAATATGGATAGGATCAAATGGCACTTAAGTGTTAAAGTTTTGCTTGACACCGAATCTCAACCTTAATAGTAATCGATCAAACACTATTATAAATAGCCTAATTTTTAAGCCTAATCAATCAAACGGTATTATAAATAGCCTAAATATAAATGACCGTTTGATCAATTTTTTTAACCGATGAGATTTGGTGTCAAATTAAACTTTGACACCTTTGTGTCATTTGATCATATCCCTATAAATATATATTTAATATTATATTCATTTTAATACGGAACTCTTTAAAATATTTGTCATGTTCAATACTATGGACGTTAGTATAAATGAGAGGTGGTTTGATATTAGAAATATGATAGTAGATAGTTTAATAAATTTTTAATACATTATTATAAATGATATATTTTATGACAAAACTTTCATCTCATCTAACAAAAAATCGAGGTGTAATATTAAGCCGCGTCATGTTTTATTTTAATATATAGTGGTGTTAATTGAATATATATATATCACATATTCCCTCGGTTTTTAATATAATCGAGAGGAAAAATAATTCAGGACATGCTTTGAATTCTAACTGTTGAAGATTATGTTTTTATTTCTTTATAAGTGTAAACTAAATGATATATTCCTTCGATTTCCATAATAACCAAGAGATAAAATAATCAGATTTTACTATAAAAATACTCGCTAAATAGATTTTACCCTAATTCTAACTTATATCCAGCCTCCCCAAACTCGTATGCATCATTCTTTGGGATGGATTGCAAAAACAGAAAAAAATATTTGCTCAAGATAATGAAATCATGGAACTTAAAGAAGTTTGGAAAAGTTCTCTATGAAGGATCGCAAGTACAAAAAAAAACATTTTCCAATGGTTGAAACAGATATCTTATTAGAACTTGGATGCATTCAAACTATTGAGAATATCGAAGGTATCTTCATCGAGGGGATAATTTAGCGTGATTATTGAGAATATTAATCAATATCCTTAAATAAATCTTCACCGTCCATTTCATGAGTACCAACACTCAAGACACTACAATTAGTGATCCGCGTGAAATAAAAAAATTTCCATTATAAAAGCATTCGGAATATCAAAAATTGATAATGAAACATCATGACGCGCTTGAAACTATCTACATTACCCACTTTAAGATTTGAAAGAGTATTTTCCATGAAAAGTTCTCTATGATGGATTGCAAGAGTATAAAATTATTTAGGTTTAAGATTTTTGTTCTTAAATATTTTTTTAGTAGAAAATCATTTATGTATCTAACCTTTGTTTTTTGTTTTATATCAGAAACAAATGCAAGTAAATGCTATTGAAAATTTCCTGGCGCCAGGCATTTGATCTTCCCCCAAATTCAATGATTTGAAGACCCGACATTTTATCTTCACTAACAAATTAATTTTTACTTTAATATTTTGTGTAAAAAATATAATTTTTTGGGTAAGCATTGTAATATTCTAGGTAAACAATATAGTTTGTAAACAAATAAATTAGTAATAATCTAGGTAAACAATATAAAACCCTCGATGAAGAACATGGTGAAATTTGCAAATGACAATACTCTAGCAGCTGAAGGTATTTGAGACGTTTTAATTATGAGAAAAGATGGCAAGAGGTCAGTAATTTCCAATGGGTTGTACATACCAGACGTGAAGAGCAATTTTCTCAGTATAAGGCAATTTGGTCGAAAGAATTATAAAGTGTTGATCATAGACAAGATGATGAGAGTCGTCGACACAAGAGGAAGGTTAATCTTGAAGGATCCCATGTCTTAAAATAGAACCTTCAAGATTGAACTTAATGTGATAAAGCACAAGTTCCTTGCAACTGCAGCTTACAGAGATGAATGGATATGTCACTATCGAGTAGGCCATCATAACTTCAATGACATCAAAGAGTTGAAAAGAAGAAATATGGTTTCAGAATTACCAGAAATCGATATTCCAAGAGAAGTCTGTGAGGAATGTGTGCAGGTAAAGCAACACAAGACCAACTTTAACAAGGATACATGAAGCAAGTCAAAGGCAATCCTTGAAGTCATATACTCTGATGTGTGTGGTCCAATCCAGGTGGATTCAAATGGAGGTAACAAATACTTTGTTATATTCAAAGATGATTTTAGTCGAAACCTGTGGACTTACCTGATCAAGAAGAAAAGTGAAGTGATCGAGGTATTTTCCAAGTTCAAATCTATGGTCGAAAGGCAAAGTGGGCGAACGCTCATGGTTTTGAGGACTGATGGGGATGGAGAATATGTGCCGAAAGACTTCAACATGTTATGTGAGAAAGAAAGGATTGTACATGAGGTGGTGCCACCCTATACTCCACAGCAGAATGGAACTGCAGAAAGGAAGAATTGAACCTTCATGAATATGGTGAGAAATATGTTGAAAGGCAAGCATTTACCTAAAGAATTTTGCGGTGAAGTTATTTCGACATCGACATACATATTGAACAGATGTCTGACGAAGAAGTTAGTAGGAATTACGCAATAAGAATGTTAGTCTGGTGTCAAGCCTAACTCAAGTCGTCTGAAGGTATTTGGATCTATAGCACATAAACATGTGCCCGATCACTTGAGAAGAAAACTTAATGACAAGTCGGGTCAAATGATCCCAATAGGATATCATTCGAATGGAGGATGCAAGTTGTTCGACCTGTAGCGGTGAAATTGGTGAGATTAAAGCCATGGGAAATACTTAGCTCATTTTATTTCAAACAGAGTCGCCACCGCGCTTTATTGTTTCCAAAAAGGAATGGGAGAAAGAGCGAATAAAACCCGTAGAATTTTTTAAAATCAAAACTAATAAACTTATCAGAGATTTGGGTAAGGGGGTTTGTTATACAAGGGGAAGGTTTTAAGCACCCCTCATATCCATGGTACTCCATGGGAACCTCTTTGAAAATTTTATTGTTTTTGTGTACATCTTTTGAAAAAAACATATGTGAATTTGTTGAAAAAGAGTGTGGGGATGGGAAAAGAGGTTTTTAAAAGTGAGCTCGATAAGACATCGCATCTTAGGCCTACATACTCCTTTAACAATAGGGAAGTCAGAGCTTTTGTAGTTCATCTTAAAAGGAAAATAAAAGGGCCAAAGCGGCCAAAATCTTTTTGGATGTTGAGTTTTAACAATACTAAGTACAAAGATAAAAGAACAGAGATTGAGTACCTTGACAATTTTACTCATTCCCATTCCTTTGGATTTTTCAACAACAACTTAAGCAATCAATACCTTGGAAATCATTTCATGTATGAATGAAGATGATGAATGATGGATAGATAAATATCCCATGCAATATGGTTAGTACACAATGTATATGTACAATGGATAAAGAACAAATGTACAAGGATAAAAAACAACAAGTATATGTACATAAACAAAGATAATGATCAAAGAAACAAGTTATATTGACATGGAAAAGCTAAAGATCAAATATTTAAGTTAGGGTTTCAAAGACAAAAGTTTCACATTCTAATCATGCTTTAGTCATTAAAAGAATAAAAGTCTAATTAATTCATGGTATGAACAACAAAAGACAAAGATATTCCAATGGTATGACACTAATATCAACATTTTATCAAAAGATTATATTAACAAGTATTAAAAATTTATACCAATTAATTTAGAGAAAACATATTTTTAATGATTTTTTTGAAGATATTACATATAAATGTATAGAAATTAACCATTTACTAAACATAAAACAATTTGAATCAAACATCTTCATGGTATTAATCTTCACTTAAACATGGTGTAAACCCCCAAGGAAACTAAAGTCATACTCAAGTAAGCAAGTTAATTATGGTATCATGGCATCAAGAGTTTATCAAGAAATTAGACCACACAAACTTTCAACAAGAGCTAAATGATTTAAACAACAAACATATTTTTTGGTTTTTTTATTTAATACATAAGATAAAATAAAGTTAAGACTTGATTAAATAAATAAAATATTTTTGGATTTTTTATTGTATTAAAACTAAATGAAATCATAAATGATAAATAAATATAGTAAACCAATACAAAAATGAAAAGACAAAAAAAATAGAAAAAAAAATAAGAGCTCAAGTAAGCAAAAGACAAATGATGTAAAGATAAAATACAATGGAATGTAAAGAGCATAAAATAAAGAGCATGATATAAAATGCGAAAATATAAATTGCGGAAACATAAATTGCGTTAAAAGTAAAAGTTAGTTTAAAATAAGGTAAGTGTAAACATGGGTGGATCAAGACCTAAGTCAAGGAAGCTTATGATATCATTACATCAATCAAACATTTCTTAAGGCCTTAGGACAAACTTATCATCATCCCAAAGTACTCAAAGTAATCTCATGATCACCTTAAAGTAGATTTGAAATGACGAAAATTCATCAAGCCTTAATTCATACCTAATTGAACAAGATGGATCATCAAAGTCCAATTGATCTAAAAAAAATAAAAAGAAGAAGATGGAGATGGAGGTTCAAGAACACTTTTAAACTCTTGATTTAAAATCAATTGAGTTTTTATGGTGATGATTAAGGTACTAAATAAATAAAACAAGAGTTAAAATACAATAAAATTAAATAAAGAATAAGCATAAGAGTCTACCTATTTAATAACTTGAAATAAAATAACTAAGAGGAAAAATGAAGAGTTTTGGCTTAGTTTGCATAGAAATTGCTTGGAACTCAAAAATCACAAGTTTATAAAAAAGTGGAATTTTGAAGCTTTCAAGTGAGGGAGTGAGTTGGGAGATTTTTTGTGTGTCCTTGAAACAAGAGGCAAGGGCCTCTATTTATAGGCAAATTTTTTGATTTGTGGAGGGAAAAATACAATAAAAAAATGTACCAAATTCAAATGGTGTTAGGTTGCTTTATGTGAAGAAAAGTGGAAGTTATGATTCCCATGAACTTTGGCAAGCTTTATTCATGAACAATAGAGTGACTCCTATACTATTAGATGGTTGCTTGTTGGTTTTGTGATGTTTCAAAGTTAGAAGCAACAAAGAATGGACTCAATGCATAATGTTTTGTGATTAAAGTGGTTTTTCCAAAATGACAATGGTACCTTTAGTGTAAAAATGAAATGATTTAATGGACAAACACTTAAACACTTGGATAATGCTTCAATTAATGGTATAAAGATTAAATTATGGACATATTTAGAAGCAATATAGGCTACAAAAAAGATTTATAGAGAAATGGTTTTAGTTTAGCAACTTGGTTGATCATGGAAAAAACAACTTCATGGTGTCATCTTCATAAATTCATATCTCCTAGCTCACAAATGCTATGGAGAAGTTATTGTACTTTTTGGAAAGCCCTAAACATCCTCTACAACTTTGATGTTTAGTGTTTCCTCAAATTCTCAAAGGAGCTTGATAGCAAATGGCCTCAAAGTTGGGCTTAAAACATGCATTTCTTCTATAATAACAAATACACCTAATAATAAAAAAAAATTAGTATAAATGATGAAAATAATACAAACTAAAAGAATAAAATAAAATCAAGAAGAAAATATTTTAATTTTATTTTTTTGAATAAAAAACGGGACCGGAAATAACAGAAAACGATAAAAAACATACTCCTAATTAACCGAAAAAAGAAAACGAATATATTAAAAGAAACTACATGCAACAAAGATTAATAAAAAAGACTGCAAATGATCAAAATCGAATATTAAAATACGTGGTTAAATAGACACTGACGATAAAAAGCGACTACGAACTGCACCGAAAAAATAAAGCGAGCACACAATCATGATCTACGTGAATTGTAGATTCACAAAGCAGATAATTAAAGGTCAAAAATTGAAATATTTTTCTTTCTAATTTTTGTACAGTGTTGAATCTTTTTTTACAGGTCTACCTGTAGAACCAAATTTTTTAAAGATAGTAAAATAATTCAAAAAGACACTTAAGGCGCTAAAAATGCATGAAATGCAATGAAAATGCGATTTTCAGTTATTTTTTACTTAAAAAAGATGCAAAGGCAAATTTGTAAATGTGGTGGGATCTTAGGGTCAAAATTTTGGGTATGACAGTTGCCCCTATTTAATTATCTCGAGCCTTATAACATGAAAGACTTTAGTCCTCATGGTAATAATGGCGAAAGGTAATTAAATACAGAAAGACCCAAATTTTTGTCTTCCCTACGCAACTGAAATGCAATGCAGGGACTCTTTTTTTTTGTACAATTATATAATATGAGAGACTCTGAACTATGTGGGAAATATGACATCCAATTACTGGCTTTGAATGAAAGGAAAAGGAATCACGACATCCAAGAATGGTATTGAATGAAGTGAGAAATGACATCCAGGTTGGCACTGGAGAAAAGGAATCACACTATCCAAGAATAGCATTGAATAAAGTGAGGATCACAACATCCAAGAATGACATTGAATAAAGTGAGAAATGACATCCAGGAGTGGCACTGGAGAAAAGGAATCACGATATCCAAGAATAGCTTTGAATAAAGTGAGGATCACAATATGCAAGAATGACATTTAATGAAGTGAGAAATGACATCCAGGAGTGGAACTGGAGAAAAGGAATCATGATATCCAAGAATAGCTTTGAATAAAGTGAGGATCACAACATCCAAGAATGACATTGAATGAAGTGAGAAATGACATCCAGGAGTGGCACTGGAGAAAAGGAATCACGACATCCAAGAATAGCAATGAATAAAGTGAGGATCACAACATCCAAGAATGGCATTGAATGAAGTGAGAAATGACATCCAGGAATGACATTGGATAAAAGAGATAAGACATCCAAGAATAGCATTGGATTTAAGAGAAAAATTGAACATTCAGGAATAACACTGGATAAATAATAATACAGACAGACATATGTTTTGGTAGGTGCCAAATAAGTTGGACTTAGATCTCAAGGTAAGATGTTGATAGGAACACGACTTTGGAAGAATATGAATGAGCATGAAATTTATTTCTATGCATGATACTGAATTTTTTCTATGCATGATGAATGATCAATGCAATGCAATTTGTTTGTGAAAACTCAGGTAGTCTCTTTTGAAGATTGGAACACTGATTCCTTAACACGGGGTACTTTGCAGACTCTGCTATGGAAGATGCTTGAACATATCTCTGTCACACTGGTAACTGTATCAAACTGATAATCTTCTAAGAAGAACCAATAAACCATGCTTGGGGATTACTGAAGAAGATTTCCTCTGATTAACTGATTGTTGTAGGCTAACTGATCATGGCTTCATTTTGACTGTTGATGGGGATAAGCTGATCATGGCTTCAGTTCTTGAAATGATTGCGGGAAATGTTGCCCCAGTATGATGCTTGAATGGATCTTCTGATCAACACATTTTGAGTTGAACAATCTTTGAATAAAAGGACCTTGAATTAACATGCCCCTGATATGATCACTAATCAAGTTGCTCGACTGTTTTAAAATTCCTTGAAAATGAGTGCTTACTCGCAAATAAAATGTTCATTTCAAAAGTGGTAATTTTAATGCAATTCTGAAGCAAATTTTGAAAACAAAATCATTATACAATAGATGAATCACTGATCAAAACACAATGGTTTATATATTCAAAGTGAAAGAAGAAGCACAAACATGATATCAAAACAAGTGATTGGCAAATCTCTTGGGAGTCAGTTTACGCAACCTTGCTGTAGTATGCTTTCAAAATAAACCTTGCTTCAATTAGGTCTTTTAAGGGTTGTAATGTGGCCCGCTTCACGATTTCAGAAACAAAGGATATAAGGCTCAAATTTTTATAGTGACCCACCCCCTTCTTCGTGATGATCTACAGTCCTACGCTCAGTTAATTCAACTTATGCATTTAGGTTCCAAGAGATTTTTGGAATTGTACTTGTGATAGTTATGATGGCTCCCAAACTAAGAGAATTTTGATATGGTGGTCAATTCTTCATTTTGATGGTAACAACATTTTGCTGTTGGTCAGGAATTTATTGACTTCTCTTTTGATTTTTCTTTTGATATCCCTAAATTTTTCCTGAACTGTTTCTTTTGATCTTACACTCAGCGGGATGCCCCATTTTTGCCTAAGTCTCCTTCATAGGTTTTGATTTACCAGGCATTTTCTTTGATTCTCCCTTTTATATTTCTTGGGAAGATAGTGACTACCTTGCTTAATGACGAATCATTATTTGCTTTGATTGTCATCTCCAACATTTCTTTGATGTGTGAGGAGAAAAGATTGTGATTGAAACCCTTATTAAAAAGGTGTACTGAATGATTCTCTTGTAATTGAATGCACAACCAAATTAACTGAGAACTACCCTGCCCCAAGTTAAAATTACGGGTTTTTCGTATAGAAAGAGACTCCAACTTCTAGGCTCAAAAGGGGTGAACGAGGGATTAACTTCCTTATTTCTCCAGTTTTTGGGAATTGAAACAATGCATGTACATCATCAGTAAAGTTTTATTTGAAAGCATACCTTTTAGCAATTTAGTTATTTCGTTTTCATCATTCTCCCTCTAATCTCTGCATAAGTAAAAGTTTGATAAAGAAAGTGAGAAGATATATATTTGAAAATAGTAAGTAGAATTGAATCAAAACATGCAATGCTCCTTTCATTAAAATTATCATTCAGAAACAAATAAAGTTCAATGCAGTACGCAATACAAAACAAGGAAATTACAAACAGAAAGAAACAAGGCCTAGTGACTAATCAGCAACAAGGAGGAGTTGTCCTGTCTGAAACACTGGCTTTAGGAAAGGTTACTCTGGATTGCTTTCTCTTTAGCCACTCTATTATGTCAAATGATTAGTTTTTACATTAGGACCAACATCCTTGAAAGTTAACATATTTGCCCTCATCAACTCTTGTACTCTAGCCTTTAATGCATAACAGTTTTCCAAATCATGACCAGCATCACCTTAATGGAATGCACAATGAAGATCAGACCTGAAACCGGTTGGAAGAGGCTTTGGAGGAGTAAAAGCTCTGGTTGTAATTAGACCTTTCTGAACCAGCATAGGATAGAGCTCAGTGTAAGTCATGGGGATAGGACCATATGTGATCCTATTGCGGTTTTGGTTTTGTCCAACAGCCAGACGTTGAGGAACTTGAACGGGTTGAGGATTAACAGCAGGAACAACAACACCTACAAATGGTTGATCATAGCATTGGGCCTTTTAACGAGGCATTCTTCTTTCATTTGAGACAACATTGTTTACTTCCTTCTTTCTTTGAAAGTTCCAAAAGGATTTCTTTGTACCATTAGCAGATTCACCAACAGTAGACACTTTGCCCTTCTTAATCCCTTCTTCTAACCTTTGGCCAATAGTCACCAAATCTGTGAAGCTTGAAGATATACTGCCAATTATTTTCTCCTAAAAGAAAGGTGAGAGAGTGTTCATAAACATGCTTGTAAGTTCCTTCTCAGACAGAGGTGTTTCAACTTGAGAGGCTAGCTCTCTTCAATGCTGAGCGTACTCCTTGAAGGATTATTTCTCCTTTTGAGACATGTTTTATAGTTGACGACGGTTAGGGGCCATGTCGAGGTTGTATTTGTATTGCTTCATGAAGGCGTCAGCCAAATCTTGGAAGCAATGGATGTGGTTCCTTTCAAGTCCCATATACCACTTGAGTGAAGCACCAATAAGACTGTCTTGAAATCAATGAATGAGAAATTTTTGATTGTTGGTGTAGGCAACCATCTTTTTGACGTACATGACCAAATGGCTTCTATGACAGGTATGCCCCTTGTATTTCTCAAATTCTGGAGTCTTGAACTTTGCAGGCATCACAAGGTCAGAAACTAAGCACATGTTGCCAGCATCAATGCTAAAGAACTTATTACCTTCCATGGCCCTCAATCTCTTTTCTAAAGTTTGAAACTGTTCTTGGAAACCTTCATGATCAATAGCATCTTCTTGACTTTCACTTCGGACATCAGCAACATGATGCTCAAAGAGAGGATTTTCATAAGGATCTCGGATAATTTGTGCAGTGGTATGAACAACAGGATGAGGTTCAGTGGATACAGGAGCTTGAAACACCGGTTGAGAAGATTGGCCAATCATAGCAGTAGTGGCAAAAGGTGGAGAATAATTCGAAGGCAAACAAAACTCTAGCCATGTAGTTGTGGTCCTTTGGTTAGGCTGAGGGTCAGTAACAACATCAGTAACTTCTGAGACAACAGTTCTTTGAGGTGGCTCCTCTCTAGCAATCAAAACTTGCAACATCTCTGTGAGCTTGGTCATGCCTATTTTCAACTCTTATAAGCATTTGAGAGAGATTCAATTGAAATTAATTTGTCATTTGTCAACAAAGAAATTGTGGTTTATCAACATAAACATACTGCATTCTTTTAAAACTAAAAATTTTGAAATTAATTTGCAACAAATTAGCTACGATTTTAGCTACAGATTAGCTACGAAGTTTAATGGGTTCAAGTGTGTTGTTGACCTTGGCCACGTGGCATGACACGTCAGCATATTGCCACTCTGGTATTGCCACGTGGCGTGCCATGTCAACTTCTCTTAACAGCGTTAGACATGAGGGACCAAAAGTGTGGATCATGACAGAAAACTTTATGAGGACCATTCTTCGAAGGAAATTTTTTTAGGGACCAAAAACGAAGTTTGAGATATTTAGAGGGACCATAAACTTATTTAACCCTAAACCTTAATTTTATGATGTTTGGTGAGACTAGGGTATGTTGTTCTACAATGACCTGATTTATCGCACTTGTAACACGTAATATCATCATCCTTTTTCTTGTGTTCTTTCTTAGGCGGGTGAGTGTTTCTAAAGTTTATTAAACCTTTGTCAGTGTGTTTGAGCTTGTTCTTTCTCAAATATCTATTGTAGCACTTGATGAATAAACTCATCTCCTTTTTCTTAGGAGCTTCTTCGTCAAAATTGACATCTTCTTCCTTTGATTTACTAGCTTTAGATGATAGAGCTTTCAAAGAAATATCCTGTTTCTCTTATTTTCCTTTCTCTGTAGTTTTCGACCTTACTTCGCTAACGGCGAGTAGTTTTATCCTATTTAAATGCTCGGCTACTTTTCCAAATAGCTTTGTAATGTCCAAAGTACTAAGTTCATTTGCTTCCTTGATAGCGGTAAACTTTGGTTGCCACTCCCTACACATAGACCTTAATATTTTGTTAGCGCAATCTTTGTTGGAATAGGTTTTTTCCAAGTTGCTTAATTTGTTGATTAAGTGGAGGAATCTAGTTTGCATGCATTCCATGGATTCTTCGGGTTCCATATGAAACAATTTGAACTCCTCTGTAAACATATTGACTTTAGAATCCTTGACTTCGTCCATACCCACATAAAGAATTTGGAGAGCGTCCCACATACCTTTAGCACTCGTATGATGTGAGATCGAGTAGAATACTTTAGTTCTTAGAGCAGCTATAAGTATATTTCTCGCTTTTAAATCATATGAAACCTCTTTGGTTTCTGTTAGGTGTCAAATTGTGTTAATATTTGCTCTTATATTTGGTACCTTTCGATTATTTTTATTGCATATTCATGGATCCCCGTTTATTTTGAAGTAAATAATAGTAGTTTAGTTTATTAAGCTTTCGTTTTCTGTTAATCTATTTTCTAGTGATTTTTGTGCAGGTTTTCTTTTTTGGATGGAATTTGAGGCTTGGATTGATGAACCAATTGCAAAGACAAAGTTTCAAAATCTTGCTCAAGGGCGCGTCGCGAGCTGGAGCGCGCGCCGCGCGCTGTAAGAGAAAATAAAGTTCAAAATCCAGTGACTTCCGCGCGTCGCGAGCAGAGGAGCGCGTGATGCGAGCTTTAGGGCGGTTTGATCATTAATGAAGGGCTCGCAACGCGAGATAGAGCGCGCGACGCGCGCTAGACAGATTTTGATTTTTGTATTAATTTAAGGGTCAGTTATGTTTTTGAAGGGGTTACACCATTTTAAGAGCCAAAGAACCCTAATTTCAGTATTGCAACATAGAATCGAAGAATCGAAGCATTGATCGTCGAGAAATCACCGTTGATGCTTGCTATTCTTCCTTCCTTCCTTCTTGTGCAAGCTACCATGTCAATGGATAGCTAAACACTTTTGGTGTCAAGACTTTGATGTAATCTTCCTTACTTTTTGTATGTTTTTCTTATGAATATTGTGTATGAACAAGTTATTAATCAATATAGATGATCTAATTTGTTTATTCTTGAATTTCTATGGTTAAAATGTTTGTGAAATACAATATTTCAATCTTGATCTAACTCTATCATCTATCAAACATTAAATCTAGACATAGAATTAATGGTTGATAATCGCTTTGTATCGGTTTATAAATGTTATTTGTATTGTTCAATCGGTTGAGAAATCGTTGGTTGAACAATAAAGTAAACCTTGCTATAACGTTGCGGAAACGAACGGTATAGACGAACGATACGTGAAGTATTGATTGATAACGACTTCATACGCATGTTTGTAGGAAGACATACAATTTTAGGTCGATTTAATCAAATCTTGATACTTTTCTTTAAACTTAGAACTTTCCTAATTTTACTCTTTGCTACTAAATTTGTGAATGATCTTTTACCAAACCAAACCCAAAGTAACTTTAACTCAAAACAACATAAACTATAGAACGGCGGTGATATCGCACCAATCCCTGTGGAAACTATAAACTAAAAGTACTCCAATATACTTTCACACTACAACATTTATAGCTTCTGGCAACACTTTTTTACACAACATGTGTAAATTGTTGCCTAAAATAAGATCAGGCAACGATTTTTGTTTGTTGCCAAGATAATTTTTGCAACAACTCATAAATGTCCCCTAAAATACTTCTGGGAACAATTTTTAAATGTTCATAAAATTTATCTTTGGTAATAATTAATAAATGTCCCCTAAATATTTATGGGTACAATTTTAAATTGTTGCATTATTCATTACAAAAGAAATTACATTTTTCAAGTGTTATATAAAAGTTTAAAAAAAATAAAATTAGAAGACAACTTTCCTCCCCAGCATAAAATTTATTTTAATTTAATTTAATAAATAAAATATATACAATTAAATAATAGAAATATTTTAAAATTTATTATAGAAAAAATATATAGAACTAATTTATATAATTTAATAAATAAATTTTATTATTTATTTATTTATTAAATAAATAATATTTTCTATACACTATAACTTAACGTAACCAACCCTTTTTTTATATTAAAATCAATTTTCTATATTAGTTGTCATAATCTAAAATCTAAAGTATCAATAGTCTCTTGTAGCTAGGAATTAGGAAATAATATAGCTTTATTGAATATATTTACCAATTCAGATTTAAAATAGAATTATATGTTTTATAAAATTAAAATATAAAAATAAAATTGCAAACTGTCTCCACCCTCTTTCTACAAACCCTCTTTCTGAAAAACCTAGCGCTTCCAACCCCTTTCTTCAAACCCCCGCGCCCTCCTACAAGTGTTCAAACAATGTTTTCTTCAAACCCGTAATGTCCTAACATTACCACGCACGCCTAAGTTCCGATTTTAACATTGAAGGTGACGGTGAAGTCGATTTTCGCGGCGACGGTGGCGGTGAAGGCTGATTTCAGTATAGAAGGTGAGAATGAGATCCGATTTCAAACGGTTGTCTCAAATCCTATCGAGTTCACGCCCAAGTCCATTTGATTTCAACGGTTTCCCTTATCCCTTTGACTTTGACACGCGTTTGCTACCTCCACTCCCTTTGATTTTTCCGTTCACGCGTCAAATCTCACGGTATGCATATCAACATTTCCAATAGTTTCATATATGATTATACCATTTCTTGATTACTTTTTTAATTGCTGTTTGCGTAAATTACTAAACCTGGTCTGAGATCTCCGTAATGGCTAGTGATTGTGAAGGTGTGAGTATGAGAGATTGAGAGGTATTAAAATGTACTGTTAGTTTTTGAATCTGTTCAATTCTAGCTTTAGTTCTGATTGTTAGTGGCATTATGATGTTCATTGGTAACATAATGATCCATCCAAGAGTAATTACATATTTAAATCAAAATGAAAAGTTCTAAGTTCAAACCCATCAGTATTTTTAAAAGGAGTTAAATGTAAATCTTTTTATTAGTGTTTTTGATATCAATGCCTCTTTGCTGCATTGATATTGTTTTACAATTCTACCCATTTGAATTAACACTTATAAAATAAAGTTTAGTTATGTCATTCATTGATGAAACGATTTAGTTTCAAAGTGTGTTTGGTGTTCAACCCTTTGGTTCTATTTTCTTAAACTCTTATTTTTGTCTACATGTCATTGTTATGTCCGACATCTTATCTTGTTTGGTGTTTGTGTCGGTGCTTCATAGCATATAGTATTAGTATTTTCCATCTTTTATTATAAAATTATAATATAATGATGATTGATCCACTCAATTGCGTATTTAGGCGAGAGTTTGATATTGCTAATAAGGAGGCTATGGATGAATATGTTGAATGGAGGCAAAAGTATCATTCCATGGTAGATAGGATGAATAAGTGCTTCAAGGAACTTCAAGTGGCATGTGTTTTGTTCCTAGAATTTTCACTTTCTACCTTTCAAATTGCATGGCATTAAAGGTTTAGGTTTGACTAATACACTGTTGTGATTTGTAGTTCTTCACACCTAGTGGCCTTAAGTGCAGTATGTAGGAATGAGATTTTTCATATACTTGCAACAAGATATAAATTGGTACTTAATGAAATCATGGAACAAACTTGTAGAAATCAGCATTTACATTTTTCAACCAATAAAAGAACTAACAACATTTACATTTTTCAACCAATAAAAAAACTAACAACATTTACATTTCCAACCATTAAAATAACTAACATTTCCTTTTGTCTTTCTTGTATAATCTTGTGTGTAGTATGTCAAGTTACTAGAGTCTACTATATACATGATTTACAATAGGTTACTAGGATTTTAGATTTATATGATTTGTCTAGTATTTACATGATTTACTGTAAGTTACATTTTATTGTTTGATTTATGTTGTAGACTTTACCTAGTGAAAAAAGACTAATTTTTGGCATAATTTATCCCTTTAACCTCAATCCTGATTACTTTAGTTAAATTTATACTGACAACTACCAGGTTTAGTTATCTTTACTAGATTGAAATCATATTAAAAAAAGTCCAATTAATTTGTTATTCGTTTGTGTTAGCTAGAAAATCACAAGTTTTTTGATGATATGAAACTCAATGAAATTCAATATGCAAGTGAAGGTCACGTGTCATACTCCTCTTGAAAGTGATGTGCCCATTTTTCTCCTTTTACACTCTTCATTTTTTAATGTATTCCTTGTTTTATATTTGCAGGCATGAGTAGTCAGGTCTGATTGAAAGGGAATTAGAGCAAATGACACAGAACATCAAGTCAATTATTCACTTCCTTAATTCAAACCAGGTGAAGGTTATCAATTGATCTTTTAATTCATAAACTAAATGTAATTGTGCTTATAATAGTGTATCATTAAGGGTGGAGTGGTTGAAGCCCCCGATGGAGTGACTCCACTAAGGGTTGTGTTTGTTTGACTATATTATATTTACCCTTAAAATCTTCGCATTAACAATTCACCATTTTAATAGTTCTCTGTTGCATTGCACGTATAATATTAAACTCAATGAAATTCATTTGTTGCAGCCCCTGTATTAGGTTGTCAAAGCCCTTACAAAGCATGGAAGAGGTTGAATTTTTTTACATGGATGAGTGTGGTTTACTTCTTGACGATGAATATGCTTCCACAAGAGATGCAATTTGAGTTTCAAATATCCATTGTTGCCCTTAATTGATGAGGGTGAAGTAGGTGAAGAACTTCAAGAGGACAACATAGATGATGAAGAGGATGATAGAGATGACGATAAGGTTGACAAACTTAAATGAGTTGGATATTGTTGTTTAAGGCTTGTGCTTAAGCATTAAACTTAAAGAAACGATGTATTTTGTCATTTTGCTAGATTGATACTTAAGTGTTTAATGTATAATATTAAGTAATGTTAGACACGTTGTGTCTAAGTGGATACGTATCTGAGTTAATGTTTGAAGCTATGTATTTGAGTTAATACTTACACTTAAAGAGACTATATTTTGTCATTATGTTAGATTTATGAATCACAATTTTTATGGTACATGCAATTTATGATTGAGGTAATTTTTGTTTGAATTGTTTATTTTACAAAAAATATTGTAAAAAATATTTCTTGTACTTTTAAGGAACAATTGGTAATTGTTGCTGGATAAGACAACATGTGAAAATCGTCCTCATAGAGTGTTCTCACTCTACCACTTTTAGGGAACATTTTTCATTCGTTGCAACTTTTAGCAACACGTTAAAAACGTCGCCTAAGATACCATGAAAAAACGTCCCCTTTTCCTATAGTTTAGGGGACGTTTTAGGAAAGTGTGCCCAAAAAGTGAAAAAAAAACGTTCCCTTAAATAATAGGCAACGCTCGTACAGAGGACGGCTGGAAAACGTACCCTATTCTTTTAGGCAACGTTTTTCTCAATTCTGGCAACACTTTTCAGCTGTTGTTAAAGAGGAAAAATGCTGTAATCAACAGTTTTATCATCCGTCCAATCCTTAGGAAGTTTTAGAACACCATCAACACCCGTGGAGATGAAAGGTCCTTCGATGACAACACACCACATATTTTTGTTAACTGATAATTGGTGCATATTCATAATTGATTGGGTGTGAATATGGAATTAGAAAATATTCTAGAGGGGGGGGGGGAGTGAATAGACTAAAAAACAAAAATTTAACTGATTCTTCAAATAAGAATAATCGGTGGTTTTTTAGAGTTTGCACGCAGAAGATTTATAGAGTGAAAATGTAAAATTATACTCAATAGAAAATTATTAGGTGGCAACCCTAATCAATTTACAAATATCGTAATGATTAGTTGAGGAAACACAATGTATGCAATTGAATCAATTAAGTCGAATTCTAAAAAGCACGATGTTTCGCAAATTTTAATCACCACTATAGCTCTTAATGGTTTTCGATTCCAACAAAACCTAAGCTTTTATAATTAAATTGCTATTACCAAAATGTAAACCTAAGCACATATGTTCTACGAAATGAAAATGAGAGAGAGAGAGAGAGATGACACAACCATTTAAAGAGCTTCGACTCTTTCGTCCTTGGATGAGTCTCTGTGCACTATTGAAAGTACATGCATAATTCCACTAGATTTTGACAAATATACAAAGAGTTCATAAAATCACTTATCTGTAATAATGCTGAGGACAATAAAACTTCGATTCCAAATCTTGACTCGTATAAATGGCCAACTGCCAAACCCCTTATGCACAATCTTCACTCGATTAATGTTTCCAATCTTCCGATAACACCAATGTTGCTTCACCTTATTTGTAGCCTTCCAAACAATCACTACTAAGACAATTATGGAGACAAGACCTTCTTCTTTTCACTGGAATTTGTAAGCACCTGTGACAACAAACTCAATCTTGCAATAACCTGAAACTGTTTGAACAAATTTCCAAGAATGATTAGTTTTAAGACAACTTCTCCCCCAATCAATTAGCATCTAGTCATGATTAAGATGTGAAAATAAATGAGGTTGAGGTGAAAGAATTCCGATTGCAAGAGTTTCCAAGAAGTGGTTGATTTTGACAGAAATTTCACAAACAATTATGAGAACTTTCACAAATGATTATGCATTCGTGTTGTGAAAAAATTGACTTGAAGCTTATATATGTGCTTGAGATGAAGCAATCAAAATATTGAAAAAATTGGTTAAATTCGAATCAAAGTCAAAGCATGTAATTTTTCAAATGAGGAAGTGAGTGGAATAAGAAAAACTGAAAATTTGACCCATTTGTAGTTGATTCGGATCAAGTGCAGAGTATGATTCGAATCACAGGCCACGTGATTCTAATCACGTGCAATTTTTTATTCGAATCAATTATTCCAGAATCAAATGAAAAACCAAAAAGCTTGCATGAATTAAGTTATCTGTAAGGAGTGATTTGAATCAATTTGGACTGAGGTTACAGAAAAAATGTCTGTTTCGAATCATGTGATGACCCTGATTCGAATCAAACGATTTTAGAAATTTTTTGGTGATTTCTTTTCTATTTGATTTGAATCAAATTACATTTGTAAATGATTGATTCGAATAAATATCTCAAAAACTGATTTTTCATGTTTTTAACATTTTTCTTGTTTTGAAAAGAACGTGCAATACTTTTATTCCAGAAATTCATAGACTTGACTAATAACATTTTGATCAAGTTCAAATATAATCAAAAGGTTTATGCATGTTAAAAGATATGAATTATGTGTGAGTAATCTGTGAGAGAGACACAAAGATAGAATACGAAAGTGATTAAACAAACAATCAAAACACAACTGTATAAGGATTTCCCCCGTATAAGATGAGGATGTTCAACAACTAAGTTTTTTTTTATGTATTTCAATAAACTTTGATTTTTTTTAATGGCTAATGGAAAATGTCAATGCTGAACTACCCTCAACAATTACATTTTTGATTGGACTTTATTATAAAAAAAATTTAAGAACTCCTATTCACAATCCTATTTACATTATGGAAAAGATATATTTACACCATTTTTTAACACCTACACCGTAGATGTGTATGTAAAACATACACTTTTCATTTTATAATAATTTATCTTCTCTTGATTTTTGTGCAAAGTTGTTTTGCTGTGTTGTGATAAATTACAGTGTAGATACAGTGTAAAAAAAACCGTGTCAACACAACAAAGCTCTTACATTTTTCATAGTTTAAGTTTGTGCATTTTTTTCTAGCAAGTAGATTCATTTATATGTTTTTATACATTATTTTTTGTTAAGTTTCTTGTAACACATTCTTTGTTGCAAGACAATCTTTAACACTTGAACTTTAAATCTACCAACTTAAAACTCAAAAGGATCAAATTATAGTCGTCTTAGATTGATCATTAAAATTATTTGTTGAAAATTATAATTTTCATTGTCAAAGAAAATATATAATAGATACATCATATATAATTGATTGATCACCAAGTTCTTCAACTTTTATACCATACTAGTAACAAACCCGTGCATACGCACGGGTTCTGGTCTGATACGCGCATTTATTTACATAATATATTTATTTTTTCGTATATCAAAATATTTAGATCAATAATAATTTTTTTCCTCTTATATTATTCTTGGATCATAAATATTTGAATCATAAATATCATCTTTCTTATATATAAATATGTAGAGAAGAATATATTTGTTCCCGTATTCAAATGTTATTTATGTTTAGATATCATTAGAATGAATAGTAAATTTACGTATAAAAAAATATTTAGATCAATAATAGATTTTTTCCCGTATATCATTTTTGAATAAATTTTTTTGGATCATAAATTCCAATTTTCGTATATAAAAATATTTAGATCAATAATAGATTTTTCCCGTATTTAAATATTATTTATGTTCAGTATCATTTACAAAAATATTTGAATCAATAGTAAATTTTTTTATATAAAAATATTTAAATCAATAATAGACTTTTTCCCGTATACCATTTTTGAATTAAAATTTTTGGATCATAAGTACCATTTTTCATATAGAAAAATATTTAGATCAATAAAAAAAAATTTCCCATAGACAAATATTATTTATGTTTAGGTATCGTTTACTAAAATATCTGAATAAATAGTAAATTTTTGTATATAAAAATATTTAGATCATTAATAGATTTTTTCCCGTATACCATTTTTGAATTAAATTTTTTTGGATCATAAATACTATTTTTCATATAGAAAAATATTTAGGTCAATTATAGATTTTTTCCCATATACAATACTCCCTCCGTTTTTTATTATAAGTCGTTTTAGACTTTTCACACAGATTAAGAAAAATAATAATTGTTGTATGAAAATGAGAAATTATGAAGGTTTTTACAAAATTATCCTTTATTAATGACATGAGAAAGATAAATTTATATAATTGAAAGGAGAGAGAATAATAAATATTTAAGGATATAATAGGAAAAATAGCATTAATTACTCATTGGAATTGTAAAGCGACTTATATTAAAATACAAATTTTTTTTCCAAAACGACTTATAATAAAAAACGGAGGGAGTATTATTTATGTTTAGGTATCATTTATAAATATATCTGGATCAATAGTAGATTTTTGTATATAAAAATATTTAGATCATTAATAGATTTTTTTCCGTATACCATTTTTGAATTAAATTTTTTTGGATCATAAATACTATTTTTCATATAGAAAAATATTTAGGTCAATTATAGATTTTTTCCCGTATACAATATTATTTATGTTTAGATATCATTTATAAATATATCTGGATCAATAGTAGATTTTTGTATATAAAAATATTTAGATCATTAATAGATTTTTTCTCGTATACCATTTTTGAATTAAATTTTTTTGGATCATAATTACTATTTTTCATATAGAAAAATATTTAAGTCAATTATAGATTTTTTCCCGTATACAATATTATTTATGTTTAGGTATCGTTTATCAATATATCTGGATCAATAGTAAATGTTCGTATATAAAAATATTTAAATCAATAATAAATTTTTCCCGCATATCATTTTTGAATTAAACTTTTTGGGATCATAAACACCATTTTTCATATAGAAAAATATTTAGATCAATTATAGATTTTTCTCGTATACATATATTATTTATGGTTAGGTAATGTTTACAAAAATATCTATATCAATAGTAAATTTTCGTATATAAAAATATTTAGATCAATAATAGATTGTTTTCCCGTATACCATTTTTGAATAAAATTTTTTGGATCATAAATATCATTTTCCGTATATAAAAATATTTAGATCAATAATAAATTTTTTCCGTATACAAATATTATTTTTGTTTAGATATCATTTATAAAAATATTTGAGTGAATAGTAAATTTTTGGATAAAAAATATTTAGATCAATAATAGATTTTTTCCTGTATGCCATTTTTGAATAAATTTTTTTTAATCATAAATAATATTTTTCTTATATAAAAATATTTAGATCAATAATAGATTTTTCTGATATAAATATTATTTATGTTTAGGTATCATTTACAAAAATATATGAATGAATAGTAAATTTTTGTATACAAAAATATTTAGATCAATAATAATTTTTTCCCTTATATTATTTTTTATTAAAATTTTGTTGATCATAAATACCATTTTTTTTAAAGAGTAAATGGAGTATAGAGAGATTAGGGTAGAAAACTAAAAAGGTGAAGAGAGAGAAAGAATTGTGAAAATAAGTTATAATATAGTTGAATAAAATATTAAGATATAATGGACAATTGTGTGGATAGACCAAAAAACCAACAATTTTAATAGGTGTACAAAAAGTAAGGATGGGTAATTTTGTAAAAACCAGAGCCACTTATTTTCTTATATTATAGATATGTAGAGAAGAATATATTTGTTCCCGTATTCAAATATTATTTATGTTTAGGTATCATTAGAATGAATAGTAAATTTACGTATAAAAAAATATTTAGATCAATAATAGATTTTTTCCCGTATATCATTTTTGAATAAATTTTTTTGGATCATAAATTCCATTTTTCGTATATAAAAATATTTAGATCAATAATAGATTTTTCCCGTATTTAAATATTATTTATGTTCAGTATCATTTACAAAAATATTTAAATCAATAGTAAATTTTTTTATATAAAAATATTTAAATCAATAATAGATTTTTTCCCGTATACCATTTTTGAATTAAAATTTTTGGATCATAAGTACCATTTTTCATATAGAAAAATATTTAGATCAATAAAAAAAAATTTCCCGTAGACAAATATTATTTATGTTTAGGTATCGTTTACTAAAATATCTGAATCAATAGTAAATTTTTGTATATAAAAATATTTAGATCATTAATAGATTTTTTCCCGTATACCATTTTTGAATTAAATTTTTTTGGATCATAAATACTATTTTTCGTATAGAAAAATATTTAGGTCAATTATAGATTTTTTCCCATATACAATATTATTTATGTTTAGGTATCATTTATAAATATATCTGGATCAATAGTAGATTTTTGTATATAAAAATATTTAGATCATTAATAGATTTTTTCTCGTATACCATTTTTGAATTAAATTTTTTTGGATCATAAATACTATTTTTCATATAGAAAAATATTTAGTTCAATTATTGATTTTTCCCGTATACAATATTATTTATGTTTAGGTATCATTTATAAATATATCTGGATCAATAGTAAATGTTCGTATATAAAAATATTTAAATCAATAATAAATTTTTCCCGTATACCATTTTTGAATTAAATTTTTTGGGATCATAATTACTATTTTTCATATAGAAAAATATTTAGGTCAATTATAGATTTTTTCCCGTATACAATATTATTTATGTTTAGGTATCGTTTATAAATATATCTGGATCAATAGTAAATGTTCGTATATAAAAATATTTAAATCAATAATAAATTTTTCCCGCATATCATTTTTGAATTAAACTTTTTGGGATCATAAACACCATTTTTCATATAGAAAAATATTTAGATCAATTATAGATTTTTCTCGTATACAAATATTATTTATGGTTAGGTAATGTTTACAAAAATATCTATATCAATAGTAAATTTTCGTATATAAAAATATTTAGATCAATAATAGATTGGTTTCCCGTATACCATTTTTGAATAAATTTTTTTGGATCATAAATATCATTTTCCGTATATAAAAATATTTAGATCAATAATAAATTTTTTCCGTATACAAATATTATTTTTGTTTAGATATCATTTATAAAAATATTTGAGTGAATAGTAAATTTTCGGATAAAAAATATTTAGATCAATAATAGATTTTTTCCTGTATACCATTTTTGAATAAATTTTTTTTAATCATAAATAATATTTTTCTTATATAAAAATATTTAGATCAATAATAGATTTTTCTGATACAAATATTATTTATGTTTAGGTATCATTTACAAAAATATATGAATGAATAGTAAATTTTTGTATACAAAAATATTTAGATCAATAATAATTTTTTTCCCTTATATTATTTTTTATTAAAATTTTGTGGATCATAAATACCATTTTTTTTAAAGAGTAAATGGAGTATAGAGAGATTAGGGTAGAAAACTAAAAAGGTGAAGAGAGAGAAAGAATTGTGAAAATAAATTATAATATAGTTGAATAAAATATTAAGATATGATGGACAATTGTGTGGATAGACCAAAAAACCAACAATTTTAATAGGTGTACAAAAAGTAAGGATGGGTAATTTTGTAAAAACCAGAGCCACTTATTTTCTTATATTATAGATTATAAAAACTCATATAAATCACATCTACATAGGAAACTTTGCTGCAAGGCAAAGATGATTCTTCTTGTGTTGAGTGAGTCCTGGCCACCTTTCGGTATCAATATCTTCTTTTAACAATCCATGTGGCAATTTCCAATCAAAGGAGTGTAAAAGATTCGCAAGAATAAGTTCTAATGATGCAACTCCCATAGACATACCTGGACAAATTCTACGGCCAGCTCCAAAGGGAATTAGTTCAAAATCTTGCCCGAGAAAATTAATAGAACTTTCTAAGAATCTCTCCGGATAAAACTCTTCCGGCTCTTTCCAAATATTAGGGTCTCTTTGAATTTCCCAAGCATTCACATAAACTATCGTCTTTGCAGGAATTTGATAACCACCTATGATGCACTCTTCTCTCGATTCTCTTGGCACAAGCAATGGGGCTGGTAAATACAATCTCAATGTCTCTTTTATCACTGCTTTCAAATAGATGAAATTGTGTATATCATCTTCATCTAAAAATTCTTTTTTGGATCTTGAATTTCGAATCTCTTGTTGCACTTTTTTAATTACTCTTGGATTTTTTATTAAGGCGGTCATAGCCCAAACAACTGTCGCTGATGTAGTATCTGTCGCAGCTACAAGCATGTCCTATATAGAAATCATTGACAGTTTATATAAGAGAGTAACAAAAATTTAAAACATCAAATTTGAAATATATATGAATCAAGAGAATTTACCATGAGGACTCCTTTGATATGATCAAAAGTGAGATCAATTGAAAACAAACGTTTCTTCATTAATTGGAGTAAAACATCAACAATAACCTCTTCATCTCCATGTTCTCTATTAGGATCCAAATGTTCATCAATAACCTCTTGGTAAAACTCATCCATCTCCTTGAAATTTCGTTCAAGGCGCGCACGAAGTCCAGACAACTTATCAATCCAACCCATGAATGGAATATAATCAGAAACAAAGAAAGCTGTCAACATATCCTCAAACTCATGCAACATCCCATGGAACTTACTCCTTTCTGTTCCTTCATCCTCATACCTCCTCCCGAAAGCAATCCTACAGATTATCGTACTTGATAGAGAAGTTAATAATTCACTCAAATTTGTAACAGCCGAAGAAGCAGCATGATTAGAAATCTTTTTGATCATTTGCTTCACCTCAAACGTTCTTACAGATGAATAAGATGCCACACGCTTGGCACTAAATATATGAACAACACAAGTTTTTCTTATATCTCTCCAAAATTCACCATATTGAGAAAACACAATTTCTGAACCATTATAAGATAGTTTTTGCTGACCATATACTATAGGTCTATTAGAAAACACAAGATCATTGTTCTTAAATATTTCTTTGGCAAGTTCAGCTGAAGAAACAACTATAGCTTGTCTTACACCAAGTTGAAGAGAAAATATTGGTCCATATTTTTTTGAGAGGTTTGAAAATTGAAGAAAAAGATTGGAATTGTCTAGTTGATGAAGGTTCCCTATTATTGGCAACCCTCTAGGACCAGGTGGATAAGGTGCACTAATGGTTCTTTTACGTCTCTGAAAAAGAAGAAGTAGTGGAAATGTACTTAGGAACAAAATAAGCAAAATTAGTGATAACATATTGTTACCAATTTGAAGAGGAAAAATGCTTTAGTTCTTACCTTCAATGTAGAATAATATATAGACACCCAACATATATATATATATATATATATATATATATATATATATATATATATATATATATATATATATATATATATATATATATATATATATATATATATATATATATATATATATATATATATATATATATATATATATATATAAAACTAACTTGGTTGAAGCTTCTAGTTGAATATCATAAAATGTTAGATATCCACACAAATTTGGAACTTGCAGATAAGATAAAGTAGGCGTTGTTTAATAATGCATATGTCAGTATAATCTATGAGAAAAAATTCTAATTTTCACAAATTTTATAATTATAGTTCTTTTAATTTTATATTAAAAATACAGTCATTATATTTAATAAAAAATTTAATGGAAATACAGCAATTGTATAAAAGAATTTTATACAATCAATTAATCATAAAAATTAAATGTTTGAAGACATTTAATTTTTATTTTAATCATCTATAAAATAATGCAAACGGATGATAGTTTGACGTTGTAAAATATTTTTTTGTGTGACACTTATATTTATTCCATTTCTAAAAGAAAGTTCATGTGGATAGGAGCAATTAACTCAAATTTGGACTAAAATAGGTTTCAATTAATAAATGATTATGTTGTTATCTACAGATTTGGACAATATTCTAATGTTATACGACGCCTGGTGGAGTTTTTTTGATATTTGGTCCATCAATTTTTGATGATGGTGTCCATAAAAAAGTTATTTTAAGTTTTATCAATAAAAGATACAACCTTTAGATGAAGTGTACAATCAATAATAAATCAAATAGAGGAATTATTATTAAAATATATATGTATTTTATTTCGGCGCGAAATGTACTTAATCTCGACTATAAAAGTGAGATAACATAGAGCGTCATAAAAAATAGTACTTTATCTCTCGGTTATTAAAAATCCGAGAAGTAAGGTTATATGCACATGAATTCAATCTCCAGAATCTACATTTTTATTATTTTCAGTACTAGATAGCGCGTTCAATATTATACCTTGGTGTTATGTAAAATTGAGGTAATAGCTAAAGTTTTAACCTCAATTTAAAAAAAAAAACTGAGGGCATAAGATTTTTTTTAGTATTATCATATGCACCTGTATTACATAACTATATCATAGAATATATAACATATTATATAGAATTGAAACATAAATATTGTACATTTTCCCAAGTTCTCAAACAGAAACATTTACCACAAATATTCATTGTTTACACCAAATGAAAACCTAAAATCTATAATGACACACACTTTATAATTTTATAACAAAACTAAAACAAATGATTAACCAACAAAAGCAATAACCAAAATAGAAAGTTTTGTAGGTTGTCATCACCTGTAATTTGAACAACATTTGAAATTAATTAGGATAATCAACAAGAACTTTAAATCTTTAGTACAAGGAATAGGAAAAATAAAATGAGTAATTATAAATTACTAAGTGATATAAAATATTTACTTATTAGTTTTCTCATATCCCCTCTTTTTGATCAGGACGAATAGCATGCACATCATTTGAATCATTTTTTTAGATGAATGACGTACATGTGTTGCGAAACAAGAGGTCTGATAGTTAAAATCCTGATTTTCATCAGTACTATTAGGATGATATTTTCCATGAAGAACAATTGATCATCTAGTGTTAGAAGGATCAGTGACATAGAAAACTTGTTTTGCTTTGGATGCCATGATGAATGATTTTTTCATATAAGTTACCTTTCGAAGATCAACTTGTGTGGATCATAATTCATCGGTTTCTACACTCGTGTTACTGTCAATCCACTTGCACTTAAATAAAGGCACTTTAAAAGTAACATAGTCAATCTCCAAAATCTCCTCAATGACCCCAAAGTACGCTCTGCTAGTAGATGATTTTTATATTTGGAGCTAGAATAGTACATGAATTCATCTTCAACCATAACCCCACTATTTTGCATGGTGTTACAATCATCCTTTGACTTTGTATAGAATAAAAATTTAGTAATGTCGTATGCAGTCCAAGTAATTACATCAAACTTAGGCATACGTGACAATCATTTAATCGTATCAGATGCATTACTCTCTTTAGAAACATTTTCATCAAACAAAGTTATGAGAGTTTTGTTATGCTCTGTCAACAACCATCTTTCATTCATCCGGGGAAATTTTTCATTTATAAGACTTTTGTGGGCGGTCATGTATGATTTAACTTGACTATGGTTATTCAATATATACCAATGTGCTTAAAGAACTACTTCTCGGTCAAATGTCTTAACATTTAAACCTTGAATACCTCTACCGTCATAACATCCATCATGACGAGACTCAGGAATTCCTATAGAGTTCGATTCTGACAAATAGTTTGTACAAAACTCAATAGCTTCTTATTTGATGTACCGTTGAATAATCGAAACATTGCAACAAAAAGTGTTTTTAACCTCGAACACAAAATGGATATAATCTCAGTTACACAGGCGAGGTGACCAAGGGCAACATGAAATGTTGCCACTTATCACCTCGGTGATTTAAACACCAATGGGAAAAGTGGCACTAGTCATGAGTTCGATCCCTAACAACATCATTTTTTGGATTTTCAAAACTGCGCTACTTTTACCTCGATTTTTAACAGTAATCGAGGGGCAAAGCCCTGTTTATAAAATTTTAATTTTAACCTTTTTATTTTTACGTTTTAATCTGCAAAGCACTAATTTTTTTGACAAATTCTAAATCTTTCTCATGATCAGCAGCAACATATATAACAACAACTAACAAAAACAAAACTAATAGAATCCTTAAACATTAAATCTCACAACAAAAACAACAACAAGAAGAAAAACAACAAAATCCAGGAAATCTTTAAATGTTAAATCTCAACAACAACACAAACAAAATCAATAGAATACTTAAACATTAAATCTCAACAGCAGAAGTAACAACAACAAAAGCCATGAAATCTTTAAACGTTAAATCTCATCAACATCAACAACAATGATAAATAAACAAAATCAATAAAATCGTTTAATACTAAATTTCTACAACAACAATATTAAACATTTTACTTGATACAACTACAACTAACATTAAACAATTTTAACATAGAATTACTAGATAAAAGATTACATTAAGAAACTAACCTTGAAATATTTTCCTACTCTTGCTTTCATTATCATTGTTTACAATATGTTAACTTTAAATTTCAGTACTTTGCATCCAAGATGGATAGTTGTGGCATTAACATTTTGATTGGCTAGTGAGAGTTTCACGCGGATCACTAATGTTTCATGTGGATTGATGAGTTGGCAATGTCTTGATCATGGTTACTTTATAAATAGACGAAAAAGATTCGTTACTTAATTTTTTCAATAAAATTGGTTATAAATAAAAAGATTTTAAAAAAATAAAATACGCTACTTTATCCTTCTGTTTTTAGAAAATCTGAGGTAATAGGTCATAAAAATTTTTTAAAATGTTTTTAGAGGTGATATTGGTCATGGGTTCGATCCCCAGCAACTTCATTTTTCGAACTTTTATAAAGTAACCATGAGAATCATGAGATTTTAAGCCAACTAACTTTAGATCATTCATTGACACAAGTTTCTTCATATTTGATGAGTACCCTTGGAGAAATTCGATACCCTGTAAACAATCACAAAAACAAATTTTTTTCTTTTTTAGACATAGTGTGACATGCCGGAGGAAAATAGGTTTTATTTCCTAGTTCTTTTAGGGATAATTATTGTCGTATACCCATCACTACCATATCTTCACGGGATTTCTTAGTATCCTTTGTCTTGCCTTTATTATTAAGAAGTATTTCAATCAAATTATCACATACATTTTTCTCCACATGCATCACATCAAGACAATGTCTTACATGAAAACTAGACTAGTATGGAAGATCAAAGAACACCGACCTCTTTCTTTAAATACTTTTCTCCACAAGCTTTCTTTGTTTCTTTACAATGACAACATTAATAAGTTATTGTCTTTTATAAACTTCATTCTCTGTTAAGGGCTTCGGAGCGATATCAAACTCTTTATCTCCATTAAAAGCCTTCTATAATCTACGGTATGGATGATTAGGTCTTAGAAATTTTAGATTCCCGACCAAGATAAATTATGTTTTTTCCTTTTTGTGATTGGTGGTGACATGTATCAAATGTGATGAGAGAACAGGGCTAAAAAAGAA
The DNA here is from genome assembly GCF_029867415.1 of Vicia villosa. Taxonomy (NCBI): domain Eukaryota; kingdom Viridiplantae; phylum Streptophyta; class Magnoliopsida; order Fabales; family Fabaceae; genus Vicia; species Vicia villosa. The sequence continues at coordinate 176,291 of NW_026705069.1, forward strand.
TGATGTTTTTCCATCCTCATTGGAGAAGAATGGTGTTTTTTCGTTGGCTGGAGAAGAATAGTGTTCTTTAGTTTACTAGGACTCAAAAAGTGAATGAGATAGACTAAAAATTAACTCTGAAGGAATAAAAAATTTAGAGAGTTTTTATCTCAGTTTTCTTAAAAATCGAGGAAACATATCCGACGTAAAATCTATAATAAATAAAGGCGCATTTTTGGTTCTAAAAGGAATAAAATATTTAGAGAGTTTTTATGTCGATTTTCTTAAAAACCGAGGGATCATATCCGACGTAAATTTGGATAAAAATAAAGGCGCCTTTTTGGTTTTAAAAGGAATAAAAAACTTAGAGAGTTTTTATCTCGATTTTCATAAAAACCGAGGGATCATATCCGATGTAAAAATTTGTAAAAAAAATAATGGCGTCTTTTAGGTTCTAAATAAAATATAAAATTCCAGGAGCTGAGAATCAAAGCACAAACCCTAACTAACTTTTTATGTCAGTTTTGGTGATAATCAAGGGAACAGATTAATTTAAAAATATATATATAATACATAGTGCACTTTATGTCATTTGACATCAATTTTTCAATTGCTGAAATGAAAAATTTTTCATGAAAAATATTATTTATAGTAGTAAACATGAAGTTTCAAGGTTGTGAAAAGGAGGAAGTGAGAGAATTCGTTTTTTTTTTCCAAACTATGAAGAGGAAAAATGCAAGTAAGTAGGTCTGCCAGGGAGTGATTTGATGGGAAAGGATGGGTGCAAAATTTGGGTTCTCGAGAAAAAAAGGAAAAGAAAAAGTCATTTGCAGAAAGTAGTTTATTAAAAAAGTAGTGTACAAAAGGTAGGATAAGAAGCAAAATATATGGAGGAAAAAGTGCTATGCAAAAGGTAGGAAAAGTAGTATTGGTACGTGCATCATGTTTTGAATAAAAGTTCTTTTGAAAAGGTAGGAAAAGAAGTAAAGTAAAAGTGCAAAATTGGAAGGAAGTAGAAGAGCATAGCCACGTGTCAGGTCATATTGCATAGAAGGGCAAAAAAGGTATTTCAAGAACAATCAATTTTCTTATAAGATAGATTTATTTTGGAAGTATAATTTTGGACTATCTTTTTAGCAAAATAAGTGTCAGTTAGGAAAGTCGAGATGCATATGTGATAAATCCGTAATTGCATTTTCAAACTAAATTTAAAGGATTTTTTTTTTAAATTAGGGGTGGTAAAATAGGTTTGGCCTATTGGATATGTCCGTTTTGCCCCAACTTTTGTGTCGGACAGGACAAGGTTTTAGGTGAGGATCCACTCCATTTCTTAAAAAGACATGGATGGTCCATTACTATAGTTTTGTGTGCATAAAGTTAAATAAATAGTAAATATGTGTCATATGTCTTAAAAGTACATGTAATATACACATAAAACTATAGTAATGGAAAAGAAATGGAGTTTAAGAAAGGGAGTGAATCCTTACTCGTTTTAGGTCCTCACTCTCAAATGTGATCGTCCCGTCCCATCTGATTTTATATGTGGGCATGACCATTAACATAAATTTTGTATTTTTAAGCTTAAAAAGTACAGTGTCGACGGGCTTAGTCTGTCCGCCCTCACTTTTTTGCGGGGCAGTCAAAGTTTTAGTCTCGCTCCCTCAACTATGACCGTCCTATCCCACCTTATTTTTTGGTGGAATTTTACGGGGCAGACATGTCCGTTTTCCAACCCTAGGTTTTATTTTGTTTTTATCCTTATTTTTATCTTTTGTGCATTAAATGATGCATATGGATGAGGTGATTTTTGATAGCAGATAAAACATAGGATACAATAAGAGAATCTCTCACTCCATCTATTCTATTGGTGTTCTCATGTACCATGTGTTTTTAAAAATATCCCTTGTTTTTGGAGATGTATTTTTAGAAGTATCTTTTTAACGTTGTTTAAACGGTTCCGTAAATGCACCTACGCAACAACTCAATGTTAAATAAAAAAATGTGCTTCCAAAAATACATCTCTAACAACATAGGGCAAAATGAAATTTTGCCAAATTTCTAAGAGCATTATAGAATGGATTGAGATATTGTCTATAATAATTATCATAACTAGTAATCGGAGAATGTGGTGTGGTGTTGGATTGACATGCATCTTTGAAGTTTACTGGGGTGGGGTGCGTGTTTTTAGATTGAGCTGTTACATGTGTCAGCTGGTAATAACATGAAAATGTGCTTCTGAACGCAATTCAAATACATCAAATTTATACTTTTAAATATATTATGAAGGTATATTTTCGAACTATTTTTTTAACAAAACAAGGTGTGACTCAGTTAGGAATGTCTGAGATGCGTATAAGGTGAATTCGTAAATGCATTTTCGAACTAAATTTTGAGAAAAAAAGGAGTGAGACTCACTTTGGACGCGTTTTGATAAAAAAAATTGTACGCTTAAAAATACACTTCTGTATTCTGTAGAGCATTTTTTAAATTCCTTATAATGTTATTCACCCACTTCAGACAGATAAACAATTCCGTAAATTTATTTTGTGCACTACTCACCATCATTTAGTATACTAATATACAATTTAAAGATAACTAAATTGAGACTCACACGATGCGCGAGACACTGCTAAGTTTTTTTTAAATAATATTGGATTATATGTATATTTTAATTTTATTTAATATAATGAGAATTGTAATTGAGACGATAAGATGAATAGAATAAAAGAGAGAAAACAATTTAAAAAAAAAAAGTTTGAATTATACAAATGATAAATAAGATGTTGCTATTTAAGTCTTAAAATGACAAATAAATATTAAAAAAAATTCGATAATTTTATTTATATTTCCTTTTTTTTTCAATATTTTAAAAAATAATAAATCTTTATTATTTTATGAATGAGAGAAATTCCGCATTCGAACGACTCAGATTCTATGCAGTCATTCATCACCGTCAAAATTTTAATAATTATGTTTCATATCTTTTTTCCCAATAATTTTAAAAATGTTAAATACTCATCATTATTTTAGATTCGAGCGACTCAGACTATATAAAACAAACCATCATAGTCAAAAATTTCAATAATTTTGTTTTCTTTATCATTTTTTTTACTGCAATATTTTATAAAATGTTAAATCTTCATCATATTATGAATGAGAGACAAAGTCACCAATTAAAAGATAAAAAATCATTTATTACAATAAAATTATTCACGCAATCTTAATAAAATTTAATACAAAAGTAAAAATGTATCCTTCGACTAAATTTTTGTTAGTAGTTAATTGTATTGTTTTTTCTAAACAAAAGTTGTATTATTTATATTGACTTAAATATTTTACCTATATAGAGTAAAGAGATATAATTAATTTTATCTTTCAAGAATATATTAATAATGATTAAATAGATGGAAAGATTGCAAGAAAAATAATTAAACTATTTTTTTAAGTTTATAAATTATTTTATATTGAAGTTATTAGTAATTAATTGTTAAAGTAATAGATTTTTGTAGTTATTGGGTGTTGAACTCATGCTATCTATCTAATAGAGAAATAATTTTTTTTGAAAACTGAAGATGAATTTTTAGATGTGCCACCTAGAAATATATTTGACGAGACATAAATTTTTAATGATGTAACAAAAATAAAACTATGTGACATAATATATATATATATATATATATATATATATATATATATATATATATATATATATATATATATATATATATATATATATATATATATATATAGGGAGCGTATCCGGTGAGAACTGATATTTTTATGAGAAATAAGAACTATTGATATCAGCCATCAGATATAATTAACGTTTAAGATTTATTGATTCCATATTAAGAGCACCTTACTGGATTTTTATCAATTATGATCAATATTTAAAAATTCCATAAATAAATTATCTTTTCAAAAGAATATTTTTATTTCTTTAATTATTAGAGTATTATCAAAATAAGAGAATTTTTTCTGAATTATAACACTTAATATTTAAATGTTATCACAATATTTTTTATTTTCACTATAATTCTAACTCCATTTTAATTTGATCTATAATTTATTTTGATTGAAGTAAATTATTTTATTTATAATATATTATTTTATTCTTCATAATTGATTTTGAATTGTTCATTATTTAACTTTGAATAATACTATGAATATAAAATTTAATTTATACTTAAGAATTCATAAACTTTTATTCTTCACATAATTATAAATATAACTTGTTATTAATTTGTCACTTTTAACTAAAAAACTTAAGAATGTAAATTTATTACTGATATTTTGATTTGGATGATTTATTTATTTTTAAATTAAAATTTTTTTTGCATGCCATACTATTTTATCCATTTTAAATATTTTTTTAAAAATCTATTATTTATATTTGTATTTGATTAAAAATGTTGAAGAAAATGAAATTATTACTTATATTTAAATTTAATTGATTTATTTATTTGAAAGTTCGAAATATTTTGTTTTTGCAAGTTATTATTGCGGCTATTTTAAATTAAAACACATTATTGATTTACCAGATATATTTTAATTTGATTAAAAGTTTTAAGAATGTAAAATTATTAAATATATATAGATTTGGTTGAATTATTAACTTGCAAGTTTGGTAATTTTTCTTTTAATAAAATTTCAACGATCATCACCATTTAAAATAAATTATATTTGTGTTAAAATTTTAATAATTAAAGCAAGTAAAAACAATTTGAAATAATATCTTTTTATGAAAAATTTAAATACTGAGCATACTAGATAAAAAGACAATAATATACTATTTGTATGGAATTAATAAATCTTAAAAGGGATAAATATGATTAAAATATTATTTATTCAATCATAAGATTAAATTATATTTATCACCGATGTTCTAATCTTATTTGATCAAATAATAGCACATTAGTATAAACAAAAATTGTGATAACATTAAAATATTAAGTGTAATAATTCTGAAAAGGATTCTCTTATTTTGATAATATTTTAATAATTAGAGAAGTAGAAATATTCTTTTGAAAAGATAATTTATTTATGGAATTTTTAAATATTGATCATTATTGATAAAAATTCAGTAAGGTGCTCTTAATATGGAATCAATAAATCTTAAACGTTAATTATATCTGATGGCTGATATCAATAGTTCTCATTTCTCATAAAAATATCAGTTCTCACCGGATACACTCCCATATATATATATATATATATATATATATATATATATATATATATATATATATATATATATATATATATATATATATATATATATATATATATATATATATATATATATATATATATATATATATATATATATATATATATATTATGAGAACTGAGAACTTTTAATAATAACCGTACAATTTAAAATCAATGCTCAGATTTGTATTTATGTGATATGTATTTAAAGCACAATCTATCTATTAATTATTGTCTCTTAAAATTTGAATGAAATCTGAGGCATTGATTTTAAATCATACGGTTATTATTAAAAGTTCTCAGTTCTCATAATAACCAAAGTTGTCATTTGATACGTTCCATAACTTAGTTGAATACTCGAGCTGAATATCATAAAATGTTAGATATCCACATAATTTTGGAAATCGCAGATAAGATAAAGTGGCCATTATTTAATAATGTCATATGTCGGTATAAATATATAAGAAAAAAATTCTAATTTTCACAAATTTATAATTTTAGTTCTTTTAATTTTATATTAAAAATACAGTCCGTCATATTTAGCAAATATATATATATATATATATATATATATATATATATATATATATATATATATATATATATATATATATATATATATATATATATATATATATATATATATATATATATATATATATATATATATATATATATATATATATATATATTTATTAAACAAATTCATGTGAATAGTAATAATTAACTCCAATTCGGATTAACATAAGATTTATATTAATAAATATATTATGTATCTATAACTTGGACAATAATCTAATGTCACTCGACTTTTGGTGAAATTCCTTTTCATATGTGGGCCATCAAATTTTAATGATGTGTCTATAAAAAAATTATTTTAATTCTCAAGTAAAAGAGTCAAGAAGTGCAAAATTAATGATTAATCAATTAGAGGAACTTGAAATTTCAAAATTTTGAAAGGGAGAAAATGTGAAAACTCGTTTGATCATGTGTCTGAATGATCAATATATTGTAAAGGTATAAGAAAAACTTATAAGATACTAAGACAATCACACACATGCATTAAAAAAACTCTTAAAATCTGTCTTATTCCTCAAAATCTCTTGAAAACCTATTAAGACTTGTGTGGAATTGATTAAGAAGTATCTGTTAATTGAAAAAGCTCTTACAGTGCCTTATCGATTAGAAACTATGTCTAATTGATTAGATCAAGGAAAATGACTTAATTATCGATTAGAAACACTTTTAATCGATTATAACATAGATTAGTTTAGGGTTCCTTTCTCTGGATTAGAGTGACCACCTTTTGGAGTGTATTAATCGATCAAATAATGAGTTTATCAATTAAATCATTTAATTTAGTTCATGGATCATTTTCTTTTGAGCCAAATTTTTTCTTATTTGAAGGAAGTTTTTCCTCATTCCATAACACACAATTTTTTTTCAAATAATCCTTTCTCTCATTGTTTGTACTATTTTTTCCTTTTCTTTATATTTTTAATTAAAACTGTCTTAATGTCTTGTGAGATGAAAAATACTTGTGAGAGTTTGGTTATACTAGCGTTCGTGCTTATATTGTTATTCATCATGAATGTGATTTTCTTGTTTGATATCTTGTTTGGGTTCTTGAGATTATCCTAGTAAAATCTGTGTTTGGTTCTTGATATTATCCTGGTAAAATCTCTGTATAATTCTTGAGAGCAGTCGCTCAAAATCTCTGCTTTGTCTATGAGCTCAGCCGTTAAAAACTCAGTTTGCTTTGGGGGATCAACATGTGTAAGATCTCTCATCTGTTGTAAAAAGGGTTGTGGTCGTATCCTTAGAAACTCAAGACATTTTATTAGTGGAACTCTCAAGAAGAAATTCTCCGGGACAAGAGTATGGCAATTGGTTATATCTTTAAACACTCAAGACATTTTATTTAGTGGAACTCTTAAGAATAAATTCTTGGGGACAATAGTAGGCCAAGTGGTTAGGTGAACCTATATACATCTTGATGCAATCTCTCTATCCTTATTTTTTATTTTCTATTTTTTAATGTTCCTTCTTGTCTAATTCTTTCTCAACTTTTATTTATCCACTACTTTATCTTTGTATTTTTGTTGAACTAACATAAAAAAATTTGAGAAAATATTTTTTTTAATATTAGTCGCAATATATATAAACCACAATCCAGTCCCTACCCCTTGTGTCATCTAAGAGGCTTTTATACCAAATCATAGCAACTCTAGTAAGGGTTAGTGCAAAGATTATGCACTTTAAAACTCCCTCGACAAGATGGCAGTCTAGCCGAATGTGTATGTGTTCAACGTGCTCGTCGAGATCCTTAGTTAAGATGTGAATCTCGGTGCTTACCTCATAGTTAGAAGGATGAGTCACATATCTTTCGCTCTAGTGTTTGTGTGGGGACCCTGAAGCTTCTTCATATATTGGGACCGTTAACTTTGAGAATGGCTTCAATTCTCAAAATCTTATCAACCAGGATTTGAAAATTGTGTTGATAATCTAGGTTATACATGTTATTCAACATATCAGTCGCTCCTTGCATGCATAGATTGCCTTGCAACATTTAAAATCCGGGGAATGCTTGTTGTCTAGGTTCCGAGGTTGCAAGGGGAACCGTTTGATGGCTTTAGCACGCCTATTGTGTTGGTCTGAAAGTTAGAAGTTTAGACTACTACTCGAAGGAGCCAAATCTTATGGCATTGGATCATATGGAAAGTTCACGAAGACTTGATCTTCAACTTCTGGAAAAAGTGCTTGAGATTGTTATTGAGCTTCAGCAAAGTAGGTTGATGTTGCAAAGATGAGAATATGAATTGTCGATAAACTAATGAGGTGGACTCTGGGTACGACATCATTATTTCATTCGAGAACAAGAATTATTGGTGAACTAATAAGGTGGACTTTGGGTATGGTGGTGCTGATCTCTGATGTAGTTTTCTAAGGATTTACTTGCAAAGTTAGCATTTCAACATCTAACTCAGTGTGGAAATGAATAAAGGTTTGAGAGTGCGATCCATTTGTATACTTGAAAATAATTTATTTTACTCATATAGGAGAAAATAACAATGTGAATCTAAATACTAAAACTAAAGTTCTATTTACTTTGAAATCATAAAAAAAAAATTCACATTGCAAGATACAAACATTCTATATTTTTTATATATGAAAATATAGAGTTTCTCCAAAGTGAATTATAGGTTACTCTTTTTTTTTTTATAATAGTGATTAGAGAGAGTACAACAAAAATTTCGATAATAATGTTTAAAAAAAGAATATTCATATTTCAACTGATATCAACCAGAAAATCAAATAAATTTTTACAATCCCATTAAAAAATTAAAATAATTAATTAAAAAACAATTAAGTTAAGGGTTAGTAATTCACCCATGTAATATTAGCGAATTTTGCTTTTCTCCCTCTCTACTTTTTGGCAACGGTTTTTTCAAAAAAACCATTGCCAAAACCTGCCTTTAGCAACAGTGGAGGGTAAACCGAAATACGCTCATATATATTACAGGGGGTAAACTACTATTAACCCTTAATTTAGTATAGAAATTGACATTTTCAACTCTTTATTCATCATATAACTTAAATTCGACAAAATAGACATAAATTTTTAAAGCTATTAAAAGTTTTATATGATACGAATTGCAAAAAACTTTTAATTATATTTAATACTACGTTAATTTCAAAACAACATCCATGGTCATATGGTGGCAAAAGAAATCTATGTTGAGAGTTTGATTTGTCCTTTCTAGATGTTGTGCTATGGGACCTAATTTAGAGTGCTCATCTTGATATTTATTTTATGCTTATTTTGATTACTAGTGGTGACTTATTTGGTTACTCTTAGTTTATGTTATTTTTATTTGTTTGTTAGTTAGAGCGGTCGGTTTTGTCATTGCACATTACATTTTATAAATTTCTCTTACTATTTAATCTACTATTCTCAATTTTGTTTTGTGTATCATTAGTTGGTTTCTTTATTTCGCTGCAATGTTTGAATCACATTTTGTTTTCTATGCAATTCTTGGCCTTAAACAAGCTTCACTCAATATCAAAACTTCTGTTCTGGTAGAAGTCTTAGTCTACTATGTGATATATATGTGACTAATAACTTCTGTATTATTTAATTTTTATTATTTTCAATCAACTTAGATCTATATTAAGAAGATTTTAAAATCCCACGTTGAGTATTGAAACTCTAATAATCTACCATGTTATCACTAACCCCTAATTTTATTGAATAATTTGGAAAAACTAGAATCATCCAAAGTGACTAAGATTAAATACATATTGAAAACATTACAAAATGACAAAATATGTATTCATCAATAAAAAAAGAGTCACATACGACACTACCTATTTATTTCCACACCACAACACAAATCACATCTCACCCAGTTTGTCTTGTTTAATGCCAGCATCATGAAAGACTGGATCGATAGCTATGTTTGCGACAAGTTCACAATTTTCGTTACAATTGTCTATCTAATCACGATTAATTTTGCTCTCAATTTTAACTTAAAATGCTTTTGATACAAGGAATCAAACACTTATAACTTGTATGTCAAATCACGAGCTTTGATATTAATGATTGAACACGAAAGAAGTTAATTGGAAATTGTTATCATATAACCAATTATTTTCAAGCAAATACTTAAACAAACCACCTTTTCAATATAAACAACTTTGGAAAAAAACACCAAATCAATTTGAATTTGTTATCATTTTTAACAGGACATGCTAATCCAATTGACACCACTATATTTTTTAATTTTATTTACGTTTCTTCTTTGTGTAGATTTGACATTTTCTATAAAAAAATATATATGTATGTTTTATTTCAATAAAAATGCAATAAAATATGCAGAAAATGTCAAAGTTAGATAGGATCAAATAATAATAAGGTGTCAAAGTTTTGCTTGACACCAAATCTCAACCGTTAATAATAATTGATCAAACGATATTATAAATAGTCTAATTTTTAGGAGAAAAAAAGATTATATATATTTGTTAATTATTTTATTTCATTTAATATGACTGTTTCATTAATTATTTTAGTCGTTGAAATTTAGTGTCAAATTAAACTTTGACACGCTGGTGTCATTTGATCTTATTCATATAAATATATATTGATATTATATTCATTTTAATACGGAACTATTTAAAATATTTGTCATGTTCAATACTATTGGAAGTTAGTATAAATAAGAGGTGGTTTGATGTCGGAAATGTGATAGTAGATAGTTTAATAAATTTTTAATATATTATTATAAAGGGTTAAATATATGATGCCCCCTGCCACTAGGGCGAGTTTTGATTTTGCCCCCCTGAAGTTTTTTTTTTGTAAACCGCCCTCTATAAAACAAAGATTCTGTTTTCAGAAGCCCCTATCCCTTGTTTGGCTGACTGGACGTGGGAGATTTTGCTGACTGGGCAGTTGAATTCCTTGTTTGGCTGACTGGACTTGCTTACTATGTTTAATAAGCAAAAATCATTCAAAATTTTTGCCACAGCCAGGAATCGAACCTGGTCCTTGCATGATGCCATGATGCCAAGTCAGCCAGATCCCCACGTCCAAAATTTTTGCTTATTAAACATCTTATACAATACGTAAGCAAGTCCAGTCAGCCAAACAAGGACTTCAAATGCCAAGTCAGCCAGATCCCCACGTCCAGTTAGCCAAACAAGGGATAGGGGCTTCTGAAAACAGAATCTGTGTTTTATAAGGGGCAGTTTACAAAAAAAAAACTTCAGGGGGGCAAAATCAAAACTCGCCCTAGTGGCAGGGGGCATCGTATATTTAACCCTATTATAAATAATATATTTTATGACAAAACTTTCATCTCATTTAACAAAAAATCGAGGTGTAACGTCAAACCGTATCATGTTTTATTTTAAAAAAATATATCACATATTTCCTCGGTTTTTAATATAATCGAGAGGAAAAATAATTCAGGACATGCTTTGAATTCTAGCTGTTGAAGATTATGTTTTTATTTCTTTATAAGTGTAAACTAAAATTATATATTCGTTCAGTTTATGTAATAACCGAGACATAAAATAATCATATTTTACTATAAAAATACTCATTAAATAGATTTTACTCTAATTCTAACTTACATGTAGCCTCCCCAAACTCATATGCATCATTCTTTGGGATGGATTGCAAAAACAGAAAAAATATTTGCTCAAGATAATGAAATCATGGAACTTAAAGAAGTTTGGAAAAGTTCTCCATGAAGGATCGCAAGTGCAATAAAATTTTTTTCCAATGGTTGAAACATATAACTTATTAGAACTTGAATGCATTCAAACTATTGAACTTGAAAAGAATGCGCACAAAAGGTATGCAACAAAAATCTGGATTACACCAAAGATTTGTTGTTCTCCAAGAATCTAGAATTGTTGTAATTAATGTATTTTAATATTCTATGTAAACAATGTAATGTTTAAAAAAAGTTTATTCACCTCAATTTTCCACTGAAACCGAGGGGTAAACATATTTTACCTTGAATTTTGTCAAAATCAAGGGGATAATTTAGCGTGATTATTGAGAGTATTGATCACTATCCTTAAATAAATCTTCACCGTCCATTTCATGAGTACCAACGCTCAAGACACTACCATTAGTCTGGCGTCAAGCCTAGCTCAAGTCGTCTGAAGGTATTTGGATCTATAGCACATAGGCATGTGCCAGATAACTTGAGAAGAAAACTTGATAACAAGTCGAGTCAAATGATCCTAATAGGATATCATTTGACTGGAGGATACAAGTTGTCCGACCCAGTGAACAAGCAAGTTATGATCAGCAGGAACGTGATCATGGATGATCTTAAAGAATGGTATTAGACTGAGAATGTTGAGAAGGATTTCGACAAGAAGAAGTTAGAAGTAATGCAGGGTTAAGAAGACCTCAAAGAACTAGACACATTCCTAGAAGGTTGCAAGAATGTGGGATTATATTCGATGTGGTCGATGATGATGGTGAGATGGTACACTATGCTTTCACTACAAAAAACTGCAATTAGCCATGTGAAATTCACCCTGCAAAAGCAAAAATCACCCTGCAACTCTGTAATTGCGAGGTGAGCTGTTCACCCTGCAAAAACGTTAGTCGCAAATATTTGCAAGGGGATTAACACCCCGCAACTTTTCCAGGTGGTTTTCACCCCGCAACATTGCCAGGTGGTTTTCACCCTGCAAACACGCTTTCCAAGACTTTTCAGCGAACTACGTTCCATGTGACAGTTTCGTTCAGAGCAGGTGTGACAGTTGAGTCAGAGTAGTGTTAGGGGACTTGCGGGGTGAATTTCACCTAGCAATATTTGAATATTTAAAAACTTGCAGGGTGAAATTCACCTGGCAAATATTTTAAGATCCCATGTAACATACACCACGCAAAATGTAACGCAGATAATAAAAAAATATATATTTATATTATTCTAAATATTAAAATTAATATTTAGAATAATATAAATATAATAAATAATTTAAATTCAAAAAATTTTAAAAATGCAAATTTATAATTAATTCTAATTATTTAAATTCATACTTAATATAAAGAAATTTATAATTAATCAAAAATATTTAAATTCAAAATAATATTCATTGAGGATCTGGGATGTCCGCATTATTTTCGTTTACTTCATCATTCTCGTCTACCACTCCTTGGTTACCAACCGCTCCAAATCCACCACCACCATATTGTTGTTGAAATAGTTGTTGCATTTGTTGCATTTGTTGTTGCATTTGTTGTTGTATTTGTTGTTGCACTTGTTGAAGGATAGAAAAACACTTAGAAAGGGGGGGTTTGAATAAGTGTAGTCTAAAAACTTGAACGATAAAAACAATTTGCACAGTTATTTTTATCCTGGTTCGTTGTTAACTAAACTACTCCAGTCCACCCCCACGGAGTGATTTACCTCACCTGAGGATTTAATCCACTAATCGCAACAGATTACAATGGTTTTCCACTTAGCCCACGACTAAGTCTTCTAGAGTATCCTGATCACTCCAGGTACAAATGCTTAGACACAAGCTAAGACTTTCTTAGAGAATCCTGACCACCACGTGATCACTCTAATTACAACTGCTTAGATACAAGCTAAGACTTCCTAGAGTATCCTGATCAACACTTGATCACTCTAGTTACTTACAAATTAATGTAATCAATTCTAAGAGTATTACAATTGCTTCTGAAAAGCTATAATCACAACAGTGATATTTCTCTTAATGTTTAAGCTTAATCTCACTAATATATTACAACAGCAATGTAGTGAGCTTTGATGAAGATGAAGTTTCTGAGCTTTGAGTTGAACAACGTTTCAGCACGTTTTTCAGAATAAGTTCGTTCAGAATTAGTAACCTTGCTTCTCATCAGAACTTCATATTTATAGGCACTTGAGAAGATGACCGTTGGGAGCATTTAATGCTTTGCGTAATCCGTACAACATTGCATTTAATGTTTCACTCTTTTGTCAACTACCTCGAGCCTTGTTTCCGCTGTGTCTACTGACGTTGCCTTTAATAGCTTCTAACGTTCCTTTTGTCAGTCAGCGTAGCTTGATTCTTTAGAATTGCTTCTCCTTGAAGAGATCTTCAATTCCTGCAATAACAAAACTTAAAGCATAGAACTTTGCAAGTTCTGTTAGAAATGTGGGGCCTTTTTACCCGGTAACTGATAATATTAATCAGATCATTTATCATATATTTTCTCCCCCTTTTTGTCATAACATCAAAAAGAATATAAAAGATTCAGATGTAGAAAACGTCAAAGGAAAGAAACAGAATAATTTTTCATTGATTAAACAAACAGGATTACAAAAGATGTATGCAGAATAAGCAGATGCAACAAACAAAGAAAACTACAAGGACTTAAAGACTACAACCCTAGCTTAGACATAATCTTAGCTAACATATCATGAATCCCTGCGTTGTTCTCAGTTTGTCTAGCCATGAAAGCTTGAAACTTTGCATGCCTGTCCAGACGAGAAGCTCTACTGGAAGAGAATACATGAATCCAAGGAGGAAGTGAGAGACAGTTCACAGTAAGAGAGCTAATGTCTCAAACGGGGCTTTCCCTTAACATAGAAGTCAAGAACATGATGCTTAACTTCATCCAATATCTCAAGAAAGTCTTCTTCCTTTGGATAAATGTTGATAACAGCATCACATAAGAGATCTGACTTGAGACTTCTTGGAATCTTGAGAGATTCGTCTTGAAATCAATGTCAGCGATCCCCGAGATTTGTTTCTCAACCTGGAACCAAACAACCCTTCCAACCGTTCGATTCAAATAGATCGACCACCCTTGAGCCTTCGTCTTCGTATCTGGTTTGAAACCATAAGCACCCAAGTCATCAGAGTCCACAGAAGATTTACACAAAACTTCCATTTCTGATGGAGGAATGGAGCAAGTTTTCAGTGGAGAAACCTCTTGTCTGTTGAATGCTTGTTGGGAGGAACTTGAAAAAAGATTCATGGTGAATGCTAGGTTGAAGATGAATAAACTAGGGTTTATGCAAAATGCAGATAGATAGAGAGAGAGAGAGAGAGAGAGAGAGAGAGAGAGAGAGAGAGAGAGAAATAGAGGGAAAAGAAATGTTTGAAGAATATAAAAGAAAAAGAAATAAACTGAAATGATGAATAGCATTTAATGTTATGTGACGTGAGGAGAGATAATAATGACAAAAGAAGTGATTAGCACAGTTACCTAAGTAGGCGTCCCCTCAACTGCATGCATGCTTGTCCAGAAATAGTGAACACGTGTTTACCATCTGGAAAGCCAGTTACAGCTGTTTTACTTTTAAAGAGATTCTGAGTCAACTTAGACAATGAAACGTTAGTAATAAGAGAATCACTACTTCTAATTGATTACAATCAGAACTTCTTATAAAAAAAAATCCATTCACATTTCAGAAGATACTCATACATAAGATTTTCTCATCTTATCATTCTGGGCATAAATCCATACTGATATTCTTCAGAATGAACTTAAACCTATCTTCAGCAAGGGGTTTTGTAAAGATATCAACCCATTGATGGTCTGTATCCACAAAGTTTAAAGATATAACACCCTTCTGAACATAGTCCTTTATGAAATGATGTTTAATCTCAATATGTTTAGCTTTTGAATGTAAGATAGGATTCTTAGATAAACATATAGCGGAAGTATTATCACAGAAAATAGGAATGTTACTCTCATATATCTGATAATCTTCTAGCTGACTTCTCATCCAGAGCATTTGTGTGCTACAACCAGCATCAGCAACATATTCTGCTTCTGTTGTTGAGAGGGCAATAGTAGCTTGCTTCTTGCAGTACCATGAGATCAAATGACTTCCAAGAAATTGACAACTTCCAGAAGTGCTCTTTCTTTCAATTCTATCTCCAGCATAGTCAGCATCACAGAATCCTACTAAGTTGTATTCTTTGGATCTTCTGTAGACTAAACCAACATTAGTAGTACCTTTCACATACCTCAGAATTCTCTTAACAGCAGTTAAATGAGATTCTCTCGGATCTGATTGGAATCTAGCACACAAGCAAACACTGAAGAGAATGTCAGGTCTAGAAGCAGTTAGGTATAGAAGAGAACCAATCATACCTCTGTACAACTTCTGATCTACCTTCTTACTTACCTCATCCTTACCTAGGACACATGTTGGATGCATAGGAGTCTTGGCTTCTTTACTTTCAGAAAGATTAAACTTCTTCAGAAGTTCTTTCATATACTTCGTTTGATGAACATAGATTCCATTAGAAGTTTGGTTGATTTGAATCCCAAGGAAATACTTGAGTTCTCCCATCATGCTCATTTCAAATTCAGCCTGCATAGACTCAGCAAACTCCTTTCCAAGTGTAGCATTAGATGTTCCAAAGATGATATCATCAACATATATTTGACATATTAAAATATCCTTTTTAAAGGTTTTACAAAAGAGAGTAGTGTCCACTTTTCCTCTAGTGAAACCATTTTCCAGAAGGAAAGAACTTAAACGTTCATACCAAGCTCTCGGAGCTTGCTTCAATCCGTATAATGATTTCTTTAATTTAAAAATATGATTTGGAGACATGGAGTCTTCAAAACCAGGAGGTTGATGGACATAAACTTCTTCATCTATATAACCATTTAAGAAGGCACTCTTGACATCCATCTGATAAAGAGTGATGTTATGTTGAGTGGCAAAAGAAATTAATAGACGAATAGATTCTAACCTGGCCACTGGTGCAAAGGTTTCTGTGTAGTCAATCCCTTCTTGCTGACTATAACCTTGAGCAACCAGTCTGGCTTTGTTTCTTACCACTTCTCCCTTATCGCTTAGCTTGTTTCTGAAAACCCACTTAGTGCTGATGATGTTAAATCCTTTTGGTCTAGGAACCAAGTCCCATACGTCATTCCTTGTAAACTGATTGAGTTCTTCTTGCATGGCAATTATCCAGTCTGGATCTTCTAGAGCTTGATCAACAGAAGTTGGCTCGATCAAAGAAACAAGACCTAATTGACAGTCTGCATTGTTCTTAAGGAATGCCCTTGTTCTGATGGGATCGTCTTTCTTTCCAAGGATCACATCTTCTGAATGAGCTGAAGCAAGTCTAGGTGATCTTCTGACTGTTGGCTCTTCAGAAATCCTGAGATTCTCTAAAGATGCAGCAACTTGATCTTCTGATCCATTGCTTCTGAGACTGTCAGCTTCTGCAGCTTTGCTTCTTGGTTCTACTGCTTCTGATATATCAATATCAAAATCTGCAAAATTCTCAAACTGCTTTGGTTTTTCAAGACCAAGCTTATCATCAAACCTGATATTGATTGATTCTTCTGCAATCAATGTTTCAGTGTTGTATACTCTGTAGCCTTTAGAGCGTTCAGAATATCCAAGAAGGAAACACTTTTGTGCTTTAGAATCAAACTTACCAAGATGATCTTTAGTATTCAGAATAAAACATACACATCCAAAAGGATGGAAATATGAAATGTTGGGCTTTCTGTTCTTCCACAATTCATAAGGAGTCTTATTTAGAATAGGTCTGATAGAGATTCTATTATGAATATAACACGCAGTGTTTATTGCTTCTGCCCAGAAATGCTTAGCCATATTGGTTTCATTGATCATGGTTCTGGCCATTTCTTGTAGAGTCCTATTCTTTCGCTCTACAACTCCATTTTGCTGTGGAGTTCTAGGACAAGAGAAATCATGGGCAATGCCATTTTCTTTGAAGAACTCCTCAAAGAATTTGTTCTCAAATTCGCCACCATGATCACTTCTGACCTTTATGATTTTGCACTCCTTCTCAGATTGGATCTGAGTGCAGAATTCAAAGAACACTGAATGAGACTCATCCTTGTGTTTTAAGAACTTTACCCATGTCCAGCGGCTATAATCATCAACGATGACTAATCCATATTTCTTCCCTCTTACAGATGCTGTTTTGACTGGGCCAAACAGATCAATGTGCAAGAGTTCTAACGGCCTTGAGGTAGACACAACATTCTTAGACTTGAATGCAGGTTTGGAGAACTTGCCCTTCTAACATGCTTCACAAAGAGCATCTGATTTGTATTTCAGATTTGGGAGTCCTCTGACCAGATTTAGTTTGTTAATCTGAGAAATCTTTCTCAAACTAGCATGTCCTAATCTTCTGTGCCAGACCCATTGCTCTTCAGAAACAGACATAAGGCATGTCACCTTCTGCTTCTCAAGATCTGAAAGATCAATCTTATAAATGTTGTTCTTTCTCTTGCCTGTAAATAGGATTGAGCCATCCTTCTGACTTACAGCCTTGCAAGACTTTTGATTGAAGATTATATCATAACCATTGTAACTTAATTGACTTATGGAAAATAAGTTATGCGTTAATCCTTCTACAACAAGTACATTAGTTATGGAAGGAGAGTTACCAAGACTTATGGTTCCAGAGCCAATGATTTTTCCCTTCTGATCTCCTCCAAACTTGACTTCTCCACCTGGTTTAAGCACCAGGTCTTGGAATGTAGACCTTCTTCCCGTCATGTGTCGCGAGCACCCATAGTCCAGGTACCATGACATTTTGCTTTTTGTCCTCTTTGCCGCCAAGGATATCTGCAACATAAATTATCTTCTCCTTAGGTACCCACAATTTCTTGGGTCCTTTCTTGTTAGTTCTCCTCAAGTTCTGATTGAACTTGGGTTTAGCAAAATATTTAACAGGAGGAACAACATGATATTCTTTAGGTTTGTCAGCATAATATTTCTTAGGATGTGTCACATGCTTCTTGGTGTGAACAGTGTTAAAGCTCTGTGCATGTGAAGTGAGCCTAATATCATGTGCATGGCCATATTTGAACTGATCATACAATGGCTTGTATGTGATCTTCAGATCATCAACAGGTTCAAATTTATGTGAGGTATCACCCTCATAGCCAAAACCAAACCTTCTGTTTCCAGAAACACCATATATCATAGAAGCAAGATGACTTCTGCCAATACTTCTAGATAAGAACTTTCTGAAGCTCGAGTCATATTCTTTCAGAATATGATTCATGCTAGGAATGGATTTTTCTGTTTCAGAAGGAGATCCACTATCTTTGGATAGATTTAAAACTTTTTCCTTCAGTTCAGAATTTTCCAATTCCAGCTTCTTAGTTTCAAATTCAAACTGCTTTTTCATCTTTTTGTATTTGATACTAAGATAAGCCTTGAGTTCCAGAAGTTCTGTTAAACTGGAAACTAACTCTTCTCTAGATAGTTCAGAAAATACTTCTTCAGAATCTGATTCTGATGTAGATTCTGATCCATCATCTTCTGTAGCCATCAGCGCAAAGTTGGCTTGCTCTCCTTCAGAGTCTGATTCTGATTCTGATTCAGAATCATCCCATGTTGCCATAAGACCTTTCTTCTTATGAAACTTCTTCTTGGGATTCTCCTTCTGAAGTTTTGGACACTCGTTCTTGTAATGTCCAGGCTCATTGCACTCATAGCAGACAGCCTTCTTCTTATCAGATCTTCTGTCACCAGAAGATTCTCCTCGTTCAAATCTCTTTGAACTTCTGAAGCCTCTGAACTTCCTTTGCTTGCTCTTCCAGAGTTGGTTTACCCTTCTAGAGATCATGGACAGTTCATCTTCTTCTTCAGATTCTGATTCTTCAGGATCTTCTTCTCTAGCCTGAAAAGCGTTAGTACATTGTTTAACATTTGATTTTAACGCAATAGACTTACCTTTCTTCTGAGGCTCGTTTGCATTCAGCTCTATTTCATGGCTTCTCAAGGCACTAATAAGCTCTTCCAACGAAACTTCATTCAGATTCTTGGCAATCTTGAATGCAGTCACCATTAGACCCCATCTTCTGGGTAAGCTTCTGATGATCTTCTTTACATGATCAGCCTTGGTGTAGCCTTTATCCAGAACTCTCAATCCAACAGTTAGAGTTTGAAATCTTGAGAACATCTTCTCAATATCTTCATCATCCTCCATCTTGAAGGCTTCATATTTCTGGATTAGAGCAAGAGCTTTAGTCTCCTTGACTTGAGCATTTCCCTCATGGGTCATTTTCAATGACTCATATATATCATAGGCAGTTTCCCTGTTAGATATCTTCTCATACTCAGCATGAGAGATAGCATTCAGCAAAACAGTCCTACATTTATGATGATTCTTGAAAAGCTTCTTCTGATCATCATCCATTTCTTGCCTTGTAAGCTTTACGCCACTAGCTTTCACTGGATGTTTGTAACCATCCATCAGAAGATCCCATAGTTCACCATCTAGACCAAGAAAGTAACTTTCCAGTTTATCTTTCCAGTATTCAAAGTTTTCATCATCAAATACTGGTGGTCTAGTATAACCATTGTTACCATTGTATTGCTCAGCAGAGCCAGATGTAGATGCAGGTGGATTTGTTGGAATTTCACCAGCCATCTTTTACTGAAGCGTTTTTCTCTTCCTGAATCTTTTCTAAACACGGTTAAGTGCTTGCACCTTAGAACCGGCACTCTGATACCAATTGAAGGATAGAAAAACACTTAGAAAGGGGGGGTTTGAATAAGTGTAGTCTAAAAACTTGAACGATAAAAACAATTTGCACATTTATTTTTATCCTGGTTCGTTGTTAACTAAACTACTCCAGTCCACCCCCACGGAGTGATTTACCTCACCTGAGGATTTAATCCACTAATCGCAACAGATTACAATGGTTTTCCACTTAGCCCACGACTAAGTCTTCTAGAGTATCCTGATCACAACCTGATCACTCTAGGAACAAATGCTCAGACACAAGCTAAGACTTTCTTAGAGTATCCTAACCACCACGTGATCACTCTAATTACAACTGCTTAGACACAAGCTAAGACTTCCTAGAGTATCCTGATCAACACTTGATCACTCTAGTTACTTACAAATTAATGTAATCAATTCTAAGAGTATTACAACTGCTTCTGAAAAGCTATAATTACAACAGTGATATTTCTCTTAATGTTTAAGCTTAATCTCACTAATATATTACAACAGCAATGTAGTGAGCTTTGATGAAGATGAAGTTTCTGAGCTTTGAGTTGAACAGCGTTTCAGCAAGTTTTTCAGAATAAGTTCGTTCAGAATTAGTAACCTTGCTTCTCATCAGAACTTCATATTTATAGGCACTTGAGAAGATGACCGCTGGGAGCATTTAATGCTTTGCGTATTCCGTACAGCATTGCATTTAATGTTTCACCATTTTGTCAACTACCTCGAGCCTTGTTTAAGCTGTGTCTACTGACGTTGCCTTTAATAGATTCTAACGTTCCTTTTGTCAGTCAGCGTAGCCTGCCATCTTGTACTTGCTTCTGATCTGATGTTTGTGTATACGACGTTTGAATATCATCAGAGTCAAACAGCTTGGTGCAAAGCATCTTCTTGTCTTCTGACCTTGAAGTGCTTCTGAGCGTGATACCATGAGAACTTCAGTGCTTCTGCTTCTGATCTCAAGTTCTTCTGATGCTTCCATAGACCCATGTTCTGATTCTGCTTGACCATCTTCTGATGTCTTGCCAGACCATGTTCTGATGTTGCATGCTGAACCTTCTGAGTCAAAGCTTCTGAGCGCTGATTTGTGCATACTCTTTATATATATTTCCTGAAAGGGAAATTGCAATGTATTAGAGTACCACATTATCTCACACAAAATTCATATCCTTGTTATCATCAAAACTAAGAATATTGATCAGAACAAATCTTGTTCTAACACTTGTTGTTGAATTTGTTGTTGTGTAAGCATTATTTGCTCTTGTGAAAGTCTCAATACTTCCTCCAACTCTGTTTGTTTTTTTCTCAACGTTTCATTTTCACGTGCTGCTTCACTCTGAGCTAGTTGTCTAATTGTTTCAGTTATTTCAGGGGTTAATGTTGGAGGACGTGAAGACCCTTCCCCGTCTGCAATTCTCCTAAAGAACACCTATCCCCCTTTTTTGTAGCTGCAAGCTAAAGGTCTAGTAACATAAATTTTTCCATTTCTATTCTTTCCCTTACTTGCTTTCAACCACAAATGTTGATCAATAGCTGGATCAAGAGGATATCGCCCCCGTCGACCATCTAACTCAAGATGTTTAGCTAAAAGCTCCACCTTCAACCTTTGGTACTCTGCCTACACATACGTAAATAAATTAAATAAAATAAAAAATAGTAATAGAAAATAACATTTATGTTCAGTATGCAAAAACAAAAACAACATTTACATATGCAAATATAAAGTGTTTTCAAACATATCAAATATAAAGTGGTGGGAGTAAGAAAGGAGGAGCTACAAATAAATTAGGTATATTCACTGTAACAAAAATACAGTTTCTGGAGCACATTCTTCTTTGATTACATGGGAATAACCTACAAACTCAGATTGCAATAAGTTGGTGTCATTATTTTCACCCAAAGAGCTGAAAATATAGATTTTATTATTTTTATCATTTACAGAGGATTCAATGTAATATATCATATATGTTATGTTTTGGTTACACAGAAGAGTATTCATAAACTACTATCAAAATCTTCAACAACATGCAATATATCATATATGTTATTTTACTCTACTGATAATCAAAATCTTCAACAACATGCAATATTCTATTGGCCATAATCACATAGTTCTGTTATGTTCTATTTTACATGGAAAATTCTAGTATCATCTTACTTGAGTATCTCTAGCACGGTCGTCGCAATACTCTCCATCTCTTCCCCGATAAGTCCTCTCGTGAAGCTCTTGCATCAATGGAGTTCTTCTCTTAGCCACGGCCTAATACACATAGAACTCCAATAAAAATATAACACACTTAAGAATATAATTTAAAAAAAGTAGTGAGATGAAAATATATTACCATCCGTTCAGCATGATCAGCAATACTAATGCTTCCGGCTCTATGATTAGCGGCACCCCTTTCTGATGCTCTACGTTGCTTTGCTTTTTCAGATTTTTCTTAAACTCATTTGATTTCCAATAAACAAGCATTTCTTTAAACATATTCTCGCCCATCCATTGAGGCCTGATCCCTCTTTCTTCATATCCAAGCCTGGCACGCCTAAGCATGTCTGAAAGTTGTGCTGATGCTCTTTTCCATACACACTTCTCTTGCAATATAGAAATTAAAGCAAGATGGTTAGGAGTCACAATTTAAAATAATCTATGTATAATTAGGACTCACAATATGTAGATACCAACACCAACCAGTATCACAAAGCACTCCTTAAAGAAAGTCGATGGATTAATGATTCCATTGTCGCCATTTTTGTTGTAAGATCCATTACCATTATGAAATCTATAGTTTCTATTTCATCCATTCTAGTTCATATATATATATATATATGAAGTTAAAGAGTAACCTCATCTGTTAATTTAAGTTCTAACCATCACACCTACTTGAGTTCAATTACACTTCTCATCACTTTTCCATTTCACTTATATTCTGCCAAACTACATAAACATTCTCATAACTCATTTCTTCTTTCTACAAAACTGGTACATTATATTTTATTTACTTAATATTGAGAATTTCAATTGTACATAAATATTTTGTGTTTTAATTTGACATTTATCTTATGAACTGAAGCAAAGCTCTATATGTTTCTTTGATGTTGAAAACCATGAAACTGCCATTTCGCTTTGGGCTAGAGCTAGAACAAGAGCTGCTAAGGTTGGTAAAGGTTTATCAAAAGATGTTAAAGCTATAAAATTTGCTTTGCTGCATTGGCTTGAAGCAGTAAGTCAAGCACTTGATCTTGATCCTACTATTTTTCTTTATATAATTACAAATTGTTATAGTTGTTATCAATATCAATATCAATTGAACTAAGTGGAATCCTCACTGTTTTCTTTTTTTGTCCAAGCAAGTGACCAACACCAACCAATATTACTTCCCTTATCCTTAATTAAAATTGATCTGCCTATCATAGACATTACTTGCTTAACTTAATACTATTTGCATTGCTCTTTTTCTAATTACATTTGAAGAAGAAATAATATGCATGTCGAACCTAACATGCATTATTTAACAACCAGACTATGTACCTAGTCACATAGTGACAAACAATCCTTACATGCACTATTGTTTGGTCTCAGCTTAACATGCATTATTTAACAATCATCGCAAAGACAGTGTACCTAACATGCATTATTTAACAACTAGAAAAAGAAAATTAATTGCTTAAAGAAAATATTATACCCGAAATTTGTCGAACCAATGTTTATATAAATCATGATCCTTCTTCACAAGTTATCCAAAAGTCTTCCAAGATGCTTTATACAACTCTTAGATAATTTCCTTTATGCTAACTGCAGCAGGCCTACTTGACACAAAACTTAAAACCAAAATTTGAATAAGTATTAATTAAATTTAAAAAATGGAAACAAATGCGTATGCTTAATAATATATAAGAAAGAAACTTACGAGTTTCCAACAGGTTTAATAACCCATCTTCCATCCTGCTTCTCATGTTTATACTCCATCGCAACCACGTCCACGTCCTCAATGTCCTCCTCCTTCTCCTCCTCCTCATGGTCAGGCAATATATGATCATCATGCTCATAGTGGTGATGGGATGTCGAGGATCCATGTGGGGAATGTGAGGTGCCTGAGCCCATGGAGTGGTGGGATGACGAGGATCAGCGTGAAGGATGTGGGATGCGAGATCCCTCGGGATGATGGGATGATGAGGGTCCAGGTGGGGGATATGGGATGCTAGAACCCCCAGGCTGCATGTCGGATATCAAAAATCCAGGTGGAACATTCTGTGAAGTGAAAAGTGAAGTATAATATCTATGAGATGGATCTGTGCTCATAGACTGAGGCATAGTCTGATATGGCATAGTCTGCTGAGGTGTAGTCCTCTGAGGTGTAGTCTGCGGAGCCCCCTGACTAGACTGAGTCTGATGAGGTGTAGTCTGTTGAGCCCCCTGACTAGACTGAGTCTGCTGAGATGTAGTCTGCTGAACCCCCTGACTAGACTGAGGTAAAGGGCAATACATAGAATTTGATGGAACCTCAACTACACGTATCCTCGTGCGACGAACTTTATAAACAATCTTACCTTTATCCTCAGGACGTGGATGCATTTTACCTAATTAAAAGAAAAGAATTTGATTATAACATATTTAATAAACAATATGCATCATTAAGATAAACAATATGTATATTTAGTTTGAACATATTAAAGGACAACAAAAGCTTCATTAAAATACTAGATTCATTACAATATGCATTAAAAGTTTGAACATATTAAAAGCATCTACATATTAAAATACTAGATTCATTACAATATGTATTAAAAGCTTCATTAAAATACTAGATGCATCATCATTCAAAATCTTCATTATCTTCATTTGATTCAAAATTATCTTCAGATTCCGACTCTTCGTCATCTTCATCCACATTATTTGATGGCAACAATATAGACGCATCAACTTGCTGACCCTCGACTTCATTATCACACAAACTTGTAAGTTGTTCAACTTCAATCACATGATTATTTTGTGACATTTCATCGACTTGATAAGCAAGGTCTTCTACAAGGTCATCAGTTTCAATATGGCCTATTGGTTTTGACTTGATTGCAACACATCAATCATGCTTAGCTCGCTGAATTGAAGGATAGGGCACGAAATAAACTTGCCTGACAAGATGTGCCATGATGAAATGATCATAATGCTTGTACCTTCAGTCCATGTTAATCTCTACGGTGTTATATTTTTTTATTTATTTTTGTGCCTCTAGCAGATGGATCATACCAATCACAATAAAACAAGACAACTTTGTTTTCCGAGTCCAAATAATTGTATTCCAACTCGTAAATGTGCATGATAACACCATAGAAGCCGTCTTCACCCTTTTACAAACACGCCACTATTTATGGTTTTCTTTCCTTTTGTCCATTCATCAGTGTGAAATTTATATCCATTTACAAAGTATGTGTGCCATTTGTTTACACGTTTAATAGGGCCTTTAGCCAAGTTTCTCAGATGGAGTAGTTGTGGAGACGATTCGACATTACATACCAATTGTTGCTTGAACCATGATGGAAAATAAGCATGTACGTCAGTGGTTGTTGCTTGTTCACCGGTGAGTTCATAATGGAAGTTATTATATAACCTATATCGAAACAGATTAAAAGCAAGTTAGAAGGTAATGAGTTTAAACCCAATTTGTTCAAAACAAAAATTCACTTGGTATACTTACTCAATGTATGGTTTAACTTCAACACAATTAATCAATACATGAACATGAGCAGATTGCAATTCCTTTTCGGTCAGCCATTGCACATTCGTCTTTCCAAAACTACGACCAGAAAGACCGAAGACTGATAAAGTGAATTGACTTCTTTCTGGAACATTAACTTCATTTCTTGTGATTCTTGGAATTAACATAGTAAATCTAGAATTTACGCCAACATTTTTCTTTATCTACTTGTTCCTATCGGTTGTTGTGAATATTGTAGTGAGAAAAAGAAGTACTACTATACTTTAATCTGCTCTGCATTTTATAGCTACAAGATACCTTTAATTAACACCATATGTACAACGTCGGTTGTTGACCCAACACTTTAAATTTCATGTAGTTTGATTTTATTACTAAAAAATGTTACACTACAATTCAATGACATTTTTAGATTTATTTAATGATTATAAGAAAACTTTAAAATAAGACATTATAAAAATAAAAAATAGAAGCTTTTTTCTAATGCTAATAACTCATTTTTAAATTTGACAAAGTTGTTAATATTCTTTAAAATTTACTCTGTCAGTTGTTGACCCCCTGCACTTTAAATTTTATGTAGTTTAATTTTATTACTAAAAAATGTTAAATTACAATTCAATGACATTTTTAGATTTATTTAATGATTATAAGAAAACTTTAAAATAAGATAATATAAAAATACTAATGCTAATAAGAAATACTGGTGACACAATAATAGAAGTTCTAATGCTAATAACTAATTTTTTTTCTTTTCTACTTTTTGTGCTTCATACTGGTGACAGAATAGAAGTACTAATGCTAATAAGAAATACTTTTTGTGATTATAAGAAAAAGAAGTACTACCGAGGACCGATACGACAAGAACCTAAGCACCCAGAGATCAATTTGACAGAATAGCTACTTTATACTGGTGTTGGGAAGATGATTTCGAAATGACTCTAAAACTGAACTCACTCCCTGTAATTACTTGCTACAAGCAGAAACCTCTAAAGAATCCTAAATTCCAATACGCACTGGCCATAGGCAACGGAGTCACGATTGGCACTCAATAGATAGCCAAAAAACAGATAAGCATCTCTTCTTGGGACCTAAATTCCTCATCTTGGAAATCATATCACAAAAAGCATCTACCTCTTATGCTCTCTAAATTCCAACTAGGCAACATATTGTAATACACTCTTTTCACTAATCGCCTGCAACATTTTCACCTGAATCAAACAACCACGCCTAATCTAATTATACTATGTCTTCTCCTATTATGACCCTGCTGACTCACAACCTCCACCATATGTAAAAGTGTATTTTTATGAGGTGAAAAGAATTATAAATTAACGGAATTTACGAACGGTAATTTTATGTGAAAAGAGCTGACATTTATAAAGACGTTCAGAAACTACGCATAAAAGGAATTCAGAGCTAAATAAACAATCCGATTCTATAACATTCTACTAGTTTGATTAATTCTCACCTCAAACCAAATCGAACTTCAAACCTAACTCAGATTCAATTCTGCATCCCAATACAAAGTTGCCGAACAAATATGTCAAGCAAGGTACATTACCTGCAAAAAATATACAGAAAATTAGAATTGAATTCATGCCCAAAAGAATTCAAAAGAATAATACTACATGAAGTTGCAAATCAAAGCAAAACCAGCATGTTTGTTCAATTCAACATAAAATTCAAGTTCTACAAATTCATACCAAACCAAACACTTCAAGGCCAATGTCCATTCATCGTATCAGTTCAACTCGAGCCATTGTATTTCGCACCCATCCGAGAGAAAAGACCTGCAATCACATATCAAAACCGAACCTCGGATCACACATCAATTCATCGTATTTCACAAGGATTTCTGCCAACAGATACAAACTTGCCCGCTGCGGTTCCAGCCTTTACCTTCAAATTTACCTCTTCGTTTCGTAGAGATCCTGCAAAATGAAACCGAAAAAGATGCTTTAAAACATGCCCAAACTTACATATTATCCTTTCCTTTTATGCCTCATTTCTAATAAAATGTAAGACTACAGGGATTTTTTCATTAATTAAGTTGCATTCAATTCCATGAAATATGAAAGAATCTGACACTTTTCACACATAACACCAACTCACCGTGAAAAAATAGACTTCACTCAGCCAAATGGATAATACATAGATGTCTGCCAATTAACAAATTTTATTGAATATGGAAAAACAAATCTAACTTTACTAAACACATTTATGACAAGAGGTAAACAAACCATGACAAATGCATTTTCCAAATCCTTCATCTTGACATGAATACTGTTTTTCAGTTTGATGGATACGTCTAGTAAGAGTCTTTACTATCTTTAAGTGGCATAAACGACTACTACGAAGGAAGTTAAGGTTGAGTCTCAACTCAAATTTGATTGAAAATTAAAAAATTATCATTAAAACATTGTAAACTTAAGGGGAAATTTTGATTTTTTAAGAGGGGAAACCTCTCCGCTCCGCCATCCTGTTGTTTACCCTACGGCGGCCGTTATAGTGTTCTCCACCGCTACGACAATTTTTGTTATTGTTAAATGGACTAACAATTATGTACTGATAACTATAGTTAGTAATTCTATGTTAGTAATTCTATCAAATAACACTAACAATAGCCACATAATTTTCCAATAGAGGTAGAAAGACAACAACTTGTTATGGCTGTACGTAATCTCAAGAATGGTAAGAAGATCTAGAAAGTTTTACTGGTGTTGTGTTTCATACGAGGGGGGTTACAAAGGAAGCAGGATATGATCATGATTACCAGAATGGTAGAACCATATTTAACCTGTATTTTTTGCACTTCTGTTGTGACCTATATATCATGTACATCAACTAACAGTTTTACTACTGGGCGGCACAGTCCAATATTTATGCCCGTACGATGCATTGGCGAGAGATCTCTGAAACACGAGACTCCAAAATTCATGCCGTATAAATTGATGTTGGAGTCTCGTATAGGCCGCATGTGGCATTTGGTTTATTTATATTCAGTTTGACATTCTTTGTATGCAATGTAACAATAATGAGACCTGTGATTGAGAATATGGACAGAATAAAAAGAAAGAAAACATACTATGAAGTCTGGAAATATACAAATAATTCTCAAGTTACCTTTATAATCATTTCTTCATATTCCATATTGTTGTGAATTCAATGCCAAGAACAAAGTATAAAACAAGGAAGAATAAAGGACAAGGAAGAAGAGGAACACAAGAATTGGTTATAACTGCTATTCTTTCACTTTCTCTTAAAACAAGATTACAAGTTTACAAGAATAACAAATAACCTCTCTCACCCTAAATTAGGATTTTCAGCTTAGCAATGATGAGAGACTAGTATGCTATTTATAATAAAACCTAACATACTAACCAATGGGCTTTTTCAGCAAGGCCCATTACACAAGCCAACTTAATACACAAGCTAACTTAACAAATTAGGGTTTAAACACTAAAACCTAATTGAACATGCTAACAACCCTAGCATCTTCGACATCTGCATGCTAGACCCATCTTCGACTACAGCATGCACACTTCGACACCAGCATGTGAACAATCCTTCGACTCCATGCTTAACTCTGTCGAACTGTCGAACCAAGAAGCTACCCTTAGACAATACTAGAGTTCGATACAATATCTCACACATATTTTCTCAGTATAATTTAATTCGAAGTTCCAACAAACTATTGTTATAAAGAAATTTAGAGGGATTAAAGAACTATTCACGAAGATTCGCACCATGGAATGCAATCTGATAAGCTTCTTGTTGCCGTGTATGACTCAACCATGCAGCTTGATTGTACAGTTTAAAAAAACAAAGTCTGATACTCTGATACTAGATTTTGTATTTCGAATAAATATCTTTCGTGCTAAATAGTAGTGATGAAGAACAATAACTTCTACTTTAAGCTTTTTCTTATACTTTGCAAACCATTCATGACTTCTAATAGTTTTATTAACACTAACAGTAGCCCAATTGAATTTAAAATTAAAGCAATCAAAATGAAATAGACACCTAAACTCCACCGTCGCCGCCTTCCCTTTGAGAAATCTGAAACTCACGATTCTTAGCTAGTAACACCACGTCCAATACTGCAAAGGCATAACGCTAAAATATCAAACTCAAATCGCAGAAACCATGGAAGAGAAATCTCAAACGAAAAACGAAGTTCACTAAAGTACTTGATTGAAAAACCCCGAAATCAAAACCCCTGAACGAGAAATCACCAACAATATATGAGAAACCCCAAATGTTGAAACCCTAGAAACAAACGATTGCAACCTGGAAGCCTCGAAAGGAATGATGCAGCTTGCAAGAAGGGTTTTGTGGATATTTTGTTTTTTGAGTGAATCAGGTTTGGGAGAGATTTTGGGAGATGATGGTTCCTTCAGAGAGTGCAAAACGAGAGAGTGAACGAGAACCTGGGAGATGGACTTGAAAAGGTAATAGTATTAAATAAATCTTGCGCGATGATAAATACCTAGCAAATTTTATTATCGTTGACACTTGCCGCATGCTTCACACCCCACAATCTCCGTGTCTGACACATGTCCCTACCACTTTCTATCGTCATTAATTACCAGGTTTATTTTTCTCCAAAATTTTCAAAAGAAACTTGCGAAGTGGACCTCACCTCGCAACGAAAAAAGGCATTGAGACTTGCAGGGTGGTTTGCACTTCGTAAATTTTGTGTCAGTAAAATCTGCAAAAAATCACCTGCTCCCCTGACTTCTTGGTAAATTTAATATTTAATTTCCAAAAACTTTTTTAAAACATTGTTGCGGGGTGTTTAACACTCTGCAACTTTTTTTCAAAAAATTTCAAACTCCCCCCTCCTTTGCGAGACGGAAAAATATTTATATATATTTTTTAAGAAAACTAGGTTGTGAGGTGGTTTGCATCCCTCAACTGCAATCATTTGCGAGGTGCTAGTCACCTGGCAAATTCACCCAGCTAATAACCATTTTTCTTGTAGTGTTTCTACGTAGTTGTTGAACTTATCAATGCAGCTGAGGCATTAAAGGATTCAAAGAGGATGAAAGTGATGAATGAGGAACTGAAGTCCATCAAAGATAATAACACTTGGTCACTTGTCGAATTGCCTCAAGGCAAGAAGGTAAACGATGTGAATTTGGTATACAAGGTGAAGTGTAATTCCAAAGGGGCAGTGAATCGGCACAAGGCAAGGCTTAAGCGAAAGGATTTCTTCAAAAGGAAGGAATCGAATTTGATGAAGTTTTTGCACCTGTTGCCAGGATTGAAACAATCAGGTTGGTTGTTGGTTTAACAAACATGAATAATTGGCACATATTTCAGATGGATGTTAAATGTGCATTCCTTAATTGAACCTTGAACGAAGAAGTTTATGTTGCACAACAAGTTGGGTTTGTGAAACATGGTGAAGAGAGAAATGTGTATAGGCTGCATAAAGCCCTGTATGGACTTAAGTAAGCTCCTAGAGCTTGGGAAAAGAAGATTGACAATTTTCTAAGGGAGAAAGAATTTGGGAAGTGCACAACTGAGCATAGAGTATATGTAAGAAGAAGCAATAGTGAATTGCTTATACTATATCTGAAGGATAGAAAAACACTTAGAAAGGGGGGGATTGAATAAGTGTGACTTTAAATCTTGGACGATAAAAATAAATGCACAAATATTTTTATCCTGGTTCGCTGTTAACGAAGCTACTCCAGTTCACCCCCGCAGAGATGATTTACCTCAACTGAGGATTTAATCCACTAATCGCACGGATTACAATGGTTTTCCACTTAGCCGCAACTAAGTCTTCCAGAGTCTTCTGATCACAACCTGATCACTCCAGGAACAACTGCTTAGTTCACTCCTAAGACTTTTTCTAGAGTCTGCTGATCAACACGATCACTCTAGGCTTAGTTCACTCCTAAGACTTTTTCTAGAGTCTACTGATCAACACGATCACTCTAGGCTTAGTTCACTCCTAAGACTTTCTGCTCAGCCAACTGCCAAGACTTCCTGCTCAGCCAACTGCTAAGACTTCCTAGAGTATACTGATCAACTGATCACTCTAGTTCCTTACAACTTAATGTAATCTATTCAAGAGTTTACAAATGCTTCTTAAAAGCGATAATCACAACTGTGATATTTCTCTTACAGTTTAAGCTTAATCTCACTAAGATATTACAACAGCAATGTAGTGAGCTTTGATGAAGATGAAGATTCTGAGTTTAGATTTGAACAGCGTTTCAGCAAGTTTGATATAAGTTGATTTTGTGCAGAATCGTTAACCTTGCTTCTCATCAGAACTTCATATTTATAGGCGTTGAGAAGATGACCGTTGAATGCATTTAATGCTTTGCGTGTTCCGTACAGCTTTGCATTTAATGTTATACGCTTTTGTCAACTACCTCGAGCCTTGTTCACGCTGTGTCTACTGACGTAGCCTTTAGTAGCTTTAACGTTCCTTTTGTCAGTCAGCGTAGTCTGCCACGTGTACTTCCTTCTGATCTGATGTTTGTGAATACGACGTTTGAATATCATCAGAGTCAAACAGCTTGGTGCACAGCATCTTCTGATCTTCTGACCTTGAAGTGCTTCTGAGCGTGATACCATCTTCTGATTTTCAGTGCTTCTGATCTCATGTTCTTCTGATGCTTCCATAGACCCATGTTCTGATTCTGCTTCGACCATCTTCTGATGTCTTGCCAGACCATGTTCTGATGTTGCATGCTGAACCATTCGAGACACATCTTCTGAGCGCTGAATTATGCGTACTCTTTATATATTTCCTGAAAGGGAAATTGCATTGGATTAGAGTACCATATTATCTTAAGCAAAATTCATATTATTGTTATCATCAAAACTAAGATAATTGATAAGAACAAATCTTGTTGTAACAATCTCCCCCTTTTTGATGATGACAAAAACATATATAAATGATATGAATTTGCGATCAGAAAGAGTAGACGGCAAAAGACAAATTACACAGCTATAGCATAAGCATATGAATATGTCTCCCCCTGAGATTAACAATCTCCCCCTGAGATAAATAATCTCCCCCTGAAATAAATACTCGAAGAACTTTGATAAAAGACTTCCCTGATTATTTCGGTAGAGACGATCATATAAGCTTCTGCCTTCAGAGAATTCATAGCTTCTGACTTCTGCTTCCATTGGACAGCTTCAGAACTTGAATTTCTTTGATCTTCAGAACATTCACAGCTTCTGACTTCTGCTTCCATTCAGGACAGCTTCAGAACTTGAATTTCTTTGATCTTCAGAACATTCACAGCTTCTGACTTCTGCTTCCATTCAGGACAGCTTCAGAACTTGAATTTTCTGGATCTTTTAGAACATTCACATCTTCTGATTTCTGCTTCCCTCGGATAGCTTCAGAACTTTGAATGTCTACCAACATCACTTCATGCTAGATTTGTATCAGAACATTGTTGAATGTACCAGAGCATCATCTGAGCATCTCTACATCCTGAAATGTTTCAGAACAAAAACTAAACGACAAAAGTCAGCATGAACGAGTTAGAACATAAAATGTATATTCAAATACATGATATGTATCAGAGCCAAATGTATCAGAGCATTTAGGCTAAAAACATGTATCAGAGCAAATAATGTATCAGAGCCATAACATTATATGTATCAGGGCAAATAGAATTTTGTCATAACAGGATAGACAATGATATTCAAATTCTATTATCAGTGCTTCTGATTCATTCTTCTTTCTTGCTTCTGATCTCTGAAGCTTGACAGCACTCAGCTTGCTTCAGTTTCCATGGTTTTGCTTCTAGTGTTTGCTTTGAAGATTCACTTCACTTCTCTGTACCTGCAAAACACTTAAACCATATAGAACTTGCAGTTCTTGTTAGTGAATGTATATAGAACTTGCAGTTCTTGTTAGTGAATGTGTGGGAGCCTTTACCCAGCAACTGATAGATTTAATCAAATCATTTATCATTTATCTTTCTCCCCCTTTTTGTCATAACATCAAAAAGAATATATAAAAAGATTCAGATGTATAAAACGACAAAAGAAAACATTTACTGGAATGTAAAACACAAAGAAACTTTTTCATTGATCAGCAAAAGATATTACAAAAGGTTCCTATGTTTAACAAGATGAAAAACATTCCTAGCAAATACAAAACAAGCAGAAGCAGCAAGGAAAAGAAAACTACAAAGTAGAATTTCCAAAGAGGAAATGACTACAAAAAATTAAAAAATACAACATTCGGTCAAGAAACTCAACATAGAAGTTGAGTATATCTTCCCACAACTCAAGAAAGTCTTCTGTCTTTGGATGAAAGTTGATAACAACATCAAAGAAGGATCTGACTTGAGAGGTATTAGAAGAGCCATCCCGAGATGCACAGAGATCTGTCGCCTTTGAGTCATGGAGCTTCAACAGGCTTAGGGTGAACGCTAGGTTTTGAGAGAAGAAATGAAAACCGAGAGAGAGAGAGAGAGAGAAAACTTTTAAGAGGAAAACAAAAAGATAGGAAACCAAAAAACAATTTTGAAGGGTATTTAAAAGAAAATAAAGTGAAACGAATGATGACTAGCATTTAATGTTACGTGACGTGAGGAGAGATAATAAAGACAAATGAAGTGACTTGCACAGTTACCTATGGTCGGCGTCCCTTCAACTGCACGCGCGCTTATCCATGAATAGTAACGACAGGTTTACCATCCCGAGATAAAACGTAACAGCTGTTTTGCTTTAAAAGAGGTTCTGAATCAACTTAGACAATGAAACGTTAGTAATAACCGAATCATAATTTCTAAAAGATTTCAATCAGAACTTCTGAAAAAAAAATTGTTCCACATTCATTTCAGAAGATACTCATACATGAGAACTTCTCATCTTCTCATTCTGGGCATAAATCCATACTGATGTTCTTCAGAATGAACTTAAACCTATCTTCAGCCAGGGGTTTTGTAAAGATATCAGCCCATTGATGGTCTGTATCAACAAAGTTTAAAGAAATAACACCCTTCTGAACATAGTCCCTTATGAAATGATGTTTTATCTCAATATGTTTAGCTTTTGAATGAAGAATAGGATTCTTAGATAAACATATAGCAGAAGTATTATCACAGAATATAGGAATGTTACTCTCAAATATCTGATAATCTTCTAACTGACTCTTCATCCAGAGCATCTGTGTACTACAACCAGCAGCTGCGACATATTCTGCTTCTGTGGTTGATAGAGCAATGGTTGCTTGCTTCTTGC
The DNA here is from genome assembly GCF_029867415.1 of Vicia villosa. NCBI lineage: Eukaryota > Viridiplantae > Streptophyta > Magnoliopsida > Fabales > Fabaceae > Vicia > Vicia villosa. Next base: position 211,414 of record NW_026705069.1, read on the forward strand.
TGTACCAGGAGATTAAGTGACTTCCAAGAAATTGGCAACTTCCTGAAGTACTTTTTCTTTCAATTCTGTCTCCAGCATAGTCAGCATCGCAGAATCCTACTAAGTTGTATTCTTTAGATTTTCGGTAAACTAAACCAACATTAGTAGTACCTTTCAGATACCTTAGAATCCTTTTAACAGCAGTTAAATGAGATCCTCTAGGATCTGATTGGAATCTAGCACACAAACAAACACTGAACAGAATGTCAGGTCTAGAAGCAGTCAGATATAGAAGAGATCCAATCATACCTCTGTATAACTTCTGATCTACCTTCTTACTTACCTCATCCTTACCTAGGATGCATGTTGGATGCATAGGAGTTTTGGCTTCTTTGCAGTCTAGAAGATTAAACTTCTTCAGAAGTTCCTTCACATACTTGGTTTGGTGAACATACGTTCCTTCTGATGTTTGATTTATTTGTATTCCAAGGAAATACTTGAGTTCTCCCATCATGCTCATTTCAAACTCAGCCTGCATAGACTTAGCAAACTCCTTTCCAAGTGTAGCATTAGATGTTCCAAAAATAATATCATCTACATATATTTGACAAATTAAAATATCCTTTTCAAAGGTTTTACAAAAGAGAGTAGTGTCCACTTTTCCTCTAGTGAAACCATTATCCAGAAAGAAAGAACTTAAGCGTTCGTACCAAGCTCTGGGAGCCTGTTTCAATCCATACAATGATTTCTTAAGTTTAAAAACATGATTAGGAGACATAGAGTCTTCAAAACCAGGAGGTTGATGGACATAAACTTCTTCATCTATATAACCATTTAAGAAGGCACTCTTAACATCCATCTGATAGAGAGTGATGTTATGTTGAGTGGCAAAAGAAATTAATAGACGAATAGATTCTAACCTGGCCACTGGTGCAAAGGTTTCTGTGTAGTCAATCCCTTCTTGCTGACTATAACCCTGAGCCACCAGTCTGGCTTTGTTCCTTACCACTTCGCCTTTCTCACTGAGCTTGTTTCTGAAGACCCATTTTGTACCGATTATATTGAATCCATCTGGTCTAGGAACAAGATCCCAAACATCATTCCTTGTAAACTGATTTAGTTCTTCTTGCATAGCAATTATCCAGTCTGGATCTTCTAGAGCATGATCAACAGAAGTTGGCTCGATCAAAGATACAAGACCTAATTGACAGTCTGCATTGTTTCTAAGGAATGCTCTTGTTCTGATTGGATCATCCTTCTTTCCAAGAATGACATCTTCTGAATGACCAGAGATGAGTCTGGATGATCTTCTGACAGATGGTTCTTCAGAAATACTTAGATCCTCCAGAGAAGCTGATACTTGATCTTCAGATTCTTTGCTTCTGAGAAGCTCTGCTTCTGATGCGTTGCTTCTTGGCTCAACAACTTCTGATATGTCAATATCACAACCTGCAAAATTATCAACTTGCTTTGGTTTTTCAGAACCAAGCTTATCATCAAACCTGATATTGATTGATTCTTCTACAACCAATGTTTCAGTATTGTATACTCTGTAGCCTTTTGAGCGTTCAGAATATCCAAGAAGGAAACACTTTTGAGCTTTGGAATCAAACTTACCAAGATGATCTTTAGTGTTCAGAATAAAGCACACACATCCAAAAGGATGGAAATATGAAATGTTGGGCTTTTTATTCTTCCACAATTCATAGGGAGTCTTATTAAGAATAGGTCTGATAGAGATTCTATTCTGAATATAACATGCAGTGTTTATTGCTTCTGCCCAGAAATGCTTAGCCATATTGGTTTCATTGATCATGGTTCTGGCCATTTCTTGAAGAGTCCTATTCTTTCGTTCTACAACCCCATTTTGCTGTGGAGTTCTAGGACAAGAGAAATCATGGGCAATACCATTTTCTTTGAAGAATTCTTCAAAGGGTCTGTTCTCAAATTCACCACCATGATCACTTCTGACCTTTATGATTTTACACTCTTTTTCAGATTGAATCTGAATGCAGAAATCAAAGAACACTGAATGAGTCTCATCCTTGTGTTTCAAGAATTTTACCCATGTCCAGCGGCTATAATCATCTACAATGACTAATCCATATTTCTTTCCTCTGACAGATGCTGTTTTGACTGGTCCAAACAGATCAATGTGCAAGAGTTCTAATGGCCTTGAGGTAGAAACAACATTCTTAGACTTGAATGCAGGTTTGGAGAACTTGCCCTTCTGACATGCTTCACAAAGAGCATCTGATTGGAATTTCAGATTAGGAAGTCCTCTGACAAGATTCAGTTTGTTAATTTGAGAGATCTTTCTCAAACTAGCATGACCTAATCTCCTGTGCCAGACCCACTGCTCTTCAGAAACAGACATAAGACAAGTCACCTTCTGACTCATAAGATCTTGCAGATCTGTCTTATAAATGTTGTTCTTCCTCTTGCCTGTAAATAGGATTGAGCCATCCTTCTGATTTACAGCCTTGCAAGACTCTTGATTAAAGATTATATCATAACCATTGTCACTTAATTGACTGATAGATAAAAGGTTATGTGTTAATCCTTCTACAAGAAGTACATTAGAGATGGAAGGAGAGTTACCAGACTTTATAGTTCCAGAGCCAATTATCTTGCCCTTCTGATCTCCTCCGAACTTGACTTCTCCTCCAGACTTAAGCACCAGGTCTTGGAACATAGACCTTCTTCCTGTCATGTGTCGCGAGCATCCAGAGTCCAGGTACCATGACATGTTGTGCTTTGTCCTTCTTGCAGCCAAGGATATCTGCAATAGGAATAATCTTATCCTTAGGTACCCACATCTTTTTGGGTCCTTTCTTGTTAGATTTTCTCAAGTTCTGATTGAACTTGGGTTTAACATTGTAAGCAATAGGAGGAACAGCATGATAATTCTTAATGTGAGTTTCATGATATTTCCTAGGTTGTGTCACATGCTTCTTAGTGTGTGTTATGTGAAAACTTTGTGCATGTGAGGTGTGCCTAATATCATGAGAGTGGCCATACTTGAACTGATCATACAATGGTTTGTATGTAATTTTCATTTCATCAACAGGTTCAAGTTTGTATGGGGTTTCACCCTCATAACCAATGCCAACTCTTTTGTTTCCAGACACAGCATATATCATAGAAGCTAGCTGACTTCTGCCAATACTTCTAGATAAGAACTTTCTGAAACTTAAATCATATTCTTTCAGAATATGGTTCAGACTAGGAGTGGATTTTTCTGAATCAGAAGGAGATCCAACATTATTAGATAATTTTAAAAGTTTTTCTTTTAATTCAGAATTCTCCAACTCAAGCTTCTTTGTTTCAAATTCAAATTGCTTTTTCAGCTTTTTGTATTTGAGACTAATCTGAGACTTGAGTTCCAGAAGTTCAGTTAGACCGGAAACTAACTCATCTCTAGTAAGTTCAGAAAATACCTCTTCAGAATCTGATTCTGATGTAGATTCTGATCCGTCATCTTCTGTCGCCATCAGCGCACAGTTGGCCTGCTCATCTTCTGAATCATCTTCTGACTCATCCCAGGTTGCCATAAGACCTTTCTTCTTATGAAACTTTTTCTTGGGACTTTCCTTTTGAAGATTTGGACATTCATTCTTGTAGTGTCCAGGCTCATTGCATTCATAGCACATGACCTTCTTCTTGTCAAATCTTCTTTCATCAGAAGATTCTCCACGTTCAAATTTCCTTGAACTTCTGAAGCCTCTGAACTTCCTTTGCTTGGTCTTCCAGAGTTGATTTAGCCTTCTGGAAATCATGGACAGTTCATCTTCTTCTTCAGATTCTGATTCTTCAGGATCTTCTTCTCTGGCCTGAAAAGCGTTAGTGCATTTCTTGATATTTGATTTTAATGCAATAGACTTACCTTTCTTTTGAGGCTCATTTGCGTCCAGCTCTATTTCATGACTTCTCAAGGCGCTGATAAGCTCTTCCAGAGAAACTTCATTCAGATTCTTTGCAATCTTGAATGCAGTCACCATAGGACCCCATCTTCTGGGTAAGCTTCTGATGATTTTCTTCACATGATCAGCCTTGGTGTATCCTTTGTCAAGAACTCTCAATCCAGCAGTAAGAGTTTGAAATCTCGAAAACATCTTTTCAATGTCTTCATCATCCTCCATCTTGAAGGCTTCATACTTCTGGATTAAGGCAAGAGCTTTTGTCTCCTTGACTTGAGCATTTCCTTCATGAGTCATTTTCAAGGACTCATATATGTCATAGGCCGTTTCCCTGTTAGATATCTTCTCATACTCAGCATGAGAGATAGCATTCAGCAAAACAGTTCTACATTTATGATGATTCCTGAAAAGCTTCTTTTGATCATCATTCATTTCTTGCCTTGACAGCTTTACGCCTCTGGCATTTACAGGATGTTTGTAACCATCCATCAGAAGATCCCATAGATCACCATCTAGACCCAGAAAGTAACTTTCCAGTTTATCTTTCCAGTATTCAAAGTTTTCACCATCAAATACCGGCGGTCTAGTATAACCATTGTTACCGTTGTATTGCTCAGCAGAGCCAGATGTAGATGCAGGTGTAGGTATAGTCCTTTCACTTTCATCAACCATCTTTTAAATGAAGCGTTTTTCTCTTCCTGAATCTTTTCTAAACACTGTTAAGTGCTTGCACCTTAGAACCGGCGCTCTGATGCCAATTGAAGGATAGAAAAACACTTAGAAAGGGGGGGATTGAATAAGTGTGACTTTAAATCTTGGACGATAAAAATAAATGCACAAATATTTTTATCCTGGTTCGCTGTTAACGAAGCTACTCCAGTCCACCCCCGCAGAGATGATTTACCTCAACTGAGGATTTAATCCACTAATCGCACGGATTACAATGGTTTTCCACTTAGCCGCAACTAAGTCTTCCAGAGTCTTCTGATCACAACCTGATCACTCCAGGAACAACTGCTTAGTTCACTCCTAAGACTTTTTCTAGAGTCTGCTGATCAACACGATCACTCTAGGCTTAGTTCACTCCTAAGACTTTTTCTAGAGTCTACTGATCAACACGATCACTCTAGGCTTAGTTCACTCCTAAGACTTTCTGCTCAGCCAACTGCCAAGACTTCCTGCTCAGCCAACTGCTAAGACTTCCTAGAGTATACTGATCAACTGATCACTCTAGTTCCTTACAACTTAATGTAATCTATTCAAGAGTTTACAAATGCTTCTTAAAAGCGATAATCACAACTGTGATATTTCTCTTACAGTTTAAGCTTAATCTCACTAAGATATTACAACAGCAATGTAGTGAGCTTTGATGAAGATGAAGATTCTGAGTTTAGATTTGAACAGCGTTTCAGCAAGTTTGATATAAGTTGATTTTGTGCAGAATCGTTAACCTTGCTTCTCATCAGAACTTCATATTTATAGGCGTTGAGAAGATGACCGTTGAATGCATTTAATGCTTTGCGTGTTCCGTACAGCTTTGCATTTAATGTTATACGCTTTTGTCAACTACCTCGAGCCTTGTTCACGCTGTGTCTACTGACGTAGCCTTTAGTAGCTTTAACGTTCCTTTTGTCAGTCAGCGTAGTCTGCCACGTGTACTTCCTTCTGATCTGATGTTTGTGAATACGACGTTTGAATATCATCAGAGTCAAACAGCTTGGTGCACAGCATCTTCTGATCTTCTGACCTTGAAGTGCTTCTGAGCGTGATACCATCTTCTGATTTTCAGTGCTTCTGATCTCATGTTCTTCTGATGCTTCCATAGACCCATGTTCTGATTCTGCTTCGACCATCTTCTGATGTCTTGCCAGACCATGTTCTGATGTTGCATGCTGAACCATTCGAGACACATCTTCTGAGCGCTGAATTATGCGTACTCTTTATATATTTCCTGAAAGGGAAATTGCATTGGATTAGAGTACCATATTATCTTAAGCAAAATTCATATTATTGTTATCATCAAAACTAAGATAATTGATAAGCACAAATCTTGTTCTAACAATATCTCCATACCGATGACTTGTTGATAACAACTAGCTGCAAGAAAGAGATTGAAGTTTTGAAAGGTGATCTTAGCAAGGAGTTCGAAATGTCTGATTTGGGTGACATTTCATATTTCCTTATCATCGAATTCTACAAGAGCAGTAGAGAGTTAATGATGCATCAAAGAAGATATGCAAGCGAAATTCTCAAGAGATTTGAGATGGAAGAATGCAACTTGACTTTGACACCTACAGAACCAAGACTAAAGGGGTCCTTTAGCAGCGCTTTAGAAGTAAAAGTGCTGGCTAAAGGGGTCCTTTAGCAGCGCTTTAGAAGTAAAAGCGCTGGCTAAAGGGGGCCTTTAGAAGCGCTTTCAAAGTAAAAGCGCAGGCTAAAGGGGGCCTTTAGCAGCGCTTTCAAAGTGAAAGGGTTGCCTGAAGGGGGTATTTAACAGCGCTTTTACTTTCAAAAAAAAGCGCTGTCTTTACCTACAGCAGTGGTGGAATAGACAGCGCTTTCAGAAGCCAAAAAAAGCGCCGTGTAAGGTCTTGTTTGGCGAAGTGCTACAACTATCGAAAGACTTATTGGATCATTACGATACATTTGTCACACAAAGTCTGATCTAGCATACATTATAGGTATGCTGAGTAGATTCATGCAGAAACCAAAGGTATCACATCTAGCAGCGACGAAGAGGATACTAAGAGATTTGAAAGCAGGGTCGTCTTAGATTTTTAGAGGCCCTGTGTAGGTTAGTCATGCTTCAACTATGAAAAAATAAATAGAGGCCCAATGTAACCCCATTTTAATAATGTCAAAGATTTATGAGGCCCTATTTAGTTACAGTTTAACCGTAAAAAATTTGAGGCTCTGTGCGGTAGCCCGCCTTACACATATCATGATGAATGGTGTGTAGGTCCAAGTGTTCTGAAGACTAAGAGCTATGATGAATGTAGATAGCTTAGACACAATGAATTAGGTGGTGTGTTGAGATTGTAATTTCCTGTGTAGAAGAAGGTTGCTCGACAGAAGGAAGGCTGTGTCGAAATTGTCTAGCCTAGTGTGTCAAAATGTCGAAGGAGTTGCCTCGACAAGTATTTTGCCTTATGCCTAATTTTGTAGTGTTAGTAGAATTAGGTATTTTGAGCTTTTATATTTTGGACGTTGGTCTAGGGATAAAGCAGCCAAAAACTATAAATAGAGGGAGTAACCCCTATTTTGTATACACTTACATTCACAGAACTTTACAATTACAAAGTGAATAAGATTTCCACAATTTATAAGCAGAGGAAAACTCTGTAGAAAATATTCTTTTTCCTCCTCTTATTTTTTTTCAAACACTAATTCACATTTCTTTCCAAAAAAAAATTCTTGTTTCTTTCATTGTCATTGTATAGCGATAAAAAATTATTCAAAATTTTAGATTTAATTTCGCAAGACAAACACGCCAAGTTTTATAAACAAATATTAAATTCTATGTTTTCGAATTACATTTATATTTTCTCTTTTGTTATGTAAACAAATATTATATTCTATGTTTTCGAATTACATTTATATTTTCTCTTTTGTTACTAAAAATATATTTAATCATTTAAAAGTATATTTATGTTAATCTTTTTGCCAATATAAATACATTATGTAATCACTTGTAAACACCTTGTGATCTACCATGCTTCTTAAAATATCAATACAATATATGTATTGGAAGGTGATAAAAATAATCCAGCCTTTACATTCTTTAATATGTAGTAGTCGCAGCCGTGCTTGACTTAAGAATTTATACAATTGTAATTGTATTTTTTTTAAACTAAAAATATCTTTAAACAAAAAAAAGAAAAACAAGATATACAAGAAGGATTAATTCAAGACACCTTCAGAGCAAAGCCTAAATTTAAAGATACCATCTTTATCTAAAACGTAATCCTTAACCAAATTGATATCAATAAAAGTGAACCAAGAATAACTCCTAGTGGAAAATCCAAAGTTCACAAGAATATCATTACAAATATTGGCTTCCCTATTAATGTGGGAGATTATGAAATCAATAAAACTTATTTACGGATGACAAAAAAGTCAACGAGAACTGATTTTCCAAGAAACAAGATTAGAATTTGAGAAAACTTTCACCACAACCATGAAATTGTATTGAAACGCTACAAGAAAGAATCTACTTTATCATGGTTAAACTCCTCACAAATACAAAAATCCCCTCACAAAATAAAAATTTGCGAAGAAATAAGTCCCCTAACTAAACAAGTCAGCACAAATTAAAAAGTTATTAAAAATTTTAAACATATAATTAATCTATTTAAGTATATTCTTTTTTATTTTAGTCTCCATAATATATTTTATTTGGTATATTGATCATGACAAATACTTTAAAAAAAATTTGTCCTTATTTTGTGTTTTAATTTAACAAAATAATTTTATATTACAATTAATTTTTATATTATATAAAATATTTGATTTTAGTACCTACATCATTAATATTAAAAGGGATAAAATCAAATAATTTATATATTAAAAATAAAAGAAATTCAATACAAAAATTAAAATATAAAAATTAAAAAAAATTACCAAAACTTAACCAAAAAATAATATAATAAATGACACATTACATATTAAAAAAAAGGGTGGGGGCTAGAATGCGAAATTAGAAAAACTAGAATCACCCTTAGTGACCAAGATTTTACACATTGAAAACATCAATACAAAATGACTAAATATATATTCATCAATAAGAGTCACATACGGCACTACTTCTCTATTTCCACACCATAACCCATATCATATCTCAACTCATTTCTTTTCTTCAATGTCAACGTCAGAAAAGACTGGATCGATGGCTATATTTGTGGTGAGAACCTAAAGAATCAAGTATCATCGTATAAATCAAAGATACGTAAGGTTTGTGTGTTAGAATGCGAAAATATTATAATGCGAAAATAAAATACTAAAATGAATAAAAACTTTGAAGAACGCTTGGTAGCAAGCGTATATCTCCAATGTCAGTGTGTTAATACCGTAGTGAGCGTTGCGCTCTTTTATGGTGTAGAGAGTATGTATAACTTGAGGTCCGTTTTTCTCCCATTGAGGGGAGATATATTTATGGAGGTTTCTAAGACTTAGAATTTCCTCAAAAGGGCCACCTCCCACTTAGTCAATAGTTTACAGTTGAATCCCTATTTTTAAGAGAGTCACGGGTTAGTTAATGACATTGTGGTGGCAGAATACTACAGGGCAAGGAAGTACCTCCCTTTGGACGACCTTATATCGTTAGCTCTTCTAGGTAGGCCCAAGGGCATCGCCCTAGGCAAGACCTTTTACAAATATAACACTACATAGTCTCTCAGCCATGATGCCTTTAGTAGAAGACAAAGTGTCTTTTTTCTCATGGTGGATGGGAGTATCCCGAGAACTAGTGCTTCCCCTCACAAGAGTTCTAGCTACCATGGGAGGTTCGGCTGAAGAGACACTACGCATCTCAGGCAAAGATTTAATTTATGTTGGAGAATCTAAGTCTTCCAGATAGATTTGTATAAAGCCCGGCTGATGAGACTATAAGTCCCTCTGACGAGGCGTTTTACCTACTTGGGCCGGACTTCAATTGATCCCTCAAGCAAGACTTGTTCTCAAGTCTCTCAGGCTGGACATCTGTCACGCCCCTTAGAAGTGACCCTAGCATTTTGTCAAGTACAAGGAGACACTAAATCCCTCAAGCGAGGATTTAATTTATCTTGGAGAATCAAAGTCTTCTAGATAGATTTGTGTATAGCCTGGATGACGAGAATATAAGTCCCTTAGGCAGGCGTTTTACCTATTGGTGCTAGACTTCCTTTGAGCCCTCAAGCAAGACTCGTTCTTAATAAAAGCATATTTATTGCTAATTCATTACAAGGCATCATTATCAGTTCATACAGATCGAATACGTACAACTAATTGCATGTAGCATACAACATCGTTATCAATTCATACATATCAAACACATAACAAAGTATAAGTCATATTAAGTAATCTTCGAATGATTCTAAATCCATTCTTATAAGATATGAATTTATTTTAGCTTACCAACGGTCCAAATGGCGCGTCAAACGGAAACCCGAGTCAAAAGTTATGAGTTTTCAAAGTTTTGCAAAAGTGCTGTCAACACAGTGGTAACCGGTTACTTCAAATCTGGTAACCGGTTACTTCAGTTCGAGTAGCCATATTTTCAGAAAAAGTCCCAGGTAACCGGTTACTTCGAAACAAGCAACCGGTTACTTGAAGTTTCAAAGGCCAAAATGCAGAATTTTTCACGAGGTAACCGGTTACTTCAATTCTGGTAACCGGTTACTTCACTGTTGCAGAGCCAAAATCCTGCAACTTTGCTGTCACAATTTTTACCCCTTAAAACTCCAAAAACCCAACTTTCACATATCAGAAAATCAATATAGGTCCTAATTTTTCAAGTTTAACATCAGTACCATGTAACTCTTCAGACACACACACACACACACACCAATTGCATCAATTGCACAATAAATTAAACATCAATTTTAACATTCATCAACACCTCAAAAATTTAATTTCTATACAAACATGAATATAAAATTATGAAAATCTAATCTCTACCATACCCGTCATCATGCCAACCTTTAGAGAGTATGAACCTCACCCTTACCTGGTGATTCTTAGCAAGAACTTCCTCTTTTCCAATGGGGTTCTCCCCATTTATGCCCTAGCTTGCTCCTCTCCTCTCCAAAACTCTTATTTCTTTCACAAAAATGTCACTTCTAATTCTTTTCTCAATTTCTTTATTTCACTTAATCATATAATTTCATTCTCGTATTGGGCTCAGTATCCATACCTCTCTTTCACTACCACCAACCACTTAATAAGCCCATATAGAATAATCTAATATTTATATTAATATTATTACCAATATTAATCAACTAATCAACCAACATCAACATAGTAACTTATATCCACATATTCCAACGTTTCACAACTTTGACAATTAATCCAAAATAACTTAATTAAATAATTAATTAAATTATCGAGACGTTACACAATTACCTCACACAACCCAACCCGCAGATGGAAACATAAGGCATATTTTCGTCGAAATTTGAAAACGGTTTTTACGGGCTGATTTAGAGCGGGTTACGGATAATTCTTGGTAGGTATTTCGGGTTATTGGACTTATCAAATTTTTAGGCCCGTTAACATTTTTTAAGATTTTTGTTTTTAAAAACCTTAACATTTTTGAGTTAGTCTTCTAAAAATAGAATTTGAAGAATTTTTAATTACATTTTCAAAAAATTTATTTTCATATATTTAAAAGAAATCTCAATCTAAAATTAATTATATTTAAACTAAAATATTCATAATTTAAGGTTTTTAATTTCACTTATTTAAAATAAATAAGATCTTTTCTTTTGAGAAAAAAATATCCTAAATTTAGTAATTACACTAAATAAACCATATATTTCTTTTAAAGAAAAATATATGAAATCAAAGATTACATCTATAACACAAATATCCACGTTGAAAATATCAATACAATGTGACAAATGTGCATACAACACTCAATAAGTCACATGTAGCATGACTCATTTTCACACAACAACCGACATGAAAGTGTGGGGCGATAATTATCTTCGTGATAAGAGATTACAGAATCAACTATCATTGCATGGATATGATTATCTTCGCGATAAGAGACTACAGAATCAACTATCATTGCATGGTTCCAAAAGAAATCACACACGTAGTTTCAATTATTTGTATCCGTACTCACTTATATTGTCTCATTAAAAGATTTTATATCATTATATGCCCTCGTAATTAATCATATTTCATAAGTCCAGTTGGTCACGGGGTTATCTTGACACATTGAATTCTTAGGTGTTTGTTTTGTGGTGGAATCTGGAAATTTCTTCTCACTATGTATAGTTGACTTTTGAAGCAACTATTTATCTAATTTTGGTTGTGGTGTCTATGGTTAGTGTTGTATTATATTGAGCCTTATTGTGTTTTTTTTGGAAGTGATGGGTTCTTCTGGAGCAATTTTAAGAAGAGGAATGCTCCTACACCAAAATTTTACAACTTATCTTACACCAACTAAAATACAATAAAATTATGTATTCATTTACTTTGAAAAAGTGCAAAAAATAATTATTTAATACTCCTTCCGTCCCACAATGAGTGACCCAGCCCACCATTTCACACAATTTAAGAAAATTGGTTAAAAGTAAGAGAGAGAATAATATTTTTACTATATTACCCTTATTATGTATTGGAAATGATGAAATTTTTATTAATTAGATGGTAGAATTGGAAAAAGTGTATTGGAAATTGAAATGGGTCATTCATTTTGGGACATCATTTTATTCCAAATGGGTCACTCATTGTGGGACGGAGGGAGTATAATAAAAAAACTAAATCGTATGATAATACAGTGTAATTGTCATGTTTTAGTGTATATATATATATATATATATATATATATATATATATATATATATCAATTCTCTTTTAAGAATAATTGAATAAGGAAGAAGGAAGAAATGTGTTGCGTGAAAACCAAGCTACAGTGACTGAAAAGTAAAAGTGAATAAATCGAAAAACGGATTTAACATCAAAGTGGAATGAATTTTATTGAATGATTGAGGTGATAATAATAAAGGGTGTTAAATCTGTTTGATAATTTAATGATCCAATGTTCTCCTTGTTACGTATCAGAGCGACTCCTAAGACTCGACCGAATAACATAAGCTTTATGCCTTACTCAAGTACTTAAATTATCTGTACTTTTTCGAAAAAGCACAAACACAATAACATAAAAGGGATGAGAATTCCATTCAAATAAGGAGTAGTATTCACAAATCAATACAACAATCACATGTACAAACAAATCATATAACGACAATCCACTCACTCACTATGCACAATTCATATTTCATTTATGTATTTAAGTGATTCACCCATCATGACTCTATCCATGCGGTGCCAACATAACCAATACGGTTCAATTATATGAACCTAATTCCCGTCGGAATCCGGATAAGTCTTAATCGTTCCCCCAAACTACGACTTATCTTGATAGGATGCTAATCCTACCAAAACTATCAATTTAGGGTTCAACAATAAAAAGAGAAAGACATTAAAATCAAACTAAGAAAATAGAAATAAAAGAACTTTTGATTTCATTGATTGATGATCTCAAATGTATCAAAGACACTACATATATAATGCTCCTAATGGATACATAACTAAAAGCCCAAAAGCTATTAAAAGCCCAAAAACTATTAGGAATATTCTAGAGAATATAATAACATCTAATACATCAAAATACTAATAATATAAATTCATAAATTCTATTAATATCCCCTATCATTGCCGACCCCTTCAAAAACAACCTTGTCCTCAAGGTTGTAATAAGATAAACTTCAACAAAAATAAGTAATGTCATCAACCAAAATGAACTCCAATTGCTTCCTCTTCTAATTAAGAGACCACCCACTAAGGTCTAAGGTCTAATTGTTAGAAATATGATTTCAACTCTTCTTCATAGGATAAAACCTTTTTTTTCTTTGGATTTCTTCAATGTATATCTTACCCAAAAAAATATTTCAAAATCCAAGCTATCATCCATTCCATCTCTCCATGGCTAGTATAATCAATATGTGTCTTCAGAAACAACCAAACATGTGTGTCGCACGCTCGCGAAATGAGTACAGAGTCGCCACCAATATATTTATCCCATCGAGGGAAAGGAATATCAGAAAACCTAGAATAAAGAAAGGATAAGAAAAGGTCTTGCGACCAGAGATCAGGTAAGAAGTCGGTTACGCAAGGGGAAGGTGCTCAGAGATGCTAATACTACATCACAACATCAAGAACAGCAAGAGATGAAGAAGGAGGAGTCGATTCGAAGACTTACCTGGATGACGAAGATGGCGACGATCGTTGAGGAAAGCCGGAGGAGAGAATCCAAAGCTCTTCAGTGTGCAAAATAAACGCAGTTGAGGAACTTGACAAATTCTTCAGGTGATTCTTTAGATTTCCACGCCTTCTCTTTGTTCTTGCTTGCGATATCTTCTTCTTCTACTATTCTTTTTCTGGATTTCTGCGTTTTCGTGATTGTCGTTGTTGAGAGTGTGTGAGATTATTGTAGTTGCAGAGCGTTTGAGTGTTGAAAGATGGAAGCTAATCTCGTTCCATTAAAGCTTCAATGAGAAGCTTTAATGGAGGTTGACGGTGAGAGCTTTGAGTATGGGTGAAGAATGTGATTGAAGGTGAGAGAGAGGGAAGGGATGAAGATGAATCTCTGTGAACAATGGTGAAGAGGTGGTGGAGAGGAATGGAAGCAGAGTGGTGAAGATCAATGGAGTCGAGAGGCTTGAATGAAGGAGAGGTTGAGTTTATATAGAATGAGAGTGAGAGGATTCAGTTAGAGGAGAGTCATTGTGAGCCCTTGGATTGAGAAGTTTCTGTTATGATATTAAGGGTGAGAGATTGAGTTGGTTATTGTAGTTTAGAAATTGGTTATAATTCTGTTAGAGATTTTCTAGGTTGTTATAATTCTGTTAGGGGACGGTTACAGGTTTGTTATAACCGTTAGGAAGTTACCAAGGGGTTTTGACAGTTAGTTATGAATAGGTAGTTACAAGGCTGTTAAGAAGGTTAGTGACTGTTTGAAATTGGAAAAGGTTACTTTGGCTGCTACTTTTCTAATATCTGTGAAGCTGAATTGAAGAACTGGTGATTGCTAATAAAGGGTTTGTAACTGTAGGTAAGAATTGTTAGTAACCGCTTCGGATTTGAACCTGAACTTGAATCCCATTATGCATTTTCTTCTTTTTCTTTCTGAATTGACTTGGCATATAGACCTCCCATGGTTATAGTATTGGAACTGATTTCATATGGTCTGTTAAACCGATTTTTCCATGTGTAGGGTGTTATTCTCGCGGAATCAGCTTGTTTGGTTTTATGCAGCAAGTTTGGAATTGTAGCTCGGGCTTTGAAGACGGTATGATGGAGCGGCAAGTTCGTGTGGCATGTACGAAAACAGTGAGGCTTGGAGTTCAAATTAGCTTCGAAAAGTGAGTCGCAATCCCCTTATGAACTGTTAACAATTAAATCTGCTGGTGCTTATACTTGCATTGAACATGATGATGATGATGATAAATATAAGTGTTTAAACTGTGTGTGCATTTTTTACTGTTATGGAGCATTTGATTGAATTTGGAGTATGGACTGTTTTGAATGAAGTTTGAACTGGTCCCTTCTGAACTTTGCCTTTGCATTAGATTGTTGAACTGTTAGTTGTAGATGCTGGAAGTTCTTTTTGGTAGTGCTTATGATAATGGTAAATTATGCAGGTTGGCTTATAGGTTTGGATTTTCTGTTTTGTTTGCACAGGGCTGGTTTGGAGATGCAATTAAATGGTTATTGAAAGGATAGATAATGGTGATAAAACAGTTAGGTAATTGGGACCGTTAGATTCATAGCTTGTGTTAATAACTGGTAGCATTAATTTACTGATGAACAGTCTTGAATGTCAGCTATATAAATGGATGGTTATTGAATAGGTTTGAATTATAAATGAGCAGGGTTTGTTTTGGTTTTATTTGGTTTGGATATGGTTGAAACTGGTTATAACTTTCTCTTCTTTGTGACAGGTTGCAGCATGCCGTGATATGAACTTGATGTGTGCCATGAGCAAAGAGTTTTCTTAGTAGCCATTGCTTGGAACTTGATGAAGATAAAGAGTGATACTTGGATTTGACGAAGCGAAATAACCTCTCTTTTTTTCTTCATTAGGAGTCAAACCGAGTCTTGTTCAATAGTCATAGTATTTGGTCAAATGTTGTAAAATGAAGGGTTTTCTTGTAATGCCTTCTAATTAAACCTCTTGAATTTAGTATTTATGAACTTTGACTCTTTTGAGATGTAACTGTTGACTTGTATTTTAAGTAGTGAATGAATTTTCCCACCATTTATGACTTTTGAATTTTCAAGTCCTTCTCCTTCATCAACTTAGATGAGCACCATAACATATAATTCAAGTAGTGTGCCAGATACTTATATCCAAACTCCATAAGAAAAAAATCCTCTTGATTACTAAATAAATATGGAAATAAACCCTAATCCAATTGATGTCTTTAATCTATCACCACTGATTTAATGAACCAATATTATTTTTAATGAATGCATGATGTGTAAGTGACCTAAAATGCAAGTGAAGTTAAAAACAATAAGCCAGTTAGTAGAAAAATTGAATGGGCAAATTTTGGGGTGCAACAATGTGAAACAACATCCTTTAGAGTATTCTTATGTTTTGCTAAATCACCATATGTTCTTGCATCTACTTCAAAAGGAATTACTCCAACTTGGATAACGTGAAAACAAAAACAATGCTTGAATATGCAAGTATCTTTTCCTCCTAGCACCATTTGAAGAGGAATCATTTCAAACTTCTTTGAAATTGTTATTTCAGTGGTACCACCAGTGACAGTAATGCAATTGGACCCAAGATACAATGTAAAGAAAGTCACCCATCTCAAATTACTTACATGTCATACAACTAATAAGAATTTTCGGGAAGCCACCCAAATAAAAGACATGCACCGTATGTAGTGTTGAAACAACACCATGAATTGGAGGTTTAAGGACAATGGAGTTTCTAGAAATAAGAGCTGAAGCAATCTTTGAATGATAGTTAAAAGGTGGAATAGCTAAAATTACTCTAACTAAAATATTTGAAGTGAGACAATAATGATAACAACTCCAATTAGAAGATATGAAGTGAAGCAATATTTGGTATTTTCATTGCCTGGAAAATTATCAGAAACCATAAACTTTTCTTCATCCATAATTCTCACCCCTTCCAACATAACAAGGTGTAGGAGTTCAAATTTGTGGAATTGAAGCACTATTCTACCAATATTCCCAAAGATATACACTGTTACCTTCCCATAAGTGTTAACTATGACAAGTTTGGAAGAAGTCATAAACACAGTGGAAAACAATTTCAAGATTTGGAAGGTGTAGGTACTCCACAATAAAGAAGGCCTCATTGGCATTTTAGCAAACATTTGGTATGTTTTGAGTGAGGACTCAATTTTGACATATTCATGTGATCCAATAATTCCAAAACCAGAAAATTTAGCATTAGAAAATCTAAATACCACATGAGCACAGCGACCAGCAACCAATAGAGAACAATTTTGGAAAAAGTCAAAATGATGAAACAAAACATCAGTTCCATTATCAATCTCAACAATTATTACCTTAACTTCTTCCTTCTCTAGGCACAGTTGAATGGATTGTTTTGAAATACACGGTAAGACCGGTGACAATCTTGTAATGAAAATTTGATCCGGTGGTTTTGGCGGAATTGCAAAATCGGCATCATCATAAAACCCTTCATCTTTGAATTGAGTCTCGACCACAAGTTTAACATTGGTAACCAAGATTGTAAGTGGCTGAAAGATGTACAAAGAGTGTATTGAGGTGTTGTGGAGTATTGTTGCGACGAGATCAGAGCCATCACCGAGTGCAAATTTGGGGGTAGGTGATAAAAGACACTTCGATGGTAAAGGATGTACAGGAACAAAATAGGGAAGTGATGAGAAAGAATTGGTACCTGAAGAGAACGATGGCCACGAGATATAGGGGCAATGAATGGTCACCATGGAAAACCTTTGCATCACTGTTGGCGATTCCAAGTCAATTTTTATGGGTATTGGGTGAGAGTTCACAAAATATTGACCCCTTTCGTTACTAACAACTTCAGCGGCAGCATCAACAACAGAACCTCTGTGGAAGGAATTTTCTTCACATGAGTTTGTCGACTCGGATTGTGATCGGGAATGGATTATTTTTGTTGCGTCGTGGGATTTCACTGTCGTTGTTGAGAAGCTTGAATCTGGAGGTTTTGCTGGAATTGAAAAGTCTGCATCATCCCAAAATTCATTTCCGTTGAAGGGAGCCTTGGCCATAAGCTCTGATGAAGAATCAAAGATTGATGTAAGTTGAGTTGTGTGATTGGAGCTTGACAGTGTCTCTGTTAATGAGGGTTTTTGAATGACATCAGTGAAATTAGGTTTTGCATCTATAGAGTGGGGTTTGTGTGATGATTCATTTGTCAGATTGCTATGGTCAGAAGAAACATTGTCTGAACCATTTAAGATTGAATGAAATTCATCTTTTGATTTATTCCTAATTTCAATTTTGTAGTTCGGACCAATAATGTGTTCCTTTCCCTCATCTTGTTCAAGCAAGGAACTTTGTTTCAAGCTTGTAGCTGAAATTCGTTTCGAGGTGTCACCTTTAAGAGATTTTCTGTCAAAATCCTCTTCAATTGGTTCCTCTTCCTCATCCGAAATTGGTAAAATTTCTCGCCATTCAGGTTTAAAACGCCATAACAAAGTTGTTGTAAATGTATCCCAATTATATCTGCGATGAACACGAGACCACCATATCCACCATGTGAAAGCAAAGCCTCTCAATGCTCCAACAGCTTTTAAAACTTTCAGTGACTTGGTGTTTCATGCTCTTTGAAAAATTTCTCCAAACATAGAATCCACCAATATGCATCTTCTTCCCCATCAAACAATAGTATCGTCATGACTTTAAGCGGAAATGAGATCGAAAATGAAAGCACCAAATGATAGGATGCTAATCCTACCAAAACTATCAATTTAGGGTTCAACAATAAAAAGAGAGAGACATTAAAATCAAACTAAGAAAATAGAGATAAAAGATAACTTTTGATTTCATTGATTGATGATCTCAAATGTGTCAAAGACACTACATATATAATGATCCTAATGGATACATAACTAAAAGCCCAAAAGCTATTAAAAGCCCAAAAACTATTAGGAATATTCTAGAGAATATAATAACATCTAATACATCAAAATACTAATAATATAAATTCATAAATTCTATTAATACCCCCTATCATATCTCCACACGGCTCTACCCCGAGAGTTCGGATGAGACTAGGCACACATCATGGATTCCCACATAGACTCAGCTCCACATAACACAACACCATGATGCATGACATATAATTATGCACAATTCAATATAATATAGTACATACCACGATCCAAATTGATCACACGTGAGCCATATATCCACCGCAATTTCCTCACGGAATAACCTCATTCACATTAGAATACACATTGGTAAGGTATTCATAACATAATCACACAAGCCTTACATCCATTTTAAGTCCCTGTAAAAGTCATAGGTTTTACTCATTTGACACTGACCTACTTATTTGTTAATTATTTAAGTCATTATTATTCTCTACGATCGTTGGAATTTACGTTGTATGCGAAATCGAGAAAGAAATCGCAAAAACGGGAAAAATTCTACTCATGCCAGCCCATACGCATATTGCTCTGCTGTCCTGTCCCAATCTCCAATCACTACTAGGCATCATATGCATAATGCCTTATGCCTTACGCGTAACGCTTTCTGCCTTACGCGTAACATCCCCTGTCTTATGCGTGTTGCTAGAGAAGGATTTCCCTTAAAATTCTGCTTACGCTTATTAATTTTTAATATATCTTAAAAATAAGGTTAAGAATATTTCAAATCTTTTATTAGACTTTATCATTAAATTAATTATATAATTATTACTCTAACTTTTTAGATGTCTGAATGTTTATTTATCTAAAATTTTTTAATAACCTTTAAATAAGTTTTAAATGATGTAGCCTGTAATTTTATTTTTATTTTATACGAGATAATTACTTAGCTCAAATAAAGAAGAAAAATATGTACAGAAACTATTATACTATTCTATTATAAGTTTACAATATATAAAAAAAATGTATTAAAAGTTTAGTGATCAAATAAAGGACAATTAAGTATTAAATATGAGAACCGCATAAAAAAAACAATTATATATTTATAAACGGGAACATGGTAGTTTATTACTATACATAAAATAGTGTATAGAGTTTTTAATCTATGAATTGATAGGAGAATCACACATTTTATTGACGTCAAATTTTTTAAATGTATATAAGAAAATATTCAAATCCGTGCAAACGCACGGGTTATTATATTTCTTTGTGCAATCAAAGAAAATAAAAGTAAAAATAATATATTAATCCAAACACGATAAAAATGTTATGTTTTGTTTTTTAATTATTTATTTATCTAATATTTTTATTTATAAAATATTTATAATTCAAGATACAAAATTTTTCAAAAGAATATATGAAAAATCAAAATATATATTATTGTTGTAATTTTTTTTTGGTAATATATGGAAAATCTAATACTTAAAATTATTCAAGATAATAAAAATATTTAATATTAACGGGAACATGAATCAAAATATTGAATATTAACGAGAATACTAAATTACTGATCAAAATATTAAATATTAAGGAGAACATGAAGTTACTGATCAAAATATTAAATAATAACGGAAACATGAATCTATTAATTGAAATCTTGAATATTAACGGGAACACGGCGTTATTGATCGAAGTATTGAATATTAATGGGAGCATGAAGTTACTAATCAAAATAATCAATATTAACGGGAATATGAAGTTACTGATAAATATTTAATATTAATGACAACATAAAGTTACTGATCAAAATATTGAATATTAACGCGAACATGAAATTATTGATAAAAAATATTATATATTATCGGGAACATAAAATTACTAATTAAAATATTGAATATTAACGGGAACATGAAGTTATTGATCAAATTATTGAATATTAATAGAAACATAAAGTTACTGATCAAAATATTGAATAATAATAGAACAATTTTACTATTGGTTTAAATATTTTCGACAATAATTTAAAAAAAAATTAATATTTATAAAATATATATATTTATATATATATATATATATTATTAATTCCAATATTTTTAAATATTGAAAGAATTGTAGGCACCATTAATTATCTCTTTTAAAAAAAATTATTTTATTTTTATTATATTTTAGAAACAAATGTGCATACCATACCAGTACCCATGCGAACGCATGCGTATCCCACTAGTTTAATAAATAAGCTTGAATGACATTATAAAAATTCAACATCTATATACTCACCCAAATTTAATAAATATGAAAACAAATGTATTATTTAAAATCTAATTGAGAAATACAAAAATAAAAAATTTAATATTCTACACATTTTTCAAAATAAAAAAATATTCATTAAAATTAATTTAGATATCCTAAGATATAATTAAATGAACTAAATCTGTCCATTTAAATCCATTTGAAACTAATATTTGGGGCCGATGAACCCCCAACCTATTTCAACCCAATTTAATTCAATTTTTTGGACTCGATTATGTTAGAACAAGATTTGTTCTGATCAATATTCTTAGTTTTGATGATAACAAGGATATGAATTTTGTATGAGATAATGTGGTACTCTAATACATTGCAATTTCCCTTTCAGGAAATATATATAGAGTATGCACAAATCAGCGCTCAGAAGCTTTGACTCAGAAGGTTCAGCATGCAACATCAGAACATGGTCTGGCAAGACATCAGAAGATGGTCAAGGAAGAATCAGAACATGGGTCTATGGAAGCATCAGAAGAACTTGAGTTCAGAAGCAGAAGCACTGAAGTTCTCATGGTATCACGCTCAGAAGCACTTCAAGGTCAGAAGACAAGAAGATGCTATGCACCAAGCTGTTTGACTCTGATGATATTCAAACGTTGTATACACAAACATCAGATCAGAAGAAAGTACAGGTGGCAGGCTACGCTGACTGACAAAAGGAACGTTGGAAGCTATTAAAGGCAACGTCAGTAGACACAGCGTGAACAAGGCTCGAGGTAGTTGACAAAAGCGTGAAACATTAAATGCAATGCTGTACGGAATACGCAAAGCATTAAATGCTCCCAACGGTCATCATCTCAAGTGCCTATAAATATGAAGTTCTGATGAGAAGCAAGGTTGATGATTTCTGTGAATATTAACTTGCTAAAACGTTGTTCAAATCAAAGCTCTCAAACTTCATCTTCATCAAAGCTCACTACATTGCTGTTGTAATATATTAGTGAGATTAAGCTTAAACGTTAAGAGAAATATCACTGTTGTGATTATAGCTTTTCAGAAGCATTTGTAATACTCTTAGAATTGATTACATTAATTTGTAAGTAACTAGAGTGATCAAGTGTTGATCAGGATACTCTAGGAAGTCTTAGCTTGTGTCTAAGCAGTTGTAATTAGAGTGATCACGTGGTGGTCAGGATACTCTAAGAAAGTCTTAGCTTGTGTCTAAGCATTTGTTCCTAGAGTGATCAGGTTGTGATCATGATACTCTAGAAGACTTAGTCGTGGGCTAAGTGGAAAACCATCGTAATCTGTTGCGATTAGTGGATTAAATCCTCAGGTGAGGTAAATCACTTCGTGGGGGTGGACTGGAGTAGTTTAGTTAACAACGAACCAGGATAAAAATAACTGTGCAAATTGTTTTTATCGTTCAAGTTTTTAGACTACACTTATTCAAACCCCCCCTTTCTAAGTGTTTTTCTATCCTTCAGATTAGTGAGGATTAGTGCCTATTTTAATCCAATTTAATTCAACCTTTTCTCTCTTTTCATTCTTCCATAGTATGGGTGATCATGTAAAGAAGATCATCAGAAGCTTACCCAGAAGATGGGGTCCAATGGTGACTGCATTCAAGATTGCCAAGAATCTGAATGAAGTTTATTTGGAAGAGCTTATCAGTGCCTTGAGAAGCCATGAAATAGAGCTGGATGCAAACGAGCCTCAAAAGAAAGGTAAGTCTATTGCATTAAAATCTAATGTTAAAAAATGCACTAACGCTTTTCAGGCTAGAGAAGAAGATCCTGAAGAATCAGAATCTGAAGAAGAAGATGAATTGTCCATGATCTCCAGAAGGGTAAACCAACTCTGGAAGAGCAAGCAAAGGAAGTTCAGAGGCTTCAGAAGTTCAAAGAGATTTGAACATGGAGAATCTTCTGGTGACAGAAGATCTGACAAGAAGAAGGCTGTCTGCTATGAGTGTCCCAAGAAGAAGTTTCATAAGAAGAAAGGTCTTATGGCAACATGGGACGATTCTGAATCAGAATCAGAATCAGACTCTGAAGGAGAACAAGCCAATTTCGCGCTGATGGCTACAGAAGATGATGGATCAGAATCTACATCAGAATCAGATTCTGAAGAGGTATTTTCTGAACTATCTAGAGAAGAGTTAGTTTCCGGTTTAACAGAACTTCTGGAACTCAAGGCTCATCTTAGTATCAAATACAAAAAGCTGAAGAAGCAGTTTGAATTTGAAACTAGGAAGCTGGAACTGGAAAATTCTGAACTGAAGGAAAAAGTTTTAAATCTATCCAAAGATAGTGGATCTCCTTCTAAAACAGAAAAAACCATTCCTAGCATGAATCATATTCTGAAAGAATATGACTCAAGCTTCAGAAAGTTCTTATCTAGAAGTATTGGCAGAAGTCATCTTGCTTCTATGATATATGGTGTTTCTGGAAACAGAAGGTTTGGTTTTGGATATGAGGGTGATACCTCACATAAATTTGAACCTGTTGATGATCTGAAGATCACATACAAGCCATTGTATGATCAGTTCAAATATGGCCATGCTCATGATATTAGGCTCACTTCACATGCACAGAAGTTTAACATTGTTCACACCAAGAAGCATGTGACACATCCTAAGAAATATCATGCTGACAAACCTAAAGAATATCATGCTATTCCTCCTGTTAAATATAATGCTAAACCCAAGTTTAATCAGAACTTGAGGAGAACTAACAAGAAAGGACCCAAGAAATTATGGGTACCTAAGGAGAAGATAATTTCTGTTACAGATATCCTTGGCGGCAAAGAGGACAAAAAGCAAAATGTCATGGTACCTAGACTCTGGGTGCTCGCGACACATGACGGGAAGAAGGTCTACATTCCAAGACCTGGTGCTTAAGCCAGGTGGAGAAGTCAAGTTTGGAGGAGATCAGAAGGGCAAAATCATTGGCTCTGGAACCATAAGTCTTGGTAACTCTCCTTCCATAACTAATGTACTTCTTGTAGAAGGATTAACGCATAACTTATTGTCCATAAGTCAATTAAGTGACAACGGTTATGATATAATCTTCAATCAAAAGTCTTGCAAGGCCGTAAGTCAGAAGGATGGCTCAATCCTATTTACAGGCAAGAGAAAGAACAACATTTATAAGATTGATCTTTCAGATCTTGAGAAGCAGAAGGTGACTTGCCTTATGTCTGTTTCTGAAGAGCAATGGGTCTGGCACAAAAGATTAGGACATGCTAGTTTGAGAAAGATTTCTCAGATTAACAAACTAAATCTGGTCAGAGGACTCCCAAATCTGAAATACAAATCAGATGCTCTTTGTGAAGCATGTCAGAAGGGCAAGTTCTCCAGACCTGCATTCAAGTCTAAGAATGTTGTTTCTTCCTCAAGGCCGTTAGAACTCTTGCACATTGATCTGTTTGGCCCAGTCAAAACAACATCTATCAGAGGGAAGAAATATGGATTAGTCATCGTAGATGATTATAGCCGCTGGACATGGGTAAAGTTCTTAAAACACAAGGATGAGTCTCATTCAGTGTTCTTTGAATTCTGCACTCAGATCCAATCTGAGAAAGAGTGCAAGATCATAAAGGTCAGAAGTGATCATGGTGGCGAATTTGAGAACAGATTCTTTGAGGAGTTCTTCAAAGAAAATGGTATTGCCCATGGTTTCTCTTGCCCTAGAACTCCACAGCAAAATGGAGTTGTAGAGCGAAAGAATAGGACTCTACAAGAAATGGCCAGAACCATGATCAATGAAACCAATATGGCTAAGCATTTCTGGGCAGAAGCAATAAACACTGTGTGTTATATTCATAATAGAATCTCTATCAGACCTATTCTAAATAAGACTCCTTATGAATTTTGGAAGAACAGAAAGCCCAACATTTCATATTTCCATCCTTTTGGATGTGTATGTTTTATTCTGAATACTAAAGATCATCTTGGTAAGTTTGATTCTAAAGCACAAAAATGTTTCCTTCTTGGATATTCTGAACGCTCTAAAGGCTACAGAGTATACAATACTGAAACATTGATTGTAGAAGAAACAATCAATATCAGGTTTGATGATAAGCTTGGTCTTGAAAAACCAAAGCATTTTGAGAATTTTGCAGATTTTGATATTGATATATCAGAAGCAGTAGAACCAAGAAGCAAAGCTGCAGAAGCTGATAGTCTCAGAAGCAATGGATCAGAAGATCAAGTTGCTGCATCCTTAGAGAATCTCAGGATTTCTGAAGAGCCAACAGTCAGAAGATCACCTAGACTTGCTTCAGCTCATTCAGAAGATGTGATTCTTGGAAAGAAAGATGATCCTATCAGAACAAGATCATTTCTAAAGAATGACAATCAGAAGCAGTGATCAGAATTAGAAGGTGTAAAGCTCTTCCAGAAAAATACAGCTGTCATCTATTTTCGGATGGTGAACGCGTGTCTGTACGGTTAGTAAAAAGCGTGCAGTTGAAAAGACGCCGATCTAGGTAACTGTGTTAAATCATTTTCTTTATCACGTTCTCTCTCCTAACGTCACTCACCATTTAATGTAATTGATTTCTTTTGATTCTGTAACTGTTCATTCTCAAAATGTTATTGCATATTGTTTTAAATCCGTCTCTATATATTCTTTTCAAATCATATCATTTATCTTTTTCGCTCCCACTCTCTCTTTCTTCTTGCATACCTTCTTTTGAAAACTTCTTAGTCTCTTCTAAAAACCCTAACCGAAAACCCAGAATTTGTTCTTCTTACTTGTTCATTCTGCTTCAATGGCTGCTTCTTCATCTCAAAATGCTGGTTCATCTGCTCCTCTCCATATTCAAGATGAAGAAAATCAGAAACTCACTCCAGTCGTTGCGTGCTCCATTCCTAAGGACAAATTAGAAGTTCTATGTGAACTAATGGTTGATTTTGATAACATTGAAGAACACCAATTTCATCTCAAAGAAGATATAATTTTTCAGGGATGGACTTCGTTGTTCGCTGAGTTCTATGGACCAGTCTACCCAGATCTTGTCAAGGAATTCTGGGTACATGCAGTTGTCGCTCCCAAATCAATCTTGTCTTTCGTTCATGGAAAGTTTGTGGTAGTGACTGAGTACATCCTAAGGATGATGTTTGATCTGAGGAAACCTGAGGGAGCTTTTGAAATCGATCAAAGGGCTAATTGGAAAGATGTTTTATCTACTCTCTACACAGACGTAAATGAAACAAAGAATGTCAAGGACATGAGACACCTCTACAAAATCTGGACCAAGATTCTTCTTGGGTGTTTGTATCACAGGAAAGGGACACATGCTTCTGACTTCGTCAGCAATGAGCAAAAATACATTCTGTATTGCATTGCCACTAAGAAGAAGGTTGATGCTATCTACATTATCTTCAACCATATGTGGAAGGCTGTGAAGGATTCCAGAAATGCCTTCAGAGAAAAAAGTTGTACCACCATTCCTTTTGGTAGAATTATCACAAATCTTCTGGTTCATTCCAAGATTGTTGAGAACCTGGAAACTGAAGGCATTATCAAAGACCTTGCTGTCACCTCTGGGGCCTGCTTGAATGCTTTCACTTTAAAGAAGATGAAGGTGATTAAGACTATCACCAAGACCCCCCAACCTCTTCCTGGAACAAGAATCAGAAGAGAACCTGTTCTAGCTGAATTTGAAACCCTCTTCAATAGTGAGGTACCAGAAGTCAGAACTAGGTATCTGAAGTCACAAAAAGAGGATAAAAGTCTTAAAGATCAAGAGAAAGGTGCTCCTATTAAAGTAAATTGCAAGAAGGAAGAAAGAACCAAAAGAAAGTTTGATCATCCTTCGGTTAATCAGGTGAAGGTAGTTCAGAAAGTTGCTGCTACCACTGAGAAAGAAGTAGTTCCGGAAGAAATCATTGCGAAGTTTGTTAAAGCTGTTTCTGTTGATTTTGAGAAGAATAAGAAGGAAGCTGAGAAGAAGAAGAAGTCAAATAACAATGCTGAGATTGTTGAAGTTGTTGAGAAGGAGAAAACCAGAAAAAGGAAGCTGATAATTCAAGACTCCGATGAAGAAAATGATGTTCAAGAGGCTGTGAATCAGCAGGAAGTTCTGGCGAGCGTCAGAAGGAAAGAGATCTCTAGCGGCAAAACAAAGATTGTTGAAGAGCCAAAGAGTAAGAAACAGAAGAAGACTGAGGCTGTGGTCAAAGCTATTCAGAAAGCATCCAAAGGTATATGTATTTCTGAGCTTGATTCTACTTCTGCTGGTATTTCAAAAGTTGCACCAATAGCGGTTGCCTCTATCCCTGAACCAGAAAAAGCCCCATCAGAATCACCTATAAATGTCCATGTTCTTACACCTCCATCTTCTCCTATAACCATTCCTTCTTCTCCACCCACCATCAATCCTGTTTTGGATATACCACCTCTTCAAACTCTCTTTCCACCTCACTCAAATATCTGCATCTCTCAACCTCCTCCTCATGCCAACTTTGAACACATTCCTTCCACCTCTCAAAACAACCATAGTGGTTCTCCAACCTCTGCATCACATGAGCAACTGCTCCGTGACTGCAACTACACTCCAAAGCCTCGTCCTGAAGCTGAACTGGTTGTGTTAGAGTCTGACAATGAAGCAGAATCTTCCTATAGGCTGGATAGAGAACCTCAACCTTATTTCATCCCCAACCCTGCCTTTTCTAAAACCAAAATAAAATCCCGCCTTGTCTACCCTATTGGTGTAATTTTTGAAAAAGTAAAGAGGAATCTCATAAGTATCTTTAATACCCTCAGAATTGCTGAATGTTCTGGCTTGAATGACGTCGCTATGAGGAAGTTCTGGAGGATCTTACGCAGAGAATCAGATGCTCTGTTTTTAGAACTTCGGGAAGCCTGTGTAGAAGCTGCTCCACGGCCTCGTGGAATTCTAAGAAGTTATGAAGATTTCTGGTTTGCTCGTCTCGGAGGGAGATATACCTTGGAAGAGAAGCAGTTTGTGGATGAATTGGAAGAAGCAAGACTGGCTGCTGCATTGGAAGCTAACCCTTGCAGGGAGATTGTAGTCTGGATACCTCAATATCCTGTTCTACTTGGGGATTTCAAGACTCTCTTTGACTTTTTGAGGGAAAACCCTTCTAAGAAAGATCCAAGCTTGGTCATTCCGGAAGTTGTTGACCCACCAGAAGTTGAAGGTCCTTCTGCCCCCAGGAATCTAGCTGCCATTCTTCAGGCACTTGAGAATGGAGATTCTGAGATTCCAGCTGCAGAATATGAAGATGCTTCTATGCAAGAAGCAGATGTAGAAGATCATGTTGCTGAATCAGTTCCTGTTGAGAAAATCCCTGCAAATGATCTATCAATGGAAGCTACAGATCACAATGCCATCCCGTTGTATAGAAGCTGTGAAGCTTCTTCTGATGAACCTTCCCGTCTTGCAAGGACTCTGGAAGTTCTTCAGAAGAACCAGGTTGAGCAAAGCTCAGTCAATGCTGAGTTTAGAGCTTTCATAGAGAAGCAGAATGAGCACAACAATGGGGTTCAAGAGATGCTGGCCAAGATCTTGTCAAGGCTAGGGTCATCTTAGATTGAGTCTTAGTTGTTTTGTTTTTGCTTTTGCTGCATCTGTTTTGTGCATCTTCTCTTCCTTATCTTCTTGTACTTCTGTACTTTTGTCTGCTTGAACTTCAAATGAAATTTATCTTTTTCTTCCATGTGTTTCTTTTTGTTTTTCATCTGAATCTTTTTTGTTTTTGATGTTATGACAAAAAGGGGGAGAAAATATATGATAAATGATCTGATTAAATATTATCATTTACCGGGTAAAAAGGCCCCACATTACTAACAGAACTTGCAAAGTTCTATGCTTTAAGTTATGTTGTTGCAGGAATTGAAGATTCTCTTTAAAAGATCAACATAAGAAGCAACAAGATGAGGAAAAGCAATTCTATAGAGAATCAAGTTCTTGGATTCTTGAAGCAAGCTGAGTGCTATGAAGCTTCAGGATCAGAAGCAAGAAGGAAGAATGTTCAGATATTCTGATGATAGAATATGCTCTGAAACATTATGTCTATCTGCTCTGATACATTTTATATGTTCTGATACATTTTATATGGCTCTGATACATATTATGTGTTCTGAAACATATTCTATGTTCTGACTCATTCATGCTGACTTTTGTCGTTTAGCGTTGTTCTGTAACATTTCAGGATGTAGAGATGCTCTGATGATGCTCTGGTACATTCAACAATGTTCTGATACAATCAAGCATGAAGTGATGAAAGAAGAAATTCAAGCTCTGAAGCTGTCCCAATGGAAGCAAGAATCAGAAGCTGTGAATGTTCTGAAGATCAAAGAAATTCAAGTTCTGAAGCTGTCCGATGGAAGAAGAAGTCAGAAGCTGTGAATGTTCTGAGGATCTAAAGAAATTCAAAGTTCTGAAGCTGTCCGATGGAAGCAGGAATCAGAAGCTGTGAATGTTCTGAGGATCTAAAGAAATTCAAATTTCTGAAGCTGTCCTATGGAAGCAGAAATCAGAAGCCATGAATGTTCTGAAGATCAAGCACTGTGAACGTCTCTACTGAAATACTCAGGGAATTCTTTTATTTATAAAATTCTTCTAGTATTAATTTCAGGGGGAGATTATTCATCTCAGGGGGAGATTGTTAATCTCAGGGGGAGACATATTCACATGCTTATGCTATAGCTGTGTAAATTGTCTTTAGCCGTCTGCTCTTTCTAATCGCAAATTCATATCATTTATATATGTTTTTGTCATCATCAAAAAGGGGGAGATTGTTAGAACAAGATTTGTTCTGATCAATATTCTTAGTTTTGATGATAACAAGGATATGAATTTTGTATGAGATAATGTGGTACTCTAATACATTGCAATTTCCCTTTCAGGAAATATATATAGAGTATGCACAAATCAGCGCTCAGAAGCTTTGACTCAGAAGGTTCAGCATGCAACATCA
This sequence comes from Vicia villosa, assembly GCF_029867415.1. NCBI lineage: Eukaryota > Viridiplantae > Streptophyta > Magnoliopsida > Fabales > Fabaceae > Vicia > Vicia villosa. Next base: position 241,362 of record NW_026705069.1, read on the forward strand.
GAACATGGTCTGGCAAGACATCAGAAGATGGTCAAGGAAGAATCAGAACATGGGTCTATGGAAGCATCAGAAGAACTTGAGTTCAGAAGCAGAAGCACTGAAGTTCTCATGGTATCACGCTCAGAAGCACTTCAAGGTCAGAAGACAAGAAGATGCTATGCACCAAGCTGTTTGACTCTGATGATATTCAAACGTTGTATACACAAACATCAGATCAGAAGAAAGTACAGGTGGCAGGCTACGCTGACTGACAAAAGGAACGTTGGAAGCTATTAAAGGCAACGTCAGTAGACACAGCGTGAACAAGGCTCGAGGTAGTTGACAAAAGCGTGAAACATTAAATGCAATGCTGTACGGAATACGCAAAGCATTAAATGCTCCCAACGGTCATCTTCTCAAGTGCCTATAAATATTCTGATGAGAAGCAAGGTTGATGATTTCTGTGAATATTAACTTGCTAAAACGTTGTTCAAATCAAAGCTCTCAAACTTCATCTTCATCAAAGCTCACTACATTGCTGTTGTAATATATTAGTGAGATTAAGCTTAAACGTTAAGAGAAATATCACTGTTGTGATTATAGCTTTTCAGAAGCATTTGTAATACTCTTAGAATTGATTACATTAATTTGTAAGTAACTAGAGTGATCAAGTGTTGATCAGGATACTCTAGGAAGTCTTAGCTTGTGTCTAAGCAGTTGTAATTAGAGTGATCACGTGGTGGTCAGGATGCTCTAAGAAAGTCTTAGCTTGTGTCTAAGCATTTGTTCCTAGAGTGATCAGGTTGTGATCATGATACTCTAGAAGACTTAGTCGTGGGCTAAGTGGAAAACCATCGTAATCTGTTGCGATTAGTGGATTAAATCCTCAGGTGAGGTAAATCACTCCGTGGGGGTGGACTGGAGTAGTTTAGTTAACAACGAACCAGGATAAAAATAACTGTGCAAATTGTTTTTATCGTTCAAGTTTTTAGACTACACTTATTCAAACCCCCCCTTTCTAAGTGTTTTTCTATCCTTCAGATTAGTGAGGATTAGTGCCTATTTTAATCCAATTTAATTCAACCTTTTCTCTCTTTTCATTCTTCCATAGTATGGGTGGTTTTTGGCCATTTTTTTGCTAGAAATCACCCCTCAACACCGTTTTCTTTCTCTTTTTATTTAAATAAGTGGTTAACTATATAGATTTGCTTCTTCTTTTATGTGTTTTTAAGTTTTCATCGTCTTGTGTAGTGTTTGTTGGTTTTCCCGTCTTAGTACGATGTTTGTTGGTTTTCCCGTTTTAGTACGGTGTTTGTTGGTTCTGATTAACACATTTACTTCAAATCATTGCAGATCGGAGGACGACTTGGAAGTTAATGTTGCAAATCCAGAAGTATGAATATTCTGGTGACTTTTATTTTGTTATATTTGTAGGCACTTTCATGTTGTCGTTGTATGCTATTAACCTAGGTGCTGCAAGATTGCTTGCAGATTCACCTTTTTCAATTTTTAGCGGTCTTGAATTTGTAATCATCGATTTATTTTTCAATTTGAATGAATGAATATCTTTTTAGTAAAAAAAGGTTTATTGTCTAGCACTATATACAAAGAAGAAAACACTTATAAGTCAAATCAGGAGCTTTGATATTAATGATTGATTCGAGAGAAGTTTTTCTTAAAATTTTGATTGAGTCAAATTAAGTTCTATAAAATATACTTATAACAAGAGAAAATATATATATTGAGATCATATTTATTTCAATACCACCATTTCCCAATTTAATTTTCAATCTAGCATTCATTTTAAATTTATTAAGTACATGTCATCTTACTAGAGGTCCACAAATAAGTTAAAATGAATGCTAGATTGAAATCATTATTTACTAAATAAAAGATGTTCAAAAAGTTGAAACTGAAGTAAGCAAAAATTGCTTACTGCTTTGCAAGTGGAGAATGGCATGTCATTTCATAAATTCAACTCAAACTGACCTATGTGCACCCCTAGTAAGCACCCTCTAAATGAATTGGCTGACATGTACATTTGTTTTTTTGTTGTTGTTTTATTTAACCTTATTATTTTGTCTCATTGTATTTAAATTAATAATATTATTTGTATATTAATAAATAATATTATTATTTGACTCGGAATAAAGATTGTAGGAAAAGTCTTCTAAAAATGGCTTTTACAAAGATTGTTTATGCTGTTTGGACATTTGTTTGGACATTTAGAAACAAGATAATTTTTGAGCAAACGACGCTGACTTGTCTTTATAGTAAGGACATCATTGATATAGTCTTGTACAGAGTGGAAAATAGTAACTATTTAGCTAAATTCTGTAATAGAAGTTTAGTGTTTCTTCCTTGAGTAGTTTTGTTGTTTTTTGTGTCGTCTTTGTACCAAGATCTTCGGATAAGATATTAGTCGACTTGATGGTTGGATTTTCGAATCGGTTTTGTATTTCATTGCTTTTGGAAATATAATTCTTTCTTTCCTAAAAAAATTATTTTTATAAAATTAAAAAAATAAATATATTAAATGTTTAAATAAATGAATAATTTTAATATTTTTATTTGGTCTATATCTTATTTTCATTTTTCAAACTTATTATATTAATTTGTTTTAAGTCTAAAGGGGTTGAGGATGATTTGACTTGCAGTGGTCTAGTCAATTTGAAAATCTCAAAATGATATATTTTTTTCTAGTTCATCGATGACGCCTAAAGGCATGGAAGACATGGACATCATTTTGCCTTAGAAATGGTATCTTGGTAGATATGTGAAAAACTCCTGCGCCTTCTCGGCTTGACTTAGGAACCTTATCCTGTTTTTGAGGTCATAGCGGTTTGAGTGGCTTCGGCCTCCCTTGGATATGTTCTTGTTGTGTTTTTGTGACTGTTATTTTACAGTTGTGCTTGATTGGAAAGATCTAGTTTTGTCTGAATTCAGATTTATGTGTTTCTTTTTATTATTTTTTGGACTATGGTCCCCTTTGTGAGGGCAATGGTGTAGTTTTCATGATGTCAAAACATTGTGAATTAACTACAATTAGAGTGGAATCATAGAAATCAAATGGATGCAACAAAGACAAGCATTTCTGGCTACAAGACATCAATAGGTCGACTCATAAACACTATAGGTCGACCTACTGCAAGCATTTGGTGAAAGATTTCATGTAAGGGCTGAATGCGTCGACGCATTGCTTCCTCAGGTCGACGCATGGGATTTTGGAGGAATCTCGGGTATGCGCACGCCGACCCTTCAGGCTGATGCATCAAATTTTGGTGACTCAAGTGCAAGAACAAAATGCATCGATGCATTGTTGGCTTAGGTCGACGCATGGTATTTTGAGGAACTCACGGGAATGCGCACGCCGACCCTTCAGGTCGACGTAAGTATCACACTTAGCTCATTTTCAGGTGCATAACTCTCAACAGGTCGACCTATGCAGGGGAACAGGTCGACCTATCGCTTCTCACACTGGTTTTTGCTGTGTTCTAATTGGCCTATGCAAAGGGGGTGGTATAAATATCCAATTGATCATTCTCTAGCATTTTTAACAAGAAACGTGAAAGATATACTCAAGCTTCTTCTCATCTTCAACCTTTCGCTTATTGATCGAAAATCACACATAATCATCTTTTTCGATCAGAGTAAGGAACGTGTGTTGATAAGGTTCGACGGTAGACATTTGTCTTGTTCGAGATTCGACGGTAGACATTTATCTTGTTCGAGTGAAGAATGTTGAGGGTGTTTCTTGTATAAAACCTTAGGGTTTTTCCTTCTTCATCAAAGATTTAGTACGAAGGTTTTTGACGATCGATTCTCTTTGGTAATCAATTCAGCCGTGCATAAGGGATTGAGGGATTGAAGATCGACTCAACAAATTTGCTACAACCGGAGGATTGAGAAAGGAACGATCGGGGTCTTGATCGGTGAAGATCATTGACATTGACTCGATTCAACTTGAATCAAGGGGAGGATCAAATTGTATTCAATTTTAATGCATGTGTGTAGTTAGTGATTGGTAAATTCTATCCTTGTTAAACATTTTGCAATCAAATAAAACTTTCCTAATTTCATTTGAAATTAGGGGCAGACGTTCTCCTGCGAGGATGATAGAGGAGATGCCTTAACAAATCTCGTGTTCTTTATCGTTCTTACTTTTATCTTGTTTCTATTCGTTTCGTTATATTTCTATTGTTGAGCAAAAATCAAGGTTTGGTAAATATCGATCACCAAGTGTTCGATAAAACTACTCAATCAAGTTTTGTTCAAATTTTAGTCTAAACATTCATTGATAGTAATATACTATCAAGTGTGTAATTGAAGTAATTGATAAATTCGTTAAAACGTAATTCATTATTCGCCATTTTTCATCCGTCCGGTTTAGTGCACATATCCGGTCCCCGATAACGCGATCGCTCGAAGACGATTAAGTGATTCAGGGAAGTCACGTTTCAAAAGCTAAAATTTTCTTAAGTCAGAAAAAGGTGGTCTATTCACCCCCCTCTAGACCATTCCTATCGTCTAACACCTTTAGTTAATGGTTAGGATGGTTGTAGTTAGTGTTCTTTACTTGTATTTTGTAACACCCCTTTTCTAAACCCCAAATATTATATATAATAAATGAGTAATAAAGCATGCATATTTCAAAAGGGTACCACATGTCGTTTCTACAACAATGAAAACCAAACATACAAATACATAACATGCATCCGATCATATTTATAGCACATATTTATAACTTCATGTTTAATCAATATACATATTGCAACAAAATTATAACTCCTCAAAACAATTTTAATGATTACATCTCATACTATAATCATCTACCAACATAATGACCATATTATATCATAACATGTCACATGAATTCAAACATAGGCAACAAGGCCACTTAACAAAATATATCCAAATACAAAGTCAAATAAGAGAATATAACAATATCTCATAGTAACAAAACATGAGTTCAAATACCCCCCATGTGTTACATGACTAGAGCATTTAATCAATACCTAATAATATAATAAATAACCGATAAGCTCTTCGGCTAATCCTCATGCAAGCACACTACTCGTCAGAATCTGCGCGATGTCGCATTGAACATCATTCAAATAGAAAGGTGAGAATTCACATCATAATGGATATATATATATATATATATATATATATATATATATATATATATATATATATATATTATGAATAATGAAAATAGTATACAACAATCCAACAAATTCATTACACTTCATAATTATTTGAGTTCCACAACCATTGCACATAACACAAAATTCCAATTATCACATAAGCACACATTAATCCAAACATCACATAGCAAATCAATGTGACTCCAAATGCAATTAATGCGACTCATGCATATGGTACCATGTATACATCAAGCTCATTGCTCCCGATTCCATATTCAAGAACAAGAGCGACGCTTCCGGTCCGGACAAGACCAAAGCCTTCAAATATGAACATATAGTCCACCGCTTCCGAATCCACAAAGGAACAAAGCCACGCTTCTATTTCCACACAAGGATCAAAGCCATTCTGGAGTATCATCTCTCCATGAATGCATGTGCAACAAAATTCACATTATATGCAATTAAGATTATCACACAACCTTAATTATCCAAGCATATCACAATAATTCGCACAATTTCAATTATCCACCAAAATGTTGCACTACATGCATTTATCATCAATAAAACATACACATAGCATTACTTGATTACACATACCATATAACACACAAGCCAATTCATGTTATTCACATAATTCACCAAAGCATCATATACATGGATAAAACTCAAGTAACATGTACATATTCATTTTCGATTCAAAACCTATCCAAACATCATTGAATAAATGATTAAAACACATGAAAATCCATCTTAAATCATAAGCATACAGGATCCCAAGTCCAAGAATAAAAAATTACAAAATTACATAACAGACCGCGCTAAGCGCCACCAGTACCGTGTTAAGCGTGATACCTTCTGTAAGTTGGGTCACGTGATTTTCAAGAACGCGCTAAGCGGCCAACCCGCGCTAAGCGCCCTCTATGATTTTTAGAAAAAAAACCCATTTTTGACAAAACTTCCAAAATCGTTCTCAAACAACCAAAACTCATCCAAACAGCAATTAATCACACATATGTGGTTCCTAATCATGTTTCTATTCATGGGTTAACATTATAACAACATAAAACATGATTTAATCCCAAATTTTCTTGGATTCAACACAAACCCTAACATTTGAAATCTATGAAGTAGAGAGATGAACAACCTAAGCATACAACTACCCATTGCATACATATATACCCACAATAATGAGGATTCTCCCCCTTACCTCTTGAAGATTCTCCTTCTTCTTCTAGGTTCCCTTATTTTTCTCTCTTTTCTTTCTCTTCTCTTCTCTTTCTCTTCCCTTCTCTTCTCTCAAAAGTGAAAGTTATGAGAACTAACCTAATCCCTCTTACTATCTTTCTTTAATCTAATGGGCTTAGCTACCCACTCTCTTATTATTTCTACTTCAATTAATTAGGCCCAATAGCTATTATCTCATTATTCTACCAATAATTATAATAACCCAATTTAACATAATAACGAATAATTAAATAATTATACTAATAATAAAATAGTTATCTAAATAAATAAAATAAAAAATCAAGATGTTACAACTCTCCCCCACTTAAAAGATTTTCGTCCTCGAAAATTACCTCAAATGAACAACTCCGGATACAAATCCTTCATCTTACTCTCGAGTTCCCACGTCACACTACCATCGATTGGTCCTCCCCAAATCACTTTTACCAAAGCAATCTCGTTACCACGAAGTTTCTTTACTTCTCAGTCCTCAATTCGTAGAGGTAATGTATCAATCGTCAAGTTATCCCTTACTTGAACATCATCTAATTGAACAACCTGCGATGCATCCGCAATGTATCTCCTCAAGTGAGACACATGAAATACATCATGAAGATTAGAAAGCGATGGTGGTAATGCAATCATATATGCCACCTCACCTACTCTCTCGGAAATCTGATACGGACCAATAAAATGCGGCGTCAACTTACGCGATTTCAAAGCCTTACCATCTTGTAATGGTAACTCTTCTGACGACTCTGAGAAGCCTTCATTTTCTCTTGAATCATATTGATCTTAACTGTAGTCTATTGAACTATCCCGGTCCCAATCACAACACTTTCTCCAGATTCATACCAACATAAAGGAGTCCTACACCTTCTACCATATAAGTCCTCAAAAGGTGTCATTCCAATACTCGAATGGAAAATATTTTTATACGTAAACTCAATCAACGGCAAAAAGTTATCCCAAGCACCTCCTTGTTCTAAAACACAAGACCTCAAAATATCCTCAAGCGACTGAATCACCCTCCCCGTTTGACCATCAGCTTATGGATGATAAGCATAACTTAAACGCAACTTAGTACCCAAGGCACTTTGCAAACCTTCCTAGAATCTCGAAGTAAACCTCATATCTCTATTCGGAACAATACTCTACGGAATACCATGCAAACAAACAATCCTCTCAATGTATAGCTTTGCAAGTCTCTCCATCGATTAATCCATCCTCATCGAAATAAAATGAGCAGATTTCGTCAATCTATCCACAATAACCCAAATTGTTTCACAATTACTAGACATCATCGGCAACCCTGAAACAAAATCCATAGAGATACTATCCCACTTCCACTCAGAAATGATAACGGTTGCATCAAACAGACAATTTATGATGTTCAATCTTTAACTTCTGACAAGTCAAACAAGAATACACAAATTCCACAATATCCTTCTTCATACCTTGCCACCAAAATAATTTCCTCAAATCTTGATACATTTTAGTAGCTCCAGGATGAATACTCAAACTATTTCGATGTCCTTCATCCAGAATCCACTATTTCAAATCAGATACATCAGGAATACAAACTTGATCACGACATCTCATAACACTGTTCTCATCAATCCTAAAATAACCACCTTTTCTTTGTTTGATCAACGTCATCTTGTTAACCAATTTCAAATCCGATTTTTGACTTTCTCAAATCTCATCAAGAATACCACAAGTAAACTTCAACATACCAAGTTTAACACATGAAGAAGTCTCTTCACAAATTAAACTCAAATCTCGAAATTGTTCTAATAATTCCAACTCTCGCATCATCAACATCGACTTATGCAAAGATTTACTACTCAATCCATCGGCTACGACATCTGCCTTTTCCAGATGGTAATTCAAACCAATATCATATTCCTTCAAGAATTCCAACCATCTTCTTTGTCTCATATTCAACTCTTTCTGATCAAACAAGTACTTCAAACTCTTGTGATCATTATACACATCGAATCTCGATCCAAACAAATAATGCCTCCAAAGTTTTAAAACAAACACAACTGCGGCCAACTCTAAATCATGCGTCGGATAATTCTTCTAATGAACTTTAAATTGCCTTGAAGCATAAGCTACCGCTTGTCAATTCTGCATCAACATACCTCCCAAACCCATCAAAGAAGCATCACAATACACAACAAACGGTTCCAACGGATCCGGAAAAATCAAAATGGGAACGGTTGTCAACCTTCTCTTAAACTCTTGAAAATTAGCTTCACATCGCGAAGTCCAAATAAAAATCTTGACCCTTCCTAGTCAATTGCGTCAATGGCAAGGATAACTTAGAAAATCCTTCAATGAACTTCCTATAATAACCAGCCAAACCAAAAAAACTTCTAATCTCAGAAACAGATTTTGGAGCTTCCCATTGAGATACAACCTCAATCTTCGACGGATCCACAGAAATACCTCCACTCGAAATCACTTGTCCAAGAAAGATATTTATTTAGTTTAGATACCATGACTTTTTCCTTCTAATTTTGCTATAAGATATTTATTTAGTTTAGATATTTATTTTGGTTAATTATGCCATCTTACTTGATTAGGATATTCTCAATTTAGAAAGAAGAAATTTAAAAAAATAAACACAAAAGTTAAAAGAGAAAACTAATTAAAATATCATACTATTGAATGCAACATAGGGCAAGTAACAGAAGATTTGGAAACATTTATCCGGGAATTATCGTGTCCACAGAAATGGTGAGAATGCCATTCAACGATTTCTATGGTTTTGAGCTCGGGTTTGAATGAACAGAACTATAAAAACAGAAAAGTAAATATGAACATAAAAAGAATTCATTCTTCGGAAAGATAAGACTTATCAAGCTTTGCATATGATCTACTTCTTACAAACTTAAACTTGTCGACCAGTTATACTCAACCTACGACACTCGTCCATGTCATCACGTATCTCTCACATAAGCGTCCATCTCTGGAGCACAAACGAGATCATCTCACAACCAAGGTTATCTCTAACACGAAGTCACGAGAACATCCGTGTTCTCGCGTCGGCGATCTCTCGCGCGCCGCTCAAACACGAAAGCATTAAGAACGGATACTCACAGTGATTGTTAGCTCTAAATCTATCTCTAGAATTCAGAAACTAGCAGATAATCATCCTAGATAAGGATTCAAGAAGTTTATCTCTAAAGCAACCCAAATCCCGAGCACAGATCAAAAATCTAAGACAACAATAACATAGATTTGTAAAGCAAGTTTTATATAACGCCATGATCAACAAATATACATGATTTCAAAGTAAAATCATATACAAAACCCAACCAAAGAGAAATACACAAAGAATAAGATAAATGAACCGAAAATCTCCCGGTTTGTCAGCTCCGTTCGACGCTCAATCCACCCCAAATCATCCAAATGCAACCTCTGAAGTTGTTTTCTAAGCTAATCTATCCAAAAAATGAAGGTTGATGGAGTTGGGAACAAATAGCCCAAAACCATAACCTAAAAATTTGATTTTTACCCCTATTTAACGAGCTGCTATCTGTCATGGTCGCTCAGCGAGCGTTCTCCCGCTTAGCGGCTGACAGCAAAAGTGAAATCTTGTTTTCGCCATAAGTTGAGAACCGTAACTCCGAATTGCGCCCGGTTAGAAGCGTTGGAAAGCTTATTCAATGATCTATCCAATAATGAATGAATGGAAACAAAAATGATGATTTTGGTCATCCTTATTTTGAGCCTATGGAAGTCCGCTTGACGGTGGCTAAGCGGGCTTGCACCAAAACTGCGAAATCGAAGTCATGCCTTTGACACTTTATTCCTCAAGGCTCCAATATGCATAACTACCTACAAAACACAGGAAAAACTATCAAATGGTATAAAAGTATATGAAAATACAACTATTCACAAAGTATACGTATTTATACACAAAACGGGGAATTATTCAAACGGTATTAACAAAAGTATCGATAAGTGCCACTATTTACATACACAAAATAAGTACATTTTGGCACTTTTTAAACTCTCCCCAACTTGAAACTTTGTTTGTCCTCAAACAATGTCAAATAAATCAAAGAATCAAAAGTAATAAACCAAAGAATTGTGAATCAACAAGTTTTGAAAACCAAATACAAATGTATGGCTTAATACAAAAACGTATAAACAAAGTAAATACTTACCACTATCATACAACGACAACATGTAAATGAAACGAATCCTAAGTACAAAAATCATGCAAAATATTCTAAAACATTACATGCTATCTCATGAATCATACCTAGTAAAATTTCATCAATGGATGAAGAACACACAAAGGTGAGGGACTTTTAACACTCATCCAAGAATCTTGCAAACAAAAGATTAAATTATGCATTCATCCAAAAATCACATTGAAGATATAAAAGCAAGAATCACAAGGGCTTTTCAAGGTTGTAATGTGACTTGGTTAACAAACAAGGGATAAGTCCTAAGGCTAATCGAAACAAAAACTTGCCTAAACCCAAGGGAGTGATCAATCCACCAAAGATTCAAACAACAAAATCTCGATTAAACTTCTTCCTTATCCACAAGTTTCTCAAACCAATACATACTACTTATTAGTACAATTATTCGCTTATGTTTTTTTTTTGTTTTTCAAAACTTTTTCACTTTTTTTTTTCTTTTTCTTTTCTTTTCATTTTTTTCTTATTTTTTTCTCTTTCTTTTCAACCTCATAGCAACAACCAAATAAGTAGAAACCATTTCTCTCCCCAACTTGAATTCAACCACACCATCATATGAATACTCCCTACTTTCTAAGGCAAGGTAAAAATTCATACCAAAAATCATGGTTGACGGTTCAAGAAAACAAAGAATCAATCATCCATGCAAAAATGAGAACGAAACACTCAAAGATAAGCATTTAGAAAAACAACATGGACATTGACAAAAAGCTCAAAAGGGTTAACAAAAGATCACACACTCACAAGGTGAATTGACTATTTGGTTATGGTGGTTGTGCTCAAAATGAAACAAAATGCCTTGATCCTTTTCATGCTTTCATAAAATCAACATAAACAAAAGATTAAGCATAATAAAATCCAGTTAAAACAAAGATTGTGGCCTCCAGCATATATGTAAACAATGGAAAGCTTCCTCACATTTATGGTTTGGGAACTAAAGTGATTCAATCAACAAGCAAGTAATGCAAAAGAATGAATGGCATGGTAATTGTACAAATGAAAAGTTTCCTAAACATGTTATGCTATAGAAAGCGATAAATGAGTACCTTGAATGATATGACTTCAAAAACAATATCCTACCATACATCCGCAAGTTGAAACACTCAAGCTTTGGAAAATCACCTCAAAAATCTTTGAATTACCGACAAAATTCGAGTACAAACAACCAATAAAAGAATTAGAAAAATAAAACTAGTATCTACTACTAAATAGCCTTGGTGAAAGTGGGAAAAAAGAGTGAACCAAGTGGAATGGGAGCCCCACTGGTACAAAGCAAGAAAACAAAATTTTACTGTCATCGCTTAGCGGAGCTAGGCTCGCCTAGCGGATGACAGAAAAACCAGAAAAATCATAACAGAAAAAACTGTTCTAAATTTCCTCCACTTCACCTAAATACTTCTTAATCCTCAATATAAACAACATTTACAACCGTTGGGGTGCCTCCCAACAAGCGCTTGTTTTACGTCGTTAGTTCGACGCCATTATTGTTTCGGTGTTTGGAAAGTAGCTTACTTCCGTCATGCCATGGTGACGTCTCACCGCACAATCTTAAAGAAAGTTTCTTAACCAACCACTCAACAAACGTTACGGGTACAAATATACAATGCTTACACGAACATAAAAACGAAGGTTTACAACTATATACACAAACAAACACATATGCACAAGCATAGAACACAAACAACTATTATCATACAAAAAGAGAAAATTTGGTGAATATTGGATTCACAAGTTGAAAAGTGAAGATTTGTAATTAAAGAGCTAATTCGAGATCAACGTGCTTCACCAACATTCACCAATAAAAGTATACTTGTATGTAAACATATACAAGTAAACCTATATGGTGAACATAAACAAGTAAGCATGTACAAGTAAGTATATACACAAGTGAAACTATACAATATATACGATATATACAAAGCTCAAAACCACGGAAACTATTGCGATGCAATTCACAACTCTCCTCGGCAACGGCGCCATTTTGTTGAATGCAACATAGGGCAAGCAACAGAAGATTTGGAAATATTTATCCGGGAATTATCGTGTCCACAGAAATGGTGAGAATGCCATTCAACGGTTTCTATGGTTTCGAGCTCGGGTTTGAATGAATAAAACTATAAAAACAGAAAAGTAAATATGAACATAAAAAGAATTCATTCTTCGGAAAGATAAGACTTATCAAGCTTTGCATATGATCTACTTCTTACAAACTTAAACTTGTCGACCAGTTATACTCAACCTACGATACTCGTCTATGTCATCACGTATCTCTCACATAAGCGTCCATCTCTGGAGCACAAACGAGATCATCTCACAACCAAGGTTATCTCTAACACGAAGTCACGAGAACACTTGTGTTCTCGCGTCGACGATCTCTCGCGCACCGCTCAAACACGAAAGCATTAAGAACGGATACCCACAGTGATTGTTAGCTCTAAATCTATCTCTAAAGTTCAGAAAGTAACAGATAATCATCCTAGATAAGGATTCAAGAAGTTTATCTCTAAAGCAACCCAAATCCCGAGCACAGAGCAAAAATCTAAGACAACAATAACATAGATTTGTAAAGCAAATTTTATATAACGCCATGATCAACAAATATACATGATTTCAAAGTAAAATCATATACAAAACCCAACCAAAGAGAAATACACAAAGAATAAGAGAAATGAACCGAAAATCTCCCGGTTTGTCATCTCCGTTCGACGCTCAATCCACCCCCAATCATCCAAATGCAACCTCCGAAGTTGTTTTCTAAGCTAATCTATCCAAAAAATGAAGATTGATGGAGTTGGGAACAAATAGCCCAAAACCATAACCTAAAAATATGATTTTTACCCCTATTTAACGAGCTGCTATCTGTCATGGTCGCTCCGCGAGCGTACTCCCGCTTAGCGGCTGACAGCAAAAGTGAAGTCTTGTTTTCGCCATAAGTTGAGAACCGTAACTCCGAATTGCGCCCGGTTAGAAGCGTTGGAAAGCTTATTCAATGCTCTATCCAATAATGAATTAATGGAAACCAAAATGATGATTTTGGTCATCCTTATTTTGAGCCTATGGAAGTCCGCTTGACGGTGGCTAAGCGGGCTTGCACCAAAACTGCGAAATCGAAGTCATGCCTTTGACACTTTATTCCTCAAGGCTCCAATATGCATAACTACCTACAAAACACAGGAAAAACTATCAAATGGTATAAAAGTATATGAAAATACAACTATTCACAAAGTATACGTATTTATACACAAAACGGGGAATTATTCAAACGGTATTAACAAAAGTATCGATAAGTGCCAATATTTACATACACAAAATAAGTACATTTTGGCACTTATCACATACCACAAGAACTCCTTTAATGTGATCAAAAGTGAGATCAATTGAAGACAAATTTTATTTCTTCAATTTGAGTAAGACATCAATAATATCCTCTTCATCTTTAATTTGTTCTCTATTTGGATCCAAATGTTGATCAATAATTTCTTGATAAAACTCATCAAACTCCTTGAAACTTCTATCAACACGACCATGCAATCCTCTCACTTTATCAATCCAACCCATGTATGGAATATAATCAGCAACAAAGAATTCTGCTAACAAAGCTTGAAACTCATGCAACAATCCATGAAACCTACTTCTCTCATGTCCTTCATCTTCATAGCTTTTCCCAAAAGCAATCCTACATATTATAGTACTGAAAAGAGATATCAATAACTCACTCATATTTATACTACTTGAAGAACTAGCATGACCCAAAATTTTCTTGATCATTTTCTTCACCTCAAACTTTCTTATAGAAGAATAATATGATACACATTTGGAACTGAAAATATGAATCGCAGAAATTTTTCTTAGCTCTCTCCAAACTTCACCATAAGGAGAAAATACTATTTCTGACCCATTATATGTTAACTTCTTGAACAGCGGCTTCCTGAGCCGATATTTTCTAACAATTGCGTTTCTTCTTTAGGAGACGGTTCTTCTATTCTCTTCTGGAAGGCAAATTGGATAAGGGAGGTTAGCCTGAAGGCTTTATTTCTAGAATTGTATCAGTTGAGTAATTTGAATGAGGCAACAGTGGAGCACATGATGCATTGGACAGGAAACATTTGCAGTTGGGAGATTTGGGAGTGGTTTTGGTGCTCAACATAGATGACCAAAACAACTTGCTTTCTCTTCTCTCAATGATATAACAGAGTTTGCTCCGGTGAAAGAAGTTCCAGATAAGGTGCGTTGGAAGCCAGAAATACAGTTGGAACACACTACCAAATCGGGTTACGACCTTTTATCTAGTATTCACAAGGTCTCTAGCATCGACGAATATCACGTTTCTTCTCTTGGCTTTCTTTGGAAATCTTTTGTTCCTTATATGATAAAATCTTTTTCCTGGAGGTATTTTTTTGAATAGGTTACCAACGAGGAAGCTGTGATTGCAAGCTTCTCCAAATGTTATGTGTTTTGATGAATACAACATATGTGCACTCATAAATATCAAGAAAGGATGTATCAAAGATTGTACTACTCAAATTATTAAAGTCAAAGAAGATTGTCAACATACAAGATCACTTGAAGACTTTATGAAGTTCATCTTTCAAATAGGTACAAACATGTTCTTATAAGCATAAATTTAGTGCTCAAAATCATCCTCAAATCATGTGCATTTTGGCTTATTGAAAATTCTGTTTTTCTAACTTTTTTAGTCTGGAAATCGCTTTCCTATAAGTGGAAATCGATTTCCTATGCGTGCCCAGCCAAATCAGTTTCTGGAAATTTGTTTTTTGCTTGTGGAAATCGATTTCCTGTGGTGGTAAATCGATTTCTAGTATCAGTTTTTGAATTTTAAGGCACAACGTTTCAGGGAAATCGATTTCCCATAATGGTAAATCGATTTCCATCTTTCCAGAATCAAAAACCAGTATGTTTACAATTTGAACGTGAACCTTTTCTATATCATCAAACTTTGCACCTTTTCATTATATCATACTCATTCCTAGGGGTGTTAAGACACTATATATATCCTATATTTTCATAATTCAAATTACCTCTTCCTATTGCAATTTAACATCATTCTATATCATAAAATTTTCATTCAAGTGTTGTGATTACCAAACTTTCAAAAGAATTTTCTGCATTGTCTCATAAATCATAAACAGAAAATTCATATCATATCCATCAACATTTGAGCACTTGTTATTCTTATAAATTGCATGATTGGTAGAGAAGATCAATCAAGTGATTGATACATTGTTCTTCTATTCAAACTCTTATACAAAATCAAAATACTTGTTGTATTCTTGTTATCCAGGATTGTTGGAAACAAGTTAGACACTTTGAGAGGATTGTTCTCATAAGTGGTCTTAGTGAAAAATCCAAGAGGATTGTTCTTGGTCCAAGAGGATTGTTCTTGGTGTTTGGTTAGGCTTGTACAAGATACCAACTATATTGAAATCTCTTACTGCGTAAGGGGACTGGAGTACTCTCGGTTTGTGAGGGGAACCAGGATATACCCTTGTGTCATTTATTTTTCTGCACTTTACATATTTTAGTAACATCACCATAAACCAGAAAAATAATCACCTTTACACCATAAAACCGAAAAAAATTATAAAGTACCTAATTCACCCCCCCCCTCTTAGGCATATCTGATACTTACATTTGGCATCAGAGCAAGTTATAGGTAACTTGTTCCTAAAGATCCAGAATGGCTTCCGCAAATCAAAATCCGATTTTCAAAGATGGTGGTTCTAACAACAAGCCTCCATTGTTTTGTGGTGAATATTTTGACTTTTGGAAAATCTGAATGAAGGCTCATCTAGAAGCACAAGGAGAAGAAGTTTGGGAGGCTGTCCTACAAGGTCCTCATGTCCCTATAACGGTCGTTAATGGTGTTGGATCGGAGAAACCTAAAGCGTCATGGGATGATAATGATAGAAAAAGGGTTCTTGCTGACAAAAAGGCGGTCAATCTTCTTCAAGGTGCTCTTAGTATGGATGAATTTTTCCGAGTATCGGCATGTACAACATCAAAGGAAATATGGGATACTCTTGTAGAAACTCATGAAGGTACCACTGAAGTTAAAAGATCAAGATTGAATACTTTAAGCCAAGAGTACGAACTGTTTAGAATGAAGCCCGGAGAAACTATTCTCGATTTGCAAAAACGATTCGTACATTTGACAAATCACTTGAAGGCACTTGGTAAGACTCTTACTACCGAAGAACTTAATCTTAAAGTGCTCAAATCTTTGACAAGGGAGTGGCAACCAAAAGTGACGGTGATATCCGAAAAGAAAAATTTATCAAAATTTACTTCCGCAACACTATTTGGAAAACTTCAAGAATATGAGACGGAACTTTGAAGATTGGAAAAGCATGAGAACTTAGAGAAGAAATCCAAAGGCATTGCATTAAAGGTAGATTCAAAAGAAAGCAAAATGAAAGATGCATCGGATGAAGATGAAAACTTCTTGCTTCTTGTAAAAAGGTTAGGCAAATTTTTTGGTAATAAAAATAATATTGATAATACTAACTATGTCAAAAGAAAGAAATTCTCAAAGCATAAAGATAAAGAAGCATCCACTTCATCACAAGATGTTACATGCTATGAATGTGGGAAACAAGGACACATAAAGCCGGAATGTCCAAAGCTTTCGAAGAAGAATGGATTCAAAGGCAAAAAGGAGTTCAAAAATAAAAAAGCCTACATAGCATGGGAAGATAATGAAGTAAGTTCCTCATCGGACTCCGATAGTGACGAAAATGCAAACCTAGTAATGGCATCACACCACTCCGACGATGAAGAAGGCGAGGTTAGTTATGATGATTCTCTTATTGATAATGGTGCACAAGGTGCAATAGATGAATTATTAAAAGAATGCAAAATTCTCTATAAAACTATTTCATCTCAAAAGAAGATAATATCATCTTTAGAAGAGAAGGTTAAAATAATTGAAGAAGAACATAAAGATGAAAAAGAGAAAATTATTAGTGTTCAAGAAGATAATGTTGTATGCAAGAATTGTGAATCACTTTCCTTCCAAATTGTCCAATTAAAACGTGTTTTAGAAAGATATGAAAAAGGGCAAATTGGATTGGAAAATGTTCTTAGCACACAAAGATACTCCAATGATAAAAGCGGACTTGGCTTTTCTAAATTTGATAAACCAAGTTCTAACAAGACTATCTTTGTCAAAGCTAGTAACCAACCAATTCAAGAGAAAGTGAAAAAGCCTAAAGTAATGCAACATTATCCTAAAAGGAAGAACTTTGTTAAGAAGAAATCTTATCCTCCTAGATATAGAAGTAACTTTGAACCTACTTGTTTTTATTGTGGTATTATTGGTCACACACCCAATGCTTGTTATGTAAGAAACTTTAGTGTACCTAGTGGACATTATATATGGGTAAAGAAAGGAACTAACTATGATGGACCCAAAGCCACTTGGGTACCTAACAAAACTTAATTTGTTTTGTAGGCATGCTTGAAGACCACTTCAAACTTATGGTATCTAGATAGTGGTTGTTCAAAGCATATGACGGGAGACCTAAACCAATTTTCAGATCTAAGGTTAAAGGCCAAGGGTTTTTTCACTTATGGAGACAACAATAAGGGAAGAATTCTTGGCAAAGGCAAAGTTGGTGCACCACCTTTCACATCCATTGAAGATGTTCTCTATGTTGAAGGACTAAAGCATAATCTTCTAAGCATTAGCCAACTTTGTGACAAAGGCTTCAAGATTAAATTCACTAAGGAAGAATGCTTGATCATTGATGAAGTCACCAATGAGGTAAAACTCAAAGGTACAAGAATTAATAACATTTTTATGATTTCTTTAAATGATTTATCTTTGAAAGTAAAATGTCTTTTGGTAAACAATAATGAATCATGGTTATGGCATAAAAGAGCAGCCCATATTCATATGGATCATTTAAATAAGTTAACCAAACATGATCTTGTTATTGGCTTACCTAAGATAAAGTTTGTCAAAGATAAACTATGTGATGCATGTCAAAAGGGAAAGCAAACAAAATCATCTTTCAAACCAATGAATGTGGTGACTACAACAAGACCACTTCAATTATTGCATATGGATCTATTTGGTCCATCAAGGACAAGAAGCTTCAGAGGTAATGTATACGCTTTAGTTATTGTTGATGATTATTCTAGATATTCTTGGACTTTGTTTCTTGTGCAGAAAAGTGATGCTTTTAGAGCCTTTAAGAAGTACGCAAAACAAATCCAAAATGAAAAATCATTAAAGATTGTATCCATAAGAAGTGATCATGGTGGAGAGTTTCAAAATGCATCATTTGAAGAATTTTGTGAAGAACATGGTATCTCTCATAATTTTTCAGCACCAAGAACTCCACAACAAAATGGAAGAGTTGAAAGGAAAAATAGGTTTCTAGTGGAACTTGCAAGAACAATGCTTAGTGATGCAAATCTTCCTAAATACTTTTGGGTGGATGCGGTTAGTACGGCATGTTACGTTGGAAATCGAGTAATCATTAGACCTATCTTAAAGAAGACTCCATATGAACTCTTCAAAGGAAGAAAGCCAAATATTGCTCACTTTCACATTTTTGGATGCAAGTGCTTTGTTCTCAACAATGACAAAGACAACCTTGGTAAGTTTGATGAGAAATCCGACGAAGGTATATTTCTTGGTTTCTCTCTCTAGTAAAGCATATAGAATTTATAATAAAAGAACTTTAACTATTGAAGAATCCATGCATGTATCTTTTGATGAGACTAACACTTCCAAAGAGGAAATAGTTGTTTGTGATGATGATGATCCTTTAGATTTACCCCAGGAAGAACTTTCAAATGATATAATTGTGAAGGCACCGAAAGTTCAACAAGAAAGTGTTCAACAAGAAAGTGTTCAACAAGAAAGTGTACAACAAGAATCAAACACCAATGATCTACCAAAAGAATGGAGAACTCATAGAGATCATCCTATTGATAAAGTTATTGGTGATATTAGCCAAGGAGTTGCAACAAGATTAAATCTCAAAGATGCTTGCTTACACATGGCCTTTGTTTCTCAAATTGAACCTTCCAAAGTTGATGAAGCCTTAGGAGATGATCAATGGATAAATGCAATGCAAGAAGAATTAAATCAATTCGAGAGAAATCAAGTTTGGGAACTTGTTCCTAGACCAAGTAATAAACACATTATAGGTACTCGATGGGTGTTTAAGAACAAACTTGATGAGAATGGTATAATTGTTCGAAACAAAGCAAGATTGGTGGCTCAAGGTTACAATCAAGAAGAAGGAATTGACTTTGAAGAAACATTTGCTCCGGTTGCAAGGTTAGAAGCTATTCGTCTTTTACTTGCTTATGCATGTTCATTAAATTTTCAGCTTTATCAAATGGACATCAAGAGCGCATTCTTGAATGGCTACATCAATGAAGAAGTCTATGTCAAACAACCCCCGGGATTTGAAGACTTCAAGAATCCTACACATGTCTTTAAGTTGAGAAAGGCTCTTTATGGCTTAAAGCAAGCACCTAGAGCATGGTATGATAGACTTAGCAATTTTTTGTGTGAAAAGGGTTTCGAAAAGGGTAAGGTTGATAAAACTTTGTTCATTAAGAAAATCAAAAGTAACACTTTATTGGTTCAAGTCTATGTTGATGATATCATTTTTGGATCAACTAACAAAGAAATGTGTGAGGAATTCTCATTGATGATGCAAGGAGAATTCGAGATGTCTATGATGGGAAAGATGAACTACTTTCTTGGACTACAAATTAAGCAACTCAAAGATGGAATCTTTATCAAACAATCCAAATATTGTAAAGAACTATTGAAGAAGTTTGATATGGACAATTGTAAAGTAATGAATACTCCAATGGGCTCCGGTACATATGTTGATCAAGATTAATCCGGTACTCCAATTGATATTACTAAGTATCGAGGTATGATTGGTTCATTATTGTATTTGACGGAAAGTCGTCCTGACATAATGTTTAGTGTTTGTCTTTGTGCTCGCTTTCAAGCAAATCCAAAGGAATCACATCTTATGGCGGTTAAAAGGATCATGAAGTATCTCAAAGGAACAACCAATGTTGGCTTATGGTATCCTAAAGGTAGTGTTTGCAATTTAGTTGGTTATTCTGATGCGGATTATGCAGGATGTAAAACTGATCGTAAAAACACAAGTGGCACTTGTCACATTCTTGGAAATGCATTAGTATCATGGGCTTGTAAAAAGCAAGCATGTGTTGCTCTTAGCACGGCCGAAGCGGAATACATAGCAGCGGGTAGTTGTTGTGCACAAATTCTTTGGCTTAAGCAACAACTTCGTGACTACGGACTTGATCTAGGATGCATTCCTCTTCGATGCGACAACACAAGTGCAATTAATATCACAAAAAATCCGGTCATGCACTCAAGAACCAAACACATAGACATTCGACATCACTTTCTCAGAGACCATGTCCTTCAAGGAGATGTCGAAGTAACATTTGTGGATACTCATAACCAACTTGCGGATATTTTCACCAAGCCGCTTGCAAAAGAACCTTTTTACAAAATTCGGAGAGAACTCGGAATTTTAGATGAGAATGATGTTTAAATCATATGATATAAAGTTTCATTATTTAAGGTACATGTTATCATTCTTTACTTCACTTTAATTTCTTCATAATCATCTTCACAATTTTTATCAGTGAAATCATATATTTTTTTACATTTTATATTGTGTTTCTTTATTTTAAATTATACTCACATATTGCCTAAACATGTTATTTTAATGTTATATATTATTCCATAAGTGTTTCTATAATATTTTCAAAGTTACAAAGCTGCTGTTTCAATAATTCTAGGCAAAAATGTCATGGAAATCGATTTACCTTCACAGGAAATCGATTTCCCTAAGCGAAAAACTCTTTTATTTGTTTCTGGAATGCTGTTTGCGAAGCTGGAAATCGATTCCTCCACATAGGAAATCGATTTCCTTAACCCATCACAGAAAAAGTGCTGTACGTATTTTTTTTCTTTCTTATATAATTGTTATTGTTTTTATATTATATTATTCTTTTAGGTCAAACTAGCATTCACTTTCTCTTCCATTCTTCAACTACTCTCCTTGGTAAGATACAAGGTATTCAACACAATCTTCATTGCCCACTTAAATCTCTCCATCTCCCAATTCTATCTCCATTAAAACCCACTTATCCCAACTATTATAAAACCTTATTTTCTCTCCTTTTCACAAAATAAGTCATTCCAAAAAGTGCTTATTTTATGAACCCTAACACCAAAACGAAAAATACTCCCTCACTCACAAATTTCACCTCACCAAAACTCTTCCATGGCACCTCCCAAGAGATCAAGAGGAAAAGCTCCCATGGTTGTCAACTCCGACACTGACTCTGAGCAAGAACTCCCTCCGGTACGGCAACGCAAAGCATTCTTCAACTTCAAACAAAGATCCATCATCACACCTAAATTTGGTAATCTTGCTTCATTCCCTAACACTAGCTTCAATTTCCCTGAAATGCTAGCTTTTCAAAATATGGATAAGTTTGTTTCTGATGCTGGCCCTTACTATCCGGATTTGGTTAGAATCTTTTATGCTCACCTTAGGATAGATGATACTCTTACATTACATTCTAAGGTTAAAAATGTTGACATTGTTATGACCATAGAAGAATTTGGTAGATGTTTGGGTGTTCCTTATGAAGGTGTACGAATTATGCGCGGTTATGTTCCGGAAGAACTAGGAGCTATTAACTATGAAATGATGGAATTTTATTTTGGAATAAGTCGTATTTCTAGAGAGGAGTTTTATGCCAAACACATTCAATCCGGTTCATCCAAAGTGTTTGTCTCTAGCAAGAATTTGTCGGTAAGTGACCGAATGCTTCATTACTTTCTTGCTTATGTGCTTGTTCCAAAAGGCAACAATTATAATAAAGTAGGAGAAGTTGATATGATGCTTCTATGTGCCATGAAAAATGCTATGCCGGTAAATTGGGCCTATGTGATTCTCCGCCATATGGAATACTGTTTTTCTTTGACAAGTGGGCTACCATATGCTCGCCCAATTTCCAAAATTTTTGAAGCCTTTAGAATTTCATTAGGCAAGGAACCCACAAAGAAAATGGGGAAGACAAGCTTAATTTCAAGTGACAATTGTTTGAGAAATATGGGAATTTTCAAAGATATTGATGGTCTTTACGAACATAATGATGGTGAGAATGCACAAGCACCTTCTGACATACCCGAAGGTGGCTTTACCATGGAATTCCTTTACAAGAAACTTCTCCAAATGGAAATCCGTAACATTCATGAACATCAATAAACCCGGAATGAGTTTAATCGTCGCTTTGATCAACTTCAACAACAACTTGAGAATTCCGGAGATGAAGAAGAAGAAGAAGAAGAAGAGGATGTTGGAAATGAAGAGATGAATGCTAGTGATTAGTTCTTTTGTGTGTCTTATGTCCTATTTATATTTCTTAGTATGTTTTGTGGTATTTAGACTAATTACTATTATGTTATGTTTATGACTTTAAGTTGTTCTTTTAGACATAATTAGTAGTATTATGTTATGGTTATGGTTCTTAAAAACAATAGAATTATTATTATTATGTTATATGTGTTGTTAATTCTCCTTTCTTACTATATTGCTTCATATATATTTTTTGTTCTTCATTACTACTTTTCCCCATCCTTTTTGATAATAACAAAGGGGGAGAAGAATCTTGTGTTTTGTTGCTTTTTAGTCCAAATTATGCAGCCTCATGGATAGAAAAATTTGTCTCAAGACTCATTCAAGTTATGATAAAAACTTTGTTAAAAGAGGAGTCATCAACATAGGGGGAGCATAAGGACTTGTCAAGCAAAAAATCACTTTTAAAGCTTATTGGTTGTCATCATCATAAAGGGGGAGAATGTGATTGCGAGCTTCTCCAAATGTTATGTGTTTTGATGAAGACAACATATGTGCACTCATAAATATCAAGAAAGGATGTATCAAAGATTGTACTACTCAAATTATTAAAGTCAAAGAAGATTGTCAACATACAAGATCACTTGAAGACTTTATGAAGTTCATCTTTCAAATAGGTACAAACATGTTCTTATAAGAATAAATTTAGTGCTCAAAATCATCCTTAAATCATGTGCATTTTGGCTTATTGAAAATTCTGTTTTTCTAACTTTTTTAGTCTGGAAATCGCTTTCCTATAAGTGGAAATCGATTTCCTATGCGTGCCCAGCCAAATCAGTTTCTGGAAATTTGTTTTTTGCTTGTGGAAATCGATTTCCTGTGGTGGTAAATCGATTTCCAGTATCAGTTTTTGAATTTTAAGGCACAACGTTTCAGGGAAATCGATTTCCCATAATGGTAAATCGATTTCCATCGTTCCAGAATCAAAAACCAGTATGTTTACAATTTGAACGTGAACTTTTTCTATATCATCAAACTTTGCACCTTTTCATTATATCATACTCATTCCTAGGGGTGTTAAGACACTATGTATATCCTATATTTTCAGAATTCAAATTACCTCTTCCTATTGCAATTTAACATCATTCTATATCATAAAATTTTCATTCAAGTGTTGTGATTACCAAACTTTCAAAAGAATTTTCTGCATCGTCTCATAAATCATAAACAGAAAATTCATATCATATCCATCAACATTTGAGCACTTGTTATTCTTATAAATTGCATGATTGATAGAGAAGATCAATCAAGTGATTGATACATTGTTCTTCTATTCAAACTCTTATACAAAATCAAAATACTTGTTGTATTCTTGTTATCCAGGATTGTTGGAAACAAGTTAGACACTTTGAGAGGATTGTTCTCATAAGTGGTCTTAGTGAAAAATCCAAGAGGATTGTTCTTGGTCCAAGAGGATTGTTCTTGGTGTTTGGTTAGGCTTGTACAAGATACCAACTATATTGAAATCTCTTACTGCGTAAGGGGACTGGAGTACTCTCGGTTTGTGAGGGGAACCAGGATATATCCTTGTGTCATTTATTTTTCTGCACTTTACATATTTTAGTAACATCACCATAAACCAGAAAAATAATCACCTTTACACCATAAAACCGAAAAAAATTATAAAGTACCTAATTCACCCCCCCCCTCTTAGGCATATCTGATACTTACAGAATCTTTTTTTCCTTAGAGGTATTTCATTACCCCCTAGTGATCTTTTGTGTGTGTTTTGTTCTGCTCAGGAGGAAACGGCGGAACATCCTTTCTTTAACTATTTTTTATCTAAGTATGCTTGGAAAGAGATGGAGATTTGTACATGTATTCATTTGGATATAGGGGAGGTAGCTTGGAAGTTTTTTCTCAATTGACATGTAGGTAGCAGGAAGAAGAGAGTGAAGATCAATAAGGAGGGGACTGTTTGGTTCAGTCAACATTTTTAATCTAATTTGGGATATCAAAATGAAAGCTTGGAAGTGGTCTTTTATTGGAGAAAATTATTATATCAAATGTAACTTTTACAAGATTTGTCGAGATCCATTGTATTTTTTATCTTAAGTTTCAGTTTGTGAGTATTTTATATTTTCATGTTTCTCGATTTCGGATTTTTGTAAGCGGATTGAAATACCCCTATTACTATTTATCAATGGTAACTTGCTTTAAAAAACAAATTTTAAACACAAAAATATTTTATATTACTTTACAAAGTCACACACTTACATAATTTGACAACATTATTTCAAAATACAAATTGGTAGAAGCAATAAAAGTAACTAGTCTATTTTTCAAATTCGAGTAGAAAAACATAAAAAATATATTAAACATACAATAGTAAACAACAAATTAACAAATAGTTACTTTAAATAGATGCATCTATATTGGACTCTCGGCGACTAGGTAAAGGGGATTCTTCTTGTGTTGAGTGATTCCTGGCAACATTTCAGTATCAATATCTTCTTTTATCAATCCATGTGGCAATTTCCAATCAAATGAATAAAGAAGATTGGCAAGGATAAGTTCTATTGATGCAACAGCCATAGGCATTCCGGGACAAATTCTATGACCAGCTCCAAAGGGAATTAGTTCAAAATTTTGTCCAAGAAAATTTATAGAACTTTCTAAGAATCTTTCCGGGTAAAATTCCTCAGGATTTTTCCAAACATTAGGATCTCTCTGAATAGCCCAAGCATTCACATACAATATTGTGTTGGCCGGAATATTATATCCACTAATAACGCATTTTTCTCTTGATTCTCGTGGAACAAGAAGTGGAGCTGGTAGGTACAATCTTAGTGTTTCTTTTATCACTGCCTTCAGAAAAGGAAAATTTTGAATATCATTTTCATCTAAGAATTCTTGTTTACCTCCAACGTTCCTAATTTCCTCTTGTACTTTATTCATTACTCTTGGATTTCGTATTATGGCAGTTAGAGTCCAAACTAATGTGGCAGATGTAGTATCTGTTGCAGCTACAAGCATGTCCTACAAAGACATATAATATGCAAATAATTTTTTAAAATTTATTACATCATACATAAAAAAAATCTTACATTAATCTAAGTAGAATGTTTTTTATAGCTACAAAAAGGGTCTGGATGAAAATTGTAGAAAAAATTTTAAAAATATTAAAATTAAGGGAAAATTTCATTAATCTCCCATAAAATCAGTTAATATAACACTGACATATCTATAATTTAAAAATATACATTAATCTCTCCTAAATTTATATTAATAAAAGTTTTTAATGATAGACAAAAACTTGTAGGTAAATGTCATTTATACTTACGGTATTTAGCTATCTCTAAAAGTTAAAGAAGATATCAATATCATTTAAGTAGATCCAAGGAAAGTCTGTGCATTAGTGCATATTTTAAAATTAGAGGAGATGTCAGTGTCATTTTAACAGACGTAAGGAGAGATGAGTATAATTTTCCTTTCAGATCTATAATATAAGAAAATTAATTCCGTGGAAAAGTCTAAAATACCCTTATTTGATTCTTTGCCACCACATTAAAATTGCCTTTATTTGGTCTTTGTACAATAAATTATTTAATTTTATTATAAAATAATACAACCCTCATATTTTATCAAATTTACCAAATCTCTCTACATTCTCTATTTTTTTTCTCTTTTATGAGTTTCTCACTTCTTTCTTCCACAAAACATTTTTATTCTTGATCTATATATTTTTATATACGAAAAATGGTACTTATTATCCAAATACTTTTTATTAAAAATGGTATATGGGAAAAATTTATTCAATAAATCTATTATTGATCTAAATATTTTTATATACGAAAATTTAATATTGATTCAAATATTTTTGTAAATAATACCTAAACAAAAATAAAGTCTGTATACGGAAAAAAAATATATTATTGATGTAAATATTGATATTTATGATCAAATATATTTTATCCAAAAATGGTATTCGGGAAAAAATCTATTATTGATTTAAATATTTTTATATTCGAAATAATCAATTATTTATCCAAATATTTTTTTTCTTTTTTAACATTTTATTTAAAATAAATGATATATCCAAATGCGTGTAAACCCGTGCGTATGCACGGATTTGTTACTAGTTTATATATACAATAATTTATATAATTTAAATTTAAAATATCTTCAATCACATATAAAATTATAGAATTTAAACTTAAAAATTCTTATATTATATTCTTGAAAATCTTGAATTGACCTTTACAATATTTTAAATAATTATCACTTGCTCCCTTTAAATTTTCAAAATGTTATTAAAATTTAAAATTTGGAGAAAATTTAAATACAATTCCTTATGTGTGGTTTATGCTATTTTTCAATGAAAATATGATAAGTGTATAATTTTCTCTTACACATCTGCAATTTCCTCCTATTTTTACTCCTTAAAAGATGTTAAAGTATATTTGTCATATTTTTATTGATAAATAACATAAACCACATCTAAGAAATTGTATGTAAGTTTTCTCCTTAAAATTTTATAGCTTAGATCTAAAGAATAGTGCGGCATCTTTGAAACGGATCATGTTTTTTTGCAGTAAAAAAATTGGTGCAGTCACTATAATCAAAGTTCAACCACCATTGAATCTGTTTTGTATCCCTTTTTCATTCTTGGATAACTTTATTCAAAATAAAAATAAAACTTGTAGAGAGATTGATAGAGGTAAGAAAGGGGTGATTGCAGTGAATCTAATTCCTTTTGAAGATATATAATTTTTTTCTCTCGACAAATATTTTTCATCCCCTAATATTCAAGATGTAAAATCTTCTTTAGGGGTTGAATCGTAATCCTCCCTATATAGATCTACGTCAATCACCACTAGACTAATGATGATCAAGATGTAAATCTTAAGCCGTGTGTTTTTGCGACAATTTCAAGAGTCATCATGCCATTTTTGTTACCATTACTTTTCCTTTCTAATTGTGGTAAGATATTTATTTAGTTTAGATAGGAGTTAATCATTCCATCTTACTAGATTAGGAAATTCTCAATTTAAAAAGAAGAAATAAAAAAAAAAACACAAAAGTTAAAAGAAAGAACTAATTAAAATATCATACCACAAGAACTCCTTTGATGTGATCAAAAGTGAGATCAATTGAAGACAAATTTTGTTTCTTCAATTTGAGTAAGACATCAACAATATCCTCTTCATCTTTAATTTGTTCTCTATTTGGATCCAAATGTTCATCAATAATCTCTTGATAAAATTCATCAAACTCCTTGAAATTTCTATCAACTCGACCATGCAATCCTCTTACTTTATCAATCCAACCCGTAAATGGAATATAATCAGCAACAAAGATTTCCATTAACAAAGCTTGAAACTCATGCAACATTCCATGAAACCTACTCCTCTCATGTCCTTCATCCTCATAGCTTTTCCCAAAAGCAATTCTACATATTATAGTACTTGAAAGAAGTTTCACATAAGGTGCGTTGGAAGCCAGAAATACAGTTGGAATACACTACCAAATCGGGTTACAACCTTTTATCCAGTATTCACAAGGTCTCTAGCATCGACGAATATCATGTTTCTACTCTTGGCTTTCTTTGGAAATATTTTGTTCCTTATATGATAAAATCTTTTTCCTGGTGGTATTTTTTGAATAAGTTACCAAAGAGGAATCTTCTCTTCCTTAGAGGTATTTCGTTATCCCCTAGTGATCTTGTCTGTGTGTTTTGTTCTGCTCAGGAGGAAACGGCGGAACATCTTTTCTTTAACTACTCTTTATCTAAGTATGTTTGGAAAGAGATTGAGATTTGGACATGTATTCGTTTGGATATAGGGAAGGTAGCTTGAAAGTTTTTTCTCAATTGACATGTAGGTATCAGGAAGAAGAGAGTGAAGATCAATAAGGAGGGGACTATTTGGTTCAGTCAACATTTTTAATCTAATTTGGGATATCAAAATGAAAGCTTGGAAGTGGTCTTTTATTGGAGAAAATTATTATATCAAATGTAACTTTTACAAGATTTGTCGAGATCCATTTTATTTTTTATCGTAAGTTTCAGTTTGTGAGTATTTTATATTTTCATGTTTCTTGATTTCAGATTTTTGTAAGCGGATTGAAATACCCCTAGTACTATTTATCAATGGTAACTTGTTTTAAAAAATAGATTTTAAACACAAAAATATTTTATATTACTTTACAAATTCACACACTTACATAATTTGACAACATTATTTCATAATACAAATTGGTAGAAGCAATAAAAGTAACTGGTTTATATTTTCAAATTCAAATAGAAAAACATAAAAAAAATATTTAACATATAATAGTAAAAACAAATTATCAAAGAGTTACTTTAAATAGATGCATCTACATTGGACTCTCGGCGACTAGGTAAAGGGGATTCTTCTTGTGTTGAGTGATTCCTGACAACATTTCAGTATCAATATCTTCTTTTATCAACCCATGTGGCAATTTCCAATCAAATGAATAAAGAATATTGGCAATGATAAGTTCTATTGATGCAACAGCCATAGGCATTCCAGGACAAATTCTATGACCAGCTCCAAAGGGAATTAGTTCAAAATTTTGTCCAAGAAAATTTATAGAACTTTCTAAGAATCTTTCCGGGTAAAATTCCTCAGGATTTTTCCAAACATTAGGATCTCTCTGAATAGCCCAAGCATTCACATACAATATTGTGTTGGCCGGAATATTATATCCACTAATAACGCATTTTTCTCTTGATTCTCGTGGAACAAGAAGTGGAGCTGGTAGGTACAATCTCAGTGTTTCTTTTATCACTGCCTTCAGAAAAGGAAAATTCTGAATATCATTTTCATCTAAGAATTCTTGTTTACCTCCAACGTTCCTAATTTCCTCTTGTACTTTATTCATTACTCTTGGATTTCGTATTAGCGCAGTTAGAGTCCAAACTAATGTGGCAGATGTAGTATCTGTTGCAGCTACAAGCATGTCCTACAAAGACGTATAATATGCAAATAATTTTTTAAAATTTATTACATCATACATAAAAAAAAATCTTACATTAATCTAAGTAGAATGTTTTTTATAGCTACAAAATGGGTCTGGATGAAAATTATAGAAAAAATTAAAAAAATATTAAAATTAAGGGAAAATTTCATTAATCTCCCATAGAATCAGTTAATATAACACTGACATATCTATAATTTAAAAATATACATTAATCTCTCCTAAATTTATATTAATAAAAGTTTTTAATGATAGACAAAAACTTGTAGGTAAATGTCATTTATACTTACGGTATTTAGCTATCTCTAAAAGTTAAAGAAGATATCAATATCATTTAAGTAGATCCAAGGAAAATCTGTGCATATTTTAAAATTAGAGGAGATATCATTGTCATTTTAACAGACGTAAGGAGAGATGAGTATAATTTTCCCTTCAGATTTATAATATAAGAAAATTAATGTCGTGGAAAAGTCTAAAATACCCTTATTTGATTTTTTGCCACCCCATTAAAATTGCCTTTATTTGGTCTTTGTACAATAAAATTTTTAATTTTATTATAAAATAATAAAACCCTCATATTTTATCAAATTTACGAAATCTCTCCACATTCTCTATTTTTTCTCTTTTATGAGTTTCTCACTTCTTTCTTCCACAAAAAAAATTTTATTCTTGATCTATATATTTTTATATACGAAAAATGGTACTTATTATCCAAATACTTTTTATTAAAAAATGGTATATGGGAAAAATTTATTCAAAAAATCTATTATTGATCTAAATATTTTTATATACGAAAATTTAGTATTGATTCAAATATTTTTGTAAATAATACCTAAACAAAAATGAAGTCTGTATACGGGAAAAAATATATTATTGATGTAAATATTTTTACATACAAGAAATGATATTTTTGATCAAATATTTTTTTATCCAAAAATGGTATTCGGGAAAAAATCTATTATTGATTTAAATATTTTTATATTCGAAATAATCAATTATTTATCCTAATATTTTTTTTTCTTTTTTAATATTTTATTTAAAATAAATGATATATCCAAATGCGTGTAACAGAACAGAACCCGTGTGTATGCATGGGTTTGTTACTAGTTTATATATACAATAATTTATATAATTTAAATTTAAGATATCTTTAATCACATATAAAATTATATAATTTAAACTTAAAAATTCTTATATTATATTCTTTAATATCTTGAATTGACCTTTACAATATTTTAAATAATTATCACTTGCTCCCTTTAAATTTTCAAAATGTTATTAAAATTTAAAATTTGGAGAAAACTTAGATACAATTCCTTATGTGTGGTTTATGCTATTTTTCAATAAAAATATGACAAATGTATAATTTTCGGTTACACATATGCAATTTCCTCCTATTTTTATTCCTTAAAAGATGTTAAAGTATATTTGTCATATTTTTATTGATAAATTACATAAGCCACATCTAAGAAATTGTATGTAAGTTTTCTCCTTAAAATTTTATAGCTTAGATCTAAAAAACAGTGCGGCGTCTTGAAAGGGATCATGATTTTTTGCAGTAAAAAAATTGGTGCAGTCACTATAATCAAAGTTCAACCACCATTGAATCTGTTTTGTATCCATTCTTCATTCTTGGATAAATTTATTCAAAATAAAAATAAAACTTGTAGAGAGATTGATAGAGGTAAGAAAGGGGTGATTGCAGGGAATCTCATTCCTTTTGAAGGTATATAATTTTTTTCTCTCGACAAATATTTTTCATCCTTTAATATTCAAGATGTAAATTTTTTTAAGGGGTTGAATCGTGGTCTTCCCTATCTAAATTTGCGTCAATCACCACTATACCAATAAAGGATTGACTCAAGATGTAAATCTCAAGCCATGTGTTTTTGCGACAATTTCTAGAGTCATCATGCCATTTTTGTTACCTTGACTTTTCCTTTCTAATTGTGGTATAAATATTTATTTAGTTTAGATAGGAGTTAATCATGCCATCTTACTAGATTAGGAAATTCTCAATTTAAAAAGAATAAATAAATAAAAAAAAGAAGTTAAAAGAGAGAACTAATTAAAATATCATACCACAAGAACTCCTTTGATGTGATCAAAAGTGAGATCAATTGAAGACAAATTTTGTTTCTTCAATTTGAGTAAGACATCAACAATATCCTCTTCATCTCTAATTTGTTCTCTATTTGGATCCAAATGTTCATCAATAATTTCTTGATAAAACTCATCAAACTCCTTGAAATTTCTATCAACTCGACCATGCAATCCTCTCACTTTATCAATCCAACCCATGTATGGAATATAATCAGCAACAAAGATTTCCATTAACAAAGCTTGAAACTCATGCAACATTTCATGAAACCTACTCCTCTCATGTCCTTCATCCTCATAGCTTTTCCCAAAAGCAATTCTACATATTATAGTACTTGAGAGTGAAATCAATAACTCACTCAAATTTATATTACTTGAAGAACTAGCATGCTCAGAAATTTTCTTGATCATTTTCTTCACCTCAAATTTTTTTATAGAAGAATAATATGACACACGTTTGGTACTAAAGATATGAACAACACAAATTTTTCTTAGTTCTCTCCAAACTTTTGTTAACTTTTGTTGACCATATAAAATAGGTCTATTAGAAAACACATGACCATTGTTTTGCAATACTTCTTTTGCAATTTCAGCTGAAGAAACAACAATAGCTTGTCTAAAACCAAGTTGAAGTGAAAATATAGGACCATATATTTTTGAGAATTGTGATAATTGAAGATAAAGTTTAGAAATGTCTAGTTGATGAAGATTTCCTATTATGGGAAGGCCTTTAGGGCCAGGTGGAAGATTTGTAGTGGTTCTATGTTTGTAGATGAACATTAACAAAGGAAGAACTAGACATAGAAGAAGTAGAAATAGAAGTGAAAACATTGTTTGAAAAGCAACCTATGATAGACTATGAAGAAGAAGAGAATGCTTTGACATATATAGTTTGGTTCGTATGAAAAATTCGAACTTTGTCACTATTTATTAATTGTCATATGATGACTATGAATATATTCATAATCTTTTGTGTACCCCACCCATGTGAAGATCGGTATTATCTTTGCTAGTTATCTATATTAAAGTTCGGCACATACAAAAACAAATGTAAATTCTCTTTCAATTTGTCATACAAATTAAGGAATTGTTTGTTTTAACCTGATTTCCTTACCTGTTACACCTTTTAGAGGAATTTTATTAGGGTTTATATTGACCGTTATTTTGTAGTTTTTATTCAATGTATATTGTTGGAGAGCGAGATATAATTCATTATGTTAAAGATTGTTTGATATGATTTGATTAGGTTTGTTGTAATCAGTTGAGTTGAAAATTATTTGGGAGTTTCAAGATAAATTTAATTGTGATTTTCCTTCAAGATCACGCATTGATTTGTGGGTTTTTCACAATTTGAATTCAGCTGAGTGAAAGCTTTGAAGAAAGACGTTTCTATCAAAGGAGTAACAGTAACTAGAGGGTCATTTTGGAAATCTAAGGCCGCCATATTTCACAATTTGGATTCAACCGAGTAAAAGCTTAGAAGAAAAGAGTTTTGTCGAAGGAGTAGCGGTAACTAGAGGATTAAATTGAAAGTATTGGGTTACTCTATCGAGCTCAAGATCAGGGGAAGAAAAGAAGCTAGGATCAACATCAAACATACTGTTGGTGTAACATCCCAATTTTAATAGTTATTTTTATTAATTAGTTATTTTGGTGTTTTTATTAAGTATTTGTTTTAATTAACTACTATGTGGTATAATGAGTATTTAAATATTTAATTATGTGTGTATTTGTACTATTTGGGTTAATTGAGTTATTAGGGAGATATATCTAATTGGGTCTAAGTGGTAGAAATGTATACTAAGTGGGTTAATGGGTTAAGTCCAAGTTATAGAGAAAAGAGTAGTAAGAGGGTTAGGTCATTTTCATAACATAACTTTGGTAAGAGAGGAGGAGAGTAGAGAAAGAAGAAATAAAAGAGAATTTGGGGGATTCTTGAAGATAGAAGGAGATTAATCTAAGGTAAGGGGGGAGAATTCCATTATCTTGTTTGCATATGTATGCAATATATGATAGTATACTAGATAATCATCTCTCAATTTCATAGATTTAGAAAATGTTAGGGTTTATGTTAAATCAATGAGATTTTGTGATTTGTTCATGTTTAATGTGTTATATGGATGATCCATAACTAGAAACATGAATAGGAACTCATAACATGTGATAAATTGTTGTTTGAAATGAGTTTGGTTGGTTAAAAATCGGATTTGGTTTGGTGTTGGGATGCTGAATTCGCATCAGCATTTTTTTCTGTTTCTGGTGTGCTTCGCCGAGCGAGCCGATCCTTTCGTCGGGCGAGTGCGCGTTTTGTGACCTTCGCCGGGCGAGAGGGTGGCCAAGTTTCATCCTTGAAGGTACGGGCGAGACAATTCTTCCGCCGGGCGAAAGTGTCCTGTTTTGCCTAACTTTTAAACTTCATAACTTTTGATCCGTACCTCCTTTTTACGTGTCATTCAAAGGATTAGGATGCTAATGTAATTATCTATATGATATGATGGGATTGGGTAGCATTTGATGGATTAATTATGATATTGTTGTGTGAATTACATGTAATTATGTGTTTGTGCATTATGACTTCATAGGACGTGAATAACAATTGTTTGCATAATATATATGTGGTATAATATTTATGATGAGTGTGAAATGAATATATGTTAATTGTGGTGTATTGTTATGATTGTTATATGATAAGTGTAATGTATAATTTGTGGATAATTTGTTGTGGAATTATTGTGATATGCGGTATGTTAAGATTGTAAAGTGAATCTTAATTGCATATGTGTGTGATAATTGTACATGCATTCATGAGGATTTGGAACTCCGGTTAGCTTTGATCCTTGTGTGAAAACATGAGCGGCTTTGTTCCCTCTTGCGGATTCGAAAGCGGTGACCTATTGTTCATATTTAGAGGGCTTTGATTTTTTCCGAATCGGAAGCGTGGCTCTGATTTCTAATCGGGAGCGGTAAGCTTGATACTCACAATGGTACCACATGCATAGAGTCACATTTATTACATTCGAGTCACATTGTGTGCTAAGTGATTGTTTTGTGTGGTAATTGAGAATTGTAGTATGGGCAATACTTGTGGAGCTTTATAAATTATGAAGTGTGACGAATGATAATGCTAACGTATACTATATTCATTGTTCTTATAATCTGTATTCATTATGATGTGAATTCTCACCCTTCTGTTTGAATGATCTTCATTGTGACATCGTGCATGTTCAAACGAGTAGTGAGCTTGTCTGAGGATTTAGCCAAGGAGCTTTTGAGTTTATTGTTTTGATTAGATAGCGAGTCATATGCTCTGATCATGTAACACTTGGGGGTTTTATTTGAACTAATGTTTATTCTTTGAATATTGTTATCTTGTTTGTATTTGATATGATAATTTGGATATGTGGTTGAAGGCTATGTTGCCTAGATAGTGAATTTTATATAGCATAGTTGATTATGTTATTTTGAATTTGTAAATGAATATAGTGTTAGTTACCAATTTGTGTAAATATCTTAGGTAATTTTTGGTAACTTTCAAGTTTTTTTGTGGTTAATAGTAGTATTTTATTATCATTTGGTATATATATTTATTCTTATATTTATATTATTGTTGAATAGTTCTTATCTTTGCAATCTATGTTGGATTTTGTAGTTTTTATAGATAATTGGAAGCTTGGACCATGGAAAAAGCACTTTGAAGATGTTCCAAGACCAAAGCCAAAGATTGCTGAAAAGAGGTAGCGCGCTAAGCGAGGTTGAGCCCGCTAAGCGCGCTTTTGAAGAGAAGAAGGAAGTTCTGGCAGAGAGTTCCGCGCTAAGCGAGGTCTGGAGCCCGCTTAGCGCAGTTGGGCGGTTTAAGCAATTTTTGATGGCGCGCTTAGCGGGCTACACCGCGCTAAGCGCGGTCTGCGAAACTTTGTTTATTTGTTTATGGGCCAGATCATTTTATAAGGTATGTAGAGATATTTTAGAGAAAAAGAAGAGCATAATACACTGTAGCAAACATAGAGTTGAAGATTGGAAGCCTTGATCGTCGATTAATCGCCTTTGATGCTTGTTGATCTTCATCCTTTCCTTCTTGTGCAAGCTACCATTCTCATGGATAGCTAAATCCCTTTTGTATCAAGATAAGATGTAATCTTCCTAGCCTTTTGTATGTTTTTCTTGTGAATATATGTGTATGAACAAGTGATGATCAATATAGATGGTTTAGTTTGTTTATTAAAGCTTTTTCTTTGGTATAAATGTTTGAGACATCAATGTTTGTATCTAGACCTAACTCATCATCTTTCAAACTATAAGTTGCAGACATGGATTTAGAGTTTGATGTTTACTCAGTATCGGTTTTAAAACGTTATTTGTATTGTTTAAACGGTGGAGAAATCGTCGGTTAAACAATACGGTAAATCTAGCTATATCGTTGCGGACACGGACGATATAGGTGTCGATACGTAATTATATTGATCGTTAGCAAGTTCATAAGCATATATTTATAAGGAAACATACAAACTTAGGTCGATGAAATCGAATCTTGATGCATTTTCTTTAACTTAGAACCTTCATTAATTTAATCTTTGCTACTAAAGAGATTGAATGACCTTTTGCAAACCTAAAACTAAAGTAACATTAACTCAAGACAAAATAGGCTATAGAACGGCGGTGATATCGCAATAATCCCTGTGGATACGATATAAACGAAAAGTACACCACAATACTCTTTCAACAAAATGGCGCCGTTGCCGGGGATTGTTGTTTAGATATTGCAAGCATTGCAATAGTTTGTTTTGTATTGAGTCTTATAATTAATATCTTGTTTCTAAATTTATTTTCCTTGTGTTTGTTAATTTGCTTGGTTAGTTTTTCAGATTACAGTTTATGCGAGGACGTATACCTGCAGATCAACTCCTTTTTGATCCTGAGATTGAGAGGACTGCTCGTAGAGAGAATAGCAAAACTCGTAGGAGGAGACAACTAGCTAGGGAAAGAAGACAACAACAAGAAGCATCTTCTTCTTCAACTCCGGTTGAAAACTTGGTTGAGGAAGAAATGGCTGCGGATCCTAATGTTCCAGCTCGAGGGCCTTGTGTTAATAGCCCTCGACTCAATGCACAATTTGCTCGTGATCAAGCCAATGGAAGAAACTCCGAGATGAAAACGGGGTTACTTCAATTACTTTATCAGAATCCTTTCACAGGAGCAGATCACGAGAATCCATTTACTCATCTAACAAAGTTCTACGAGATCGCCGGAACAATTGGTGCTCCGGAAGACCAAGAAGAACAGGTGTTCAGGAGACTCTTTCCTCATTCCTTAATTGGAAAAGCTAAGGAATGGTACCTTGATCAACCAAATAATGTCATGACAAATTGGAACGAGTTAGAAGAGAAGTTCTTGGATCGGTTCTTTCCTCACAATAGGTTCATGGAAGCGAAAACTTCTATTGCGGTGTTCTCTCAAGGTTCGAATGAATCTCTCAATGAAGCATGGGAGAGGTTCAAGTCCATGGTTTGAAAATGCAAAGGTCATGGGTTTGATGAATTTTCTCAAATCCATATCTTTAGGAATGGACTCCAACCTCAACCAAAAACTCTTTTAGATGCTACCGCGGGTGGTTCGTTGATGTCAAAAACAGCTGTTGAAGCAATTGCTATCATTGATAGGATGGCTTTGAATGATCATCAAGGGCAACACAACCGTAGTGCATCGCAAAGAAAACCAGGAGTTCTTGAATTGAATACTAGTGATGCAATACTTGCTCAAAACAAGTTATTGACACAACAAGTAGAATTGCTCACTCAACAAATGTCAAAACTCCCTCAACAAATCAAAGAGATAAATGGGAGCCCTTCTAAAAATCAACATGTGATATGTTGTGAATTGTGTAGGGGTGACCATCAAACAGGTTTTTGTCCTCCACCGGGTGAAGAGGTGAATTATGTGTCAAATCCTAATCAAGGATATGGTGGGAGACAACAGCAACCTTACAACAATAACCAAGGTTACCAACAAAGAGGTAATCAAGGTTATCAACAAGGATGGAGGCCGGAAGCGGGCCCATCGAATCGTCAAAATCCTTATCAAGGTGGTTACAATCAACAACCTCAACAAACAAAGCTTTCAATCGAGGACACTCTTAGTCAATTCATGCAATTGCAAATTGCAAGCCAAAAGAGTACGGATGCCGCAATAAAGAACCTTGAAACTCAAGTCGGGCAATTGTCAAAGCAACTTGCCGATCAAAACAAAGGTCCTTTTCGGGCTACTACACAAGAAAATCCTCGTGAGCATTGTAAGTCAATTCTAACTCGTAGCGGTAGAAATATTGATATGGGTGTAGGAGAGATAGTTGAGGAGGAAATTGTTGAGAGTGAAAAAGACAGGGTGATTGAAGTAGAAAAAAATGTTGAGGGTGATTTAGTTGAAAATGAGAAAGAGAAAGAATTAGTGGAAAAAGAAACTCTTGAGAAAGTTGTAGAAAAAGAGAGAAAAAAATTGAGTGTGAGTGAGAAGGGAAAGAAGAAGGTGGAAGATTCTATTCAAGTGAAGAAACTACCTTACCCTCCCGGTCCGTCAAAGAAAGAAGATGCAAAGCACTATGCTCGGTTCTTGGATATTTTTAGCAAGTTGCAAATTAATGTTCCTTTTTCCGAGGCATTAGAGCAAATGCCGATGTATGCAAAATTCATCAAAGACATCATCACTAAGAAGAGAAGATTCTTGGATCCGGAGGTAGTAACGGTGAGCTCTTGTTGTAATGCGTTAATTCAACGCACTACTCCGATAAAATCAAATGATCCTGGGCGGGTAACCTTACCGGTGTCTATTGGAAATGTTCACATAGGCAAAGGTTTGGTAGATACCGGTTCTAGCATTAATTTGATCCCATTGTCTATGGTGAGAAGATTAGGAATCAACGATTTGAAGCCGACAAGAATGACGTTATCATTAGCGGATAAATCCACAGCTCATCCTCATGGAGTTGCGGAAGACTTGCTTGTAAAGGTTGACAAATTTTGGTATCCTGTTGATTTTATTGTCATAGACATGGAAGAAGATCCTGAGATTCCATTGATCTTAGGAAGGCCTTTTATGAAGACGGCCCGAATGATGATAGATATTGATGATGGCTTAATGAAATTAAGGTACCAAGATGAAGAATTATGTCTTGATCTCTTTGAAGCCATCAAGCATCCTAGTGATGAGGATGATTGTTTTAGAATCGATGCTACCGAAAGGGCTATTATGAAAGTGGAGAATCAAATGCACTTGTCGAATCCTCTTGAGAAGACTTTAATGGAAGCTCTCGAAGTTCTCACCAAAGATCAAGAGAAGGAAATTGAAGATTGCTTGAGAAATTTAGAGGCTTGTGAGGAGATGAATCCATTTGAAACTCAAATTGAAGAGTTGAAGGATGAACCTAAAGTTGAAGAGCAAAAGGTGGAGTTGAATGTGTTACCGTCTCACTTGAAATACGTGTTTCTCGGTGACAATTCTACTAAGCCGGTTATCATTAATAGTGGGTTGTCTAACAAGGAAGAGCATCGATTGAAGGAAGTGTTGACAAAGAATCAAGAAGCAATAGGATGGGTTTTATCCGACTTGAAGGGTATTAGTCCGGCCTATTGTATGCATAAGATTATGTTAGAAGATGATTTTCGGCCCGTGGCACAACCTCAAAGGCGATTGAATCCAACCATGAAAGAAGTTGTTAGAAAAGAGGTTGTGAAGTTATTAGAGGCGGGGATGATTTATCCCATCTCCGATAGCGAATGGGTGAGCCCGGTGCATGTGGTTCCTAAGAAGGGTGGATTGACAGTTGTGAGAAATGAGAAGAACGAGTTGATTCCTTCGAGAGCGGTGACCGGGTGGCGTATGTGTATTGATTATAGGAGGTTGAACCAAGCAACAAGAAAAGATCACTTTCCATTACCTTTTATGGATCAAATGTTAGAGAGGTTAGCCGGAAGAAATTTCTATTGTTTCTTGGATGGTTATTCGGGATACAATCAAATATCAGTGAATCCGGAGGACCACGAGAAAACTGCTTTTACATGTCCTTTTGGCGTTTTCGTATACCGAAGAATGCCATTTGGACTATGTAATGCTCCTGCAACATTTCAAAGGTGCATGCAAGCTATCTTCTCAGATTTGATCGAGAAAAGCATTGAGGTGTTCATGGATGATTTTTCTGTGTACGGGTCGTCATTTGACTTGTGCTTGAAAAACCTTGATGTGGTGATGGAAAGATGCATTGAAACAAATTTGGTTCTCAACTGGGAGAAATGCACTTTCATGGTGACGGATGGGATTGTTCTTGGCCACAAGGTTTCTTCAAAGGGGCTTGAGGTCGATCCAGCAAAAATTGAAGTTATTGAAAAGCTTCCCCCTCCGGTGAATGTGAAAGGCATAAGGAGCTTCTTGGGACATGCTGGGTTCTATAGAAGATTCATCAAGGATTTCTCCAAGGTCGCAAAGCCTTTGAGTAATTTGCTCAACAAAGGTATGGAATTTAATTTTGATGAATCATGTCTAAAAGCTTTCCTAGAACTTAAAGCAAATTTGACCACCACACCCATAATTGTCGCTCCTAATTGGTCGCTTGAGTTTGAACTCATGTGCGATGCGAGTGACTATGCGGTTGGTGCGGTCTTAGGCCAAAGGAAGAACAAACAATTCCATGCTATACATTATGCGAGCAAAGTTTTAAATGAGGCACAGATTAACTATGCCACTACCGAAAAAGAATTGCTCGCAATTGTATTTGCATTGGAAAAGTTTCGCTCTTACCTCATTGGTTCTAAAGTGGTGTGTTATACTGATCATGCCGCAATCAAATATCTTCTCACCAAGCCTGATTCAAAACAGAGGCTTATTCGGTGGATTCTTTTGCTTCAAGAATTTTATCTTGAAGTGAAAGATAAGAAAGGTACAGAAAATTTGATTGCGGATCATTTGTCTCGGTTAGTGAATACCGAGGTGACAAACAATGAAAAAGAAGTGAGGGAAGAATTCCCCGATGAAAAACTGTACATGGTACAAGAAGTTAGACCCTGGTTCGCAGATATGGCTAATCACAAAGCATCTGGCTGGATACCGGAGGATCTAACTTGGAATCAAAGAAAAAAGTTTTTAAACGATGCTAATTTTTATGTGTGGGATGATCCTCACTTGTTTAACTTGAGTAGTGACAATCTTTTGAGAAGATGTGTCGCGGATGAGGAGACAAAAAGCATTTTGTGGCATTGCCACAATTCGCCGTATGGTGGTCATTTTAATGGTTTGCGTACGGCCACAAAAGTCCTTCAATCGGGATTTTGGTGGCCTACTTTGTTCAAAGATGCTTACCACCATGTTGCCTCATGCGACAGTTGTCAACGAACTGGTGGAATAGGGAAAAGAGAGGAAATGCCCCTCCAAAGTATTGTAGAAGTAGAAGTATTTGATTGTTGGGGCATTGATTTTGTTGGACCCTTCCCTTCCTCTATGTCAAATGAATACATCTTGGTAGCTGTGGATTACGTGTCTAAGTGGGTGGAAGCGATTGCTTCACCCAAAGCGGATGGTAAGACCGTGATAAAATTTTTGAAGAAAAATATATTTTCGCGGTTTGGCACGCCAAGAGTGTTAATTAGTGATGGTGGATCTCATTTCTGTAATGCCCCGCTTGAAAAAGTGTTGGAGCAATATGGAGTAAAGCACAAGGTGGCTACTCCATATCATCCACAAACTAATGGGCAAGTTGAGAGGACAAATAGAGAAATTAAGAGAATTCTTGAGAAAACTGTGTCTAGCTCTAGGAAGGATTGGTCATTGAAGCTTGATGAAACCTTGTGGGCATATCGGACCGCTTTCAAAGCACCGATCGGTCTTACACCATTCCAAATGGTGTATGGTAAAAGCTGTCACCTTCCCGTAGAACTAGAACATAAGGCATATTGGGCCTTGAAGCTTTTGAATTTTGACCACAAGTTGTGTGGAGAGAGAAGAAAAATCCAACTAAATGAGTTGGAAGAGATGAGGTTGCATGCCTATAAGTCTAATTCAATTTACAAGGAAAAGACCAAATTCTATCATGATAGTAAGATTCGAATTAAGGACTTTAAGGTAGGGCAATTAGTTTTACTCTTCAATTCCCGGTTAAGACTTTTTCCGGGAAAGTTGAAGTCTAAATGGTCCGGACCGTTTTTGGTCAAAGAGGTTAGAAGCCATGGGGCTATTGTGATAGAGGACCAAAAATCAAAGCAAGAATGGGTAGTTAATGGTCAGAGGTTGAAGGTTTATCGAGGAAGCGATTTTAATCGTGAAACTTGTGTTTTATCGTTTGGTGATCCTTGATTGCCTTTGACCGTCGAGCTGACCGACGTTAAACAAAGCGCTTATTGGGAGGCACCCCAATTTGTAAATATTCATCTTGTTTTATGTGTTTTTTACCGTTTATGTTTTTTGCGTTCTGGTCGAGCCAAAATCAGTCTACCGGTAAAGTTTCACATGCTGGTAGAAAGAAAATTTTTTCTGTGTTCTGTCAAGGGCGCTTAGCGCGCCACTAGCTCGCTTAGCGTGCTTTTGCAATTTTGGAACCCCAAGTTCCAGAGACTTGCGCGCTTAGCGCGCTTCAGAGCCCGCTTAGCGCGGGTTGGTTTTCAAAAAAAAATAAATAAATAATTTTTGGGCCCCCTGTTTCTGACCCGGCCCAGAACGAGAATAAGGAGGAGAAGTTAGGGTTTTGAGTACCCTTGCCTCATTTTGCTCTTTTCCT
This sequence comes from Vicia villosa, assembly GCF_029867415.1. Taxonomy (NCBI): domain Eukaryota; kingdom Viridiplantae; phylum Streptophyta; class Magnoliopsida; order Fabales; family Fabaceae; genus Vicia; species Vicia villosa. The sequence continues at coordinate 284,194 of NW_026705069.1, forward strand.
TCTCAAATTTTTCTCCTCTTGTTCCTTTGCTTGTCTTGTGCTTTTATATCCAGTACCAAGGTTATCTCCTTCAATTTCTCAAGGTAAGCATCTTCTTCTTCTCCATTTTAGTTTTATTCTCCCTATTGTATAGTTTTAAATTTTTGATTTTAGGAATATATGATTTGGTTAGGGTTTTGTAAATTGAAAACATAGTATAGATCATGTTTCCTGTGCCTTATAAGTGTTTAATCTGAATTTGGGTGTTGTTGAAGCATGGCTGAAACCCTGGTTCGCAGGGGATTTTTTTCTGCAAATCGCAGAGCCCGCTTAGCGCAGTAGGCGCGCTTAGCGCGGTCTGGGGATTTCAGAAAAATCCCCTCTTCTGCCTGTTTTTGTTTGATGCAGGGGGGAGTGGTATTGTCTTTGATTCTTCTGGGGCTGTTTATTATTTTTTTTTGTGTTATGTAATGTGTTAACATGTTGGTTTTGTGTTGCCATTTCTTTAATTATTTCAGATGGGACCGAAATTCTTAGGCTCTAAGAAAAGAAAGACCGGAACCGAAGGTGGCAGTTCTTCTCAAGCACCTAGGGCTATTCCGTTTAATCAGAACCGATTTAAGAGTCATGTCCAAGAGGAGAGGTGTGGTGTCGTTTTCTTTACCTCCCCGTTTCACTTGGGAGGACGGCACGCTAGACCCTTCACGCGAAATTTGGAAGGAGAATGCGCCCGTGGTGGGATGAATTTTGTTTCAGTTCTTCCTACGATATCACACGAACTTTCTTATTGGTCCTACGAGTAGGAAAGGGAAAAAAAGATCTCAACTAAACCCTAGGAGTTTGCTAAGTGTGGGGATTTCACCTAGACTAGAAATTCTGGAGTCCGGGGGGTCGGTTATACATAGGGAAGTGTTTAAACACCCTACATATCTGTAGTACTCTACAGGAACCTTCTCTGTGTCATTGTGATTATGTTTGCTGCTAATGATTGGGAAAGTTTCTCCTTTGTGTTAGGAGAGAGAATTGAATTGATTAAAGAAAGACAGACAGATAGACAGACTGACTATTTTTGGTATTTTATTAGCTCGCTGAGATTCCTTGTGAACCTCATGCCTACATATCCCTAGTGGAAGTCAGAGCTTAATGTAGTTCGGGGAACTAACTAGGGAAATTACTTGTTTTTGGTGCCTTGCTTGAAGCTCAAGGTTGAAGCTTGGAATTAAATCTCTGTTTACAGTAAAGAGACATGAAATCATCTTTACAGAGAGGTATTTGTACTATTCTACCACAAACATTTAAAAGTGACAGAAAAGCTAAAAAAATGATGTTTCATTAAGAGGGGAGTCTACTTGGTTGATCAAGTATGACAGCCATCGTGCCTCTAAAATGAAAGAAAGATGCTCATCCAAATTAGGGAAAGTGTACAAGTCTGGGGATGTGCCAGAGCATGTCTTTCAGAGTCCTAAATGGGAGACTTTGAATGAAATTGAAATTGAAATGTTTGTTTGTTTGAATGTGGTAGAGTAGTAAAAATATCTCTCTATAGAGATAAGCTATGTCTATTTACTATATGAAAGATTTGACTTTAGCTGGCTTGAATGAGGCCCAAGCTTGAGGCTTTTTGATTGATTTTATTGACTTATTGAAATGATAACTCTACTGGGGAGTATTTAAACTAAGGATTTTTTTGGTGTTCTGTACGAAGCCCAGAATTGAGGCTGACTCTACTTAGGGAGACTCTATTTGGGGAGATTATCTCCTAAGAGAATGAATCTTTGATTTTTGAAAGACTGATTTTGGAGGCTAACCCTTTCCAGGGGTTTTGACTCAGCTGGAGAAATTGTCTGTTAAAAGACTGACTTTATCATGTTTTTTGGAGGCTGACCCTTTCCAGGGGTCGTGACTCTTTTTGCTTAATTGACTTTGGAGGCTAACCCTTTCCAGGGGTTTTTATTGAAATGATGGATTGATTTGGAGGCTAACCCTTTCCAGGGGTTTTGACTCTTTTGGTGAATGGCAGAAAGATTATCTAGTGGAGACCTCTTGTTTAAAGCCCAAGATGAAGGCTGACTCATGCTGAGGATAAGCAAATATGGATCCTAGACTCTGCTAAGGAAGATTGATGAAGATAAGGGTGACAGAGACTGTCCATGTCTCTCATTCCAAAAGGTGTACTCAATGCAAAATTGAGACAAACTTGGCTTGTTAAAAGTCTGGTTTAAATTGGAAGAAAACTCACCAGGGTAGGCTAAAAGGTGACTAAAGACCTGTTCCTATGTTTATAAGAAACCTGATGGGTCCTTGTATACAAGCTCAAGAGGAAGCTGGAAATGCTTTTAAGAAGCCTGTGGGTCCTTGTACAAAGCCCAAGAGGAGGCTAATCGAGGGTCCTTGTTATAGCACAAGAGAAAGCTATGTAGTTTTGAACTTATTTTGGCTCTAAGCAAATGGGTAAGAGGTTTCACCGGGAATAATTCCTCTTTGGGTGGATGTGTCCTATATTTTTGGATTCTAAGGTTTTTGCCAAGATGTTTCACCGGGAATAATTCATCTTGGGGGTTTGAACTACAGATCTCTAATTAGGAAAGAGCCTTCACCGGGAAGACATTCTCAATCCTAGGTCATATTCCTATAATATATATATATATATATATATATATATATATATATATATATATATATATATATATATATAGTTTAACTGTCCTAAGGTTTATACTCAAACGTAGTTCTAAACTAATATATATGCACAATTTATATTTGACAGTAATTTAAATAAAGACTGTAAATTGAAAGCTTGTAAAGCCTAACCTGGATGGAGTGGAGGCCTTTGAAGAAGTATGTACAAAGCTTTACCAGCAATTGATGGATAACAGTTGAATATATATATGATAAACAGTTAATGGTTTTTGAAAACAGAAGAAGTGAAGATGGACAAAGGTCACATAGGTATCTGAAGAGTTTCACCGGGAATAATGCCCTTCAAATACCAGAAGAATGTTTTGAAAACAGAAAGAAGATTTTGAAAATACAGTTTTGAAAACAAGCTAAGAAGAGAAGGTGTTTGGGACTTACACTCTATTAGAGGCCCAGTACTTTATAGTACTGGTGTAAAATTAGTTTTGAAAATGATTTGAAATAATATAAGGTTTTGTTGTTTGAAAACCTTAATTATTCGATTTATTCGGAGATTGAAAACAGTTTTGAAAATTGACAGAAAGTCAACTTAATTAAGGTAAAGAAAAAGATCTATGCCTAATTAAGACCTAAATAATTAGGGTTTTATCATAAACTTTATTCACAAAAATAATTAGGTTAAAACAAAATGAATATATGCATTTAAAGTATTTAAGAAAACACTTAAAACATACTATTTTAAACCTAATAAAAATATATAATATTTTTATGATTTTTTTGATTATTCATAAAATAGATATATTAAATAACAAGTGTGTGAAAAATGAAGTGAAAATGATTTAATTTGATAGGTTAATTAATTGTGTAAAGTTGTGAAGAAATCAAATGGGAAAAGTGATAAAAAATAAGGTTTTGTCACCTAGAGGGATTGAACTCACGCCCTCCAAGTCACACACCCAAAACCAAACCACTGGGCCAGCGCACGCATGGTGATATTAAACTGACTCCTTTGCAACTCATATGTTATTCAAGTGTATAGAAGCAAAAAGAAAATAAAATCAAAAGGTCTGGGGCGAGGGGGATTCGAACCCCAGACCTTGGGCACGCGCAACACACAAACACTCTTTACCACTGGGCTATCACGTTTTAGTCGTTTATGAAACAGGTACCATTCAAAATAAAATAAACTCAACCCTGAATTTGACACCATTGTCATCTTCAACCTCAAGTTCTCAGATTTTGAATTTATGAACTTGCTCATTTCTCAACCATTTGCAAAGATGTAAAGATGAAACTTATTCTAAATTCACTCACGATTCTAAATATGTAACTAACATAAATTTATATCAACTATATCTAACTAATTTACCAGAAATCGTGAAGAACCCTAAATTTTGAAAATCAAATTAAATGACTATACTGAAAGATAAATGAATGATGATAGAGGGTTTTCAATCCTCTGATGATGCTTAACAAGATCGAATCGAGCTTTATCACAAAGAGTGCTTAAATTAAAGAGGTAGAGTTCAGAAACTTACCTCTGAAAATGGAGGTCGCGAGGATGATAGAGAGCACCTGGGCTTGTATGAATGATCCCAAAAGCTTCCCTGTGGTTCAGTGATGCTAACTGAATGCTTGTTGTAACCTCAATCCTCCTGAATTGTTCTATGGACCTCCCTCGATTTGAGCTTCAAGTGAACATGGAGGGTGATGATTCTTGAGTTACAGATGAGCTGCAGCCATCTGAACAGCTTCACTACCTCCTATGGAACATGCCTGGATGCTTAGCTTGATTGGAAACCTTCTGAATTGCACTATGGACCTCCCTCGATTTGAGCTTCAAGTGAACATGGAAGGTGATGATTCTTGAGTTACAGATGAGCTGCAGCCATCTGAACAGCTTCACTACCTCCTATGGAACATGCCTGGATGCTTAGCTTGATTGGAAACCTTCTGAATTGCACTATGGACCTCCAACTGCAACTGCTCCAAAGTGAGAGCAACAATGGTGTTCCTCCACTTACAGAAGTGATCCAGGTGCTTGGATCACCTCAAATGACCTCCCTTGAGATGTTAGAATGCTTACTTTCCAAAGATGAGCTCTGGTTTGAAGAAAACGATTCTTCTTGCCAAAGAACTTTGAAAAACAATAAGCATGAGAAGAGAAAGAGAAAGCAAGGAATTGAGTTGCTTTGGTGTGTTTTTCTACTGAAGTATGCTCCCCTATTTATAGGTAAATGGTTCAGTACTGATTGAGAGAGTGAGCTTGCTTAATGAGAGAGTTTTGGTTTCTTAGCCAAGAAGAAAATTTGAAAAGATCCTAAATGCAATGATGCATTTTCGGGCTAGCTTCCCCAACCATTGATCTTGTATGATCCAAGGGAACATTTCTGATTCAGAGGAGAGTTCTAATTGGCTTAGAACAAGATTCCTTGATGATTCATCATTTGCCATAAATTCAAAAATGCAATCATTACATAATCACATGCCTTTGTTTTTGGGAATCTTCTCTAATCCTTATGCAATGATGAATTTGGATGTGTGGTATGGTTTCAGATGTATTAGAGGTCGTGTAGCATCACTTAGTGAAGCAAAATGCACAAAATTGCAAAGTTTCAAATTGTACATGACCTATAATTTCACTTCATGAGGCCAACTTTGAACAAGCATAACTCTTAGCTCAAAATGAATTTGGAGAAGGTTGAACACAATTTGGAAAGCCCTAAACATCTACTTCAAATCATTAGTTTGGAGTTTCTTCAGAATCCTTTGGCAAATATGTGAAAAATGAGGCCAAAGTTGGAAGAAAACTAGGTTAAAACACTTAGAAAAATTTCTAAGTGTTTATGACCTAAAACTCCAAAATTTCCAAAACTCTTAAATGATTGATCTTTTGAAAAAAGTTCCTTTGTAAGATGTTGTTTTATTTTGCAATATCTACAACTTTCATGTTGGAAGTTTTTTGAGTTGTGTAGGTGAAATTTTGAGTTCTCACCATGCCTTAAAAAACCCTAATTCCCGACTTTTTGCTCCTTGATGAATTTCTTTGAATTTCCTTGGTCAAATGACTTTAATATCCATATATTGATGATATTGATCCTTGAAAGTCATGGTTTGACCAAAAATCTCAAAAGTCAATGGTGATCCCATATAGTTGACTTTTTCCAAATAAGGTGAGATTTTGGACTTTTGTGTAGAAACAAGATCTTCTCCTTAAATGAATGATGTAAAGGGATTATATTGAGGTAATAGAGACTCTTGGATCATGTCTTGAGTTTTAGATCCATGCCCTGATTAAAAGTCAACTATCTTGGGGAATTAGGTCAAAAACCCTAATTGTCGACCAGAGGACAATGATGACTGTAGACTTTGAATTGAGGTGTAATGTCCAGTGGATCTTGTCATATGAGTTATTTGAAGATGATTGATGTCTTTGAATGGTCCCCTAGGGCTTTTTAGGGTTTCCCAAAAGTGTTCCCTGATTTTAGTCCTTGATAAGGCTCCAAACCCTGGTCTGTTGATCTGAGTAATTTTGTACTTAGATGACTGGGTGTCTAATCAATCATAGGTGAAATAATGAAGCTCTTGAGTCTCATGATTGTGTTAGAGACTAATCCTCCTATTGATTGATCCTTTGCCTGAGTTTTCTTGTCTTTGAACACCCTCGATTGAATGTCAGACTGCTCTGGGTACTTACTTTGACTTGATGAAAATCCTGAAGATATGTCATCTCAGGGGGGTCAAAAATTAGGGTATGACAAGAGGTATAAGAAGCTAGAGGTTAGGACATGGTGGCCTGAGCGTATTGTGAGAATCAATCCTGAGGGAACCTATGGGTGGTGTCATAACACCATTGAGGAGTATGGTTGGCTTAAACTTTGTGAGCCTGCACCTAAGTTTCATTTGGAGATTGTAAGAGAGTTCTATGCTAATGCCGTTCCAAATGAAGAATTTCCGGTTGAAGGTGTTCCCTTTGAGTTCAAAACTTGGGTGCGTGGTAAGGAAATTGATTTTTCTCGTCAGGCTATCCGTGAGTTTCTTGGAACTCAATTACCTTTTGAGGATGGTGAGCTGTGTGGGTATCATGTGCAATTAGCAAGGGGTAATTTGGATTGGGAGCATCTGAGGGAGGTCTTGTGTTCGGTTGGGCAGTCTTATGATCTTAATCCTTCACAACAGCCCCATAAATTCTCTAGGAAGTCGTTGTCTACTAATGCTCAGATTCTCATGTCTGTGGTCCTTCATAATTTAAGGCCTAGGAGTCACACTTCCTCTTTACCTGCTGAGTCTGCTGCACTGGTTGCTCGTATGATTGAGCATGAGCCGATTGATATTACTCGCATTATTGCGAATGAGCTGAAGAGGGTTGCTTTGAGTGGAACTCGGCATGGTGATCGTGCTCCCTGCAAGCTGATTTTTCCTAGTTTGATCATGAATCTGTGCAAGAAAGCAAGAGTGCAGATTCCTTCTGAGGGGCTTGTGTCTATTGACACTTTTATTGATGACATTTTTATTGAGCGTTATTGTTTATCCAGGTTGACTGCTGTTCCTGTTGCTGCTGCTCGCCCTGCTCGCCGCCGTAGTAATCCTGGTAGAGAGGAGAACTTGGCATTTCATATGGCACATCAGAGAGCATTCATATTTTTGCATGATTCTATGTCTCAGCTGAGGTTGCAGATGATGGAGCCCCATGTGGCTCATCCGTGGAGTTCTCGCCAAGACTTGGTGGATTATGCTGATTGGCCTGAGGTCAGTCCATTTCCTGAGGAGGAGGAAGGTGGCGAGGATGAGAATGTGGAAGAAAATCAGGATGAGGATGAGTAGTTTTATATTAGTATGTTTAGTGCTAGTTTTTTTTTTTATTTTGACATTAGCCTTGTTATATTTTGTTCCATCCGTTTATAGGATGAGGTATTTTGAACCTTAGGCATTGCTATGCCTTTTTGGATATTGTGACACCTTTTGGTGTTTGTTTTAAATTATTAAGTTTTTAGTTTAATTGCTTTATATTTTTATATACTATTGCAATTGTGTTTTAAATTTTTGTTTGTTGTTCTTGTGAAAGTGCTTCCCGGATGAAGCAAGCTTTTACACCCAATTGGGGCGGTGATGATATAATGTGAAATTAGTACGTACAAGGTACATTTTTATCGTTTCTTTAATATACCATGAATTAGATACTTGTAATTGTACAAATTAGATGTCATATTTTCTTTAGCAAATATAGTTCAATATTGAATCATTTTAGTTCTAAAGCTAGTGTGAGGAGCCTTTCCGTTGTACATTTATATAGTATTTTGTGATTACCAACAATGTGCGTTTAACTCGTGTTTATTATGTTTAATCTTGCGTTTTTATTTTAATTGTGTAAAGCATGAAAGTGATCAAAGCATTTTGTTTCGCATTTCGAGTATAACTTCTCTACCATATATAACCTACCCGGTGAGTGTGTGAGCATTTGATAACCACTTTGAGCTTTTTTTTTGCCAAGATTCAATCGGTATCATTTCCTTGTTTATATTTGCCGATTTTTGATCTGAATCTTGATGACTTTCTTTTAACCTTGAAGAGTACCATGAAATGTGGTTAGGAATGATTCCTTTTCGCCTTAGAATAGAGAGCATTCGTGATTATGTGGTGGTAATATTCAAGTTGGGGAGAATAAAAAATTTTGGTGGTATTGGTGATGAGAAGAAAATAAGTGATTGCTCGAGAGAGAAAGAAAAAAAAAAGAAAAAAGAAAAATAAAAAAAAAAAGAAAAAGAAAAGAGCTTTGTATATAGCTAGTTTCCTTTAAATTAAAAAGATGAACTCTTGAGCAATAAAATTGTGTGATCGGTTGATAAGGATGTGTGGATATAATCTTGATTTGAATGCTCTCTTAGGAATTGACCCTTTCGTTTCAATGGCCTTGAGAAATGACACTTCCTTGTTAACCAAGCCAAGATACAACCCTAAAGACTTTGTGATTCTTGCTTTTACGCTTTTTATATAAATGTTGTGTAGATGAATGCATAATTAATTCTGGATGTTGGCGATATTGTTGTGTGAGTGTTAGGTCCTCAATTTTGTCTCTTACTAGAGAAGTGTGTAGGTTGTGATTCAATTTTGAACTTATTTTGTTTTAGGAACTGTTTACATCAAAGGTGTATTTAGTATTAGTATCTCAATCATGGTATTATTTTAGCAAGGGTGGAATGTTACTTGTGTACTTATGGAATTTGAACCACCCAATTATTTTTTGTCTTAGCTTGTGATTTCTTGGTTGTATTTGTTTTGTTTGAGGACAAACAAAGGTTTAAGTTGGGGAGAGTTGTTAGTTACCAATTTGTGTAAATATCTTAGGTAATTTTTGGTAACTTTCAAGTTTTTTTGTGGTTAATAGTAGTATTTTATTATCATTTGGTATATATATTTATTCTTATATTTATATTATTGTTGAATAGTTCTTATCTTTGCAATCTATGTTAGATTTTGTAGTTTTTATAGATAATTGGAAGCTTGGACCATGGAAAAAGCACTTTGAAGATGTTCCAAGACCAAAGCCAAAGATTGCTGAAAAGAGGTAGCGCGCTAAGCGAGGTTGAGCCCGCTAAGCGCGCTTTTGAAGAGAAGAAGGAAGTTCTGGCAGAGAGTTCCGCGCTAAGCGAGGTCTGGAGCCCGCTTAGCGCAGTTGGGCGGTTTAAGCAATTTTTGATGGCGCGCTTAGCGGGCTACACCGCGCTAAGCGCGGTCTGCGAAACTTTGTTTATTTGTTTATGGGCCAGATCATTTTATAAGGTATGTAGAGATATTTTAGAGAAAAAGAAGAGCATAATACACTGTAGCAAACATAGAGTTGAAGATTGGAAGCCTTGATCGTCGATTAATCGCCTTTGATGCTTGTTGATCTTCATCCTTTCCTTCTTGTGCAAGCTACCATTCTCATGGATAGCTAAATCCCTTTTGTATCAAGATAAGATGTAATCTTCCTAGCCTTTTGTATGTTTTTCTTGTGAATATGTGTATGAACAAGTGATGATCAATATAGATGGTTTAGTTTGTTTATTAAAGCTTTTTCTTTGGTATAAATGTTTGAGACATCAATGTTTGTATCTAGACCTAACTCATCATCTTTCAAACTATAAGTTGCAGACATGGATTTAGAGTTTGATGTTTACTCAGTATCGGTTTTAAAACGTTATTTGTATTGTTTAAACGGTGGAGAAATCGTCGGTTAAACAATACGGTAAATCTAGCTATATCGTTGCGGACACGGACGATATAGGTGTCGATACGTAATTATATTGATCGTTAGCAAGTTCATAAGCATATATTTATAAGGAAACATACAAACTTAGGTCGATGAAATCGAATCTTGATGCATTTTCTTTAACTTAAAACCTTCATTAATTTAATCTTTGCTACTAAAGAGATTGAATGACCTTTTGCAAACCTAAAACTAAAGTAACATTAACTCAAGACAAAATAGGCTATAGAACGGCGGTGATATCGCAATAATCCCTGTGGATACGATATAAACGAAAAGTACACCACAATACTCTTTCAACATATAGTATGGGATATATTCATTGAAATTAGTTGAGATTTATTATTCCGTGTGCGATATACATAATGTAAGAAAGCATGAAGTATCAGATTGTGTTACAAGATGATTAGTGCATGTTTTGTATGTTTGTTTTAAGTTTTCATTGCGGTGAAAATAACATGTGACGCCCTTTTGTTTATGCATTTTATTATACTCTGTGAATATTTGTATTAATTTGGGTTTAGAAAAGGGGTGTTACTGTTGGAAGGGTCGGATTAGTACTTTTTCTCTTGTAAACAACATTTGCAAATGTTAATTTTCATGATCTCAAATCCTTTGGAATTGGGGGATAGACGTACCAATAGCGAGGCCGATTAGAGAAATGCCGAAACAAATCCTCAATCTATTCAACCCCTCTAGATCGTAGCCTATTGTCACTAGGGCGAGCCACATACTTAGTGGGGGTTATGTCTGGGCGGTATATTCAGGGGCGAGCCCCTAATAAGGCTTTGCCTCATTTCACCCTATTTAGGTAGTTACAAATATATCATTACATTTTTTCTCAAGCATGGGGACTTGTAAAAGGCAAATTGATTAATCTCATTCTCCTCATATTTTTAAGTCCTTTATTCCTTTCACTTAGGGCCTGAGTCTAGCATTTTCTAAGGTCTGATTAGCCTACTAGCCTACTTAAAAGCCCATTTTATCTAAACATTAGTAAATAAGCAATTCAATTAACGTATAAATATACTAAAAAAATTAAAAGATCAATTTTTGTTTTCACTAACTTATTAGATTTTATATAGTAGCATAAGTTTTGTGATGCTATTTGTTTGAAAGAACTTATGAAAACAACTTACTACATTGTTTATAAGGTTTTTTCAATTTATTTTCATAAGTTGTTTAAGATAACTAAGGTTTATGTTAGTATTCTAATTAAAAGTAAAAAATACAATATTAATAAAATAATTAAATTATTCATATTTGTTTAAATAGGCCGGTCTGATCGGCTTTAAAGGCTTTTTTCAGGGTAGAGATCCTCTCCATTTCTTAAAAGAAATGGAAGACTCCATTAATATAGTTTTGGGTATATAAAATTAAATAAATGTGAAATAAATGTCCCATGTCATAAAAATACGTGTTATTTATATACAAAACTATAGTAACGGAGAAAATAGAGAGGATCCTGGCCCCTTTTTTCATGGTATGTGGCTTAACCTTTTTAGCTAAATAGGTTTTTTTTAAAAGTCTAGGCCTTTTTTATTTAAGAAAAAGCCTGACTTTGCCTGAGTCTGTGAAGACTAGGCCGTAGACCCCTGTTAGTTGGCCTGACCTATTCTCACCTCTAAATACAAAAATATTCAATACCACATCATTTTTTAATATTATTTTATCTTTAAAAAATTAAAATTTTAAATTAATTAACACTAAATTACCATAAAATAAAATCTACAAAATTTTATAATAATTTATTGACTTTGTAGTCGGTGCTTGCAAAATTACCCACGTCAACTGGCCGTGAATAACTATCCGTAAATTATGTTTTATTGTTAAAATATTTTTTTTATTTATTCTTAACTTATAGTTTTTATTTTAGTCGTGTCTATTGTATTTGTATCACATTTATTATTTTTTTAGAGTAATATTAAATTAAACTAATATTATAAGAAACAATATTATATATTTCATATCTTCTATTATTCGTATTTGTCTTCAATTATTGTTTGAAAACTTTAAAAAAAAATAAGAAAAAATTGTTGAAGATATGAAATATGTAATATTTTAACAAAGATTAAACTAATTCGTTACTTTCATGTATCACTTTCAAATTCGTCAAAGGAATTTTTTAGATTAGAATGAGTTGACAATTTGCTCCATGGTATTTGTATTATCTGTTTGGATAAAATTCTTTGAAAGAAATCATTATCGTTATCTCTAGTTTGAATTATTTTATAAACTTAGTTCTTAAAAAGTAAAATGAAAAAGTATTTAAAATTAAAAATTATACAAACGGAATTTTATAGACTTTGTCATGCTCGTGCATAATTTGTGATTGTTTTTATGGGATTTATTGTTTATAGATCAAGTTGTCTAGACTTTTTCCATTTCCTATTCTTCAACAATTTAGAATGTTTCATTTTTCATGTGATTGGGATTCTCGAGATTTTGTGATAATATAATATTTTGAGAGGATTTAAATTCATACTTAAATAATATTGTTTGGATGAAAGTTGCTGAATTGTTTTTAAATTAATAAGAAAATTTATATATATGAAGTAATTTATGTAAACAATATTTTAACGTGCTTGGTGCATTTTTAATTGTTTTGCCATTTAGTTTTTAATTCTAGAGTGAAACACAATTAATTAATAATTGTTCTAGTATTTCAATTATTTTAATTGGTCCAAATCGCTCTTAGGTATAAACGGCTCAATAATCTTTGGTCCAATCCACAAAGCTAGCAGAAGGACATCTCTCCTTCAATTGGACACAGCTAACCTTTAAACCTCTCACAACTAAGGATTATCCGAGCACGCTTGGCTTTCGTCCTCGACAACGGCTAGTTCCTTACGTTCGGCTATTCAAGATCTACTCAACGGTTTCTTATATGTTGGGCCTTGAAATTACGCCCAGACCCACAAATATAGTGTGACTCAATCTACTTAAATGAGAACACTATAAATAGCCCTCTACTTCTAGAGAGTAAGATAATCCAAACTTTGCCCAAATTTTCATACTTTATGTTATATCTTTGTTCTCCTTCTCAGTGGCGGAGCCAGGTGCCTTGCAGGTACATTAAAGAAAAATAATGGTTTTTATTTTTTACTTTATAAATCTTATTTCAATCAACAATTTTATTATAATAGGAAAACCAATAACACTCTAACAAAATTGTATGTAAAATAATTTATTAATAATTAAGTTTTATTATTCAAATATTTTTCATTATTTTTTATATAGTTTTAATTTTAATTAGGTTTTGCACAATTATTATTTTTTCTAGTGAAACATTAACTTCATAATTTAAACATAGAAGTTCCATAACTTAAAAATATTAAGAAAAAATAGTTAAAGATTTTAGATATATAATATTTTAACAAAGATTATAATGATTAATAATTACCTATTGAACAAAATTAAGTAAAATAATTTTTATATAAATTATTTGATTATTAGAAACTTAAAAAAAATTTAAACCTAAATATAGTAAATTTAATTAAATATTTTATAGATGTCTTATTTTTAATTTGTCTTAGTCCTTGACACGTGGATCGGCCACTTATGAAGTGAAATGAATTTTAGAGAATTGGGTTGAAAATTTCCTTCATGCCATTGCCAACTTTCTCTGATTAAATATTTGCATCATGTGTTTGTGTAAAATTCTTTATGAATTTAGTTTTAAAAAAATAATGATTGAAGAAGTATTTATAGTTAAAAATTATTCAACAGACCTGTCATGCTCGTGCATAGTTTCTTAATTATTTGCGAGTGATTAATGGGATTTATTATTTATATATTAAATTGTCTAGCCTTTGGTCATGTCCCTTCTTCAACAATTTAGAATGTTCCATTTTTAATGTGATTGGTTGTCTCAAGATTTTGTGATAATATAATATTTTGAGAGGATTTAAATTTGTACTTAAATAATATTGTTTGGATGAAAGTTGTTGAAACTTTTTCAAAATAATATGAATTTATATATTTGGTAATTTATTTTACCAATTTTTTGGATATTTCAAAAGACATATCAAATTTTAATTTTTTAAATTTTAATTTTAAAAAGTCTGAAGGTAAAAATCTTAGATCTTCGGTAACTAATGTACCTGGCCCAAGAAGATGTGGACACCAAATGTGAAATCATGGTGTTTTGTAAGTATGCTTTGCATCTAAATGATTTGACGATTATTAAATGAAGTTGTGCAAGACAATTGTATACTGCTAAAGTATACAATATTTATGAAATCTTTGATCTGAAGATGAATGATGATGACAAATGTTAACAGTTGTGATCAAAGTAAAGTATTTGAGAATATCTTAAAGTTTATGATTCTTGGTGATCACTTGAATGGACATGTCTGTAGTGTATACATTTATTTTGTTGTTTATACCAATTCTCACATCAACAATGTGTATAAAAGGATACATCATATTTGGCATTTCCCTCTTTAGGTAAGTATTTGTTAAGAATTCTTGATAAGAGAGGTATAAATTATTTTAAGGTGAAACTAATCGAAAAACTTAAACCCTTAAAATAATGAATTTAGCTTTTGCACATATAAATAAATGATTTTTCTAACACAAAAGATGAATATTCTAGTGTTTTATAACAAAGGGGTTCAAATAGTGATTAATGGAGGGTGGATCACACAAAGCCCAAAAACAAGACATGCTGAAATGGGCTAATTAATCGATTGGCACTAGCATCCAATCGGTTAGATCATATGAAATTTCAAAAATTCAAGCGTTGGATTGCACCACAATGGCTAGTTGAGTGAAACATTACTACAAGGACTATTTTCAATGGTTAGCTCTCAAATTTTACCATTGCTAATCGACTGGACATAATCTATATATAGAGGTAACTTTCTCATTCTTCTCATCTCATCTCATCATTCTCTTACTTGTGCATTGCATTAGAAATATATTAGCTCTTTCATTCATCCATCATCACCTTAAAATTTTCCTCAAAGAGAACCCGTTCCTCCAGACCCTCATCCTAATATTTCTTCGAAGAATTTTCCTCTTAAGCGCGTGTAACCAAATTCATCTTTTACTACGTTGATAGAGAACTACATGTTTCTCACAACTTGGATGAAGATATCTGTAAGAATTTATCCTTCATGGGTGAAGGACTTTGTGTTCGAAAAACCTTAAGAGGTACCCTGAGTTAGTGAGAATGTTCTACGCTAGTATGTTCTACAAAGATGATATCATCAACTCCAAAGTTATGAAGCACCCCTATCACACTGTCTATTGAAGATTTTGCTCAAATGTGCAATTTTCCCTTCATGGAGCAATATTATGATAAACTAGATCTTGAAGGTAACGAATTTAATTTCGACATTCATGGTCATTCTCTTCTCGTTGATCCCACCTCTAGAATTCTAACTCTCTTTAACACTGGTCTCATTTGTCTAAATAGAATATTGATTCACTACATAATGAATCATGTGCTTTTCCCAAGAAAAGGTAACAATAGCACCCTCCAAAAATTAGAAGTCCCCAGGAAAAGAGGAAAAATATTACCTTACCCTATGCCGATCTAATCACGAAAAATCTTATCCTACTCCGGATATGAGTTCAAAGAAGAAGAACTAGACTTTTTCACACAAAGATAGGGCAAGCGGCTATAAGCAAGATGGGACATTTACAACTTGTTAATTTTTTTATATATTGTCTTTAATTTTCGCATTACATTTCATTTGGGTTTGTAATAATTGGTAGTAAGTTTCATCCCCATTTGTTAAAGTTGTAATCCCCATCCCCGAAGCCTTGTAATAATTTTACCGCTTTTCTTTATCGCTTTATTTTATTATTGCACATTGTATGTTTTATCTGTTTTTCAAAATAAAGAATATTAGGTTCTTAGCCGTTTTATACCATAAGTCAATCATAGTTCACGCATCGCCATCAACCGTACCTTACACGTGCGCACTTCCACACATTTATAGCTTTCTCCCTGGGTTTGCTACAGTGAGACCTACCTAATCAATCATTCCAGTTGATCGTTTAGAGGCTAGTCTTTGGCTAGTATGCTTACACTTTTACCCCTTTTATGTTCATTCCTTTATGTTTGAACCCTTATGCTTGTATGGATTTTACTTGTATGAGCTTGTATGTTTTCATTTACTTCTTCCATCTTCTTTTTAAATAAATTGTTCACCCCTGCATTACTTTGTGCATATACCAAGTCTCAACCAACTCTTTGTAAGTTGATTTACTTGTGCTTCGCCATCAACCTGTTTTCAAAACTCTTTTCATAATAAAACCTTGACTTTTGTCGAGTGACTTCTTTAAAACTCCTTTTGTACATTTGCACTCTGGTCTTTTAAAACTGTTTTCAATAAAATATTTTTCAAAACGTTTGAGCAGAACTACAAATGCTATGACTTCTCCATTGCTCTAAGGAGGTATGTAGGCACAAGATGCAACGTCTTGCCGAGCAAACTTTTGTAAATAACTTTTCTTCTCTCACTTCTTTCTTCTTTAGCAAATAAAATTGGTTTTAACATAACACATATTTTCAAAAGGTTCCCGTGGATTACCACGGATGAGAGGGGTGTTAACACCTTCCCCTTGCATAAACAACCTCAGTATCGAGATTACTTTTTGTGGGTTTTATCGATTTATTCCCTTTCCTTCATTGGAATTAATAAAGTTCAATGGCGACTCTTGCTTGTGTGAGTTAAGTTAATCAAAATGTTAAGCTCAAATTTTTCGCTGCTACGGTGTTCATCATCCTAACTTGAGAAAATCATAATTGAGAGAGGGATAGACATGGGGGGCATGGTCAAGGAGTAAGGAGGAAAGGAAATTTCTAACTCTAGATTCTTCCAACAATGCCTGTATGAAGCTCTAGTGGTTTTGGATGAAGATCAAGGAGCAAGTTCTTGGTTTGATCATCACCATCATCTTCATCACTCAACTATGCAAGATCAGAAGTCCTCTCAATTCATGGTGAGTTCCATAGATAGGAACTTGGATAGGATTTAAGAACAATGCATGATAATGGGTTAGATTAAGATAAACATATTGCATACTTGAATAATTGGTGAAATATGAATTCTCTTGATGCAATTGTATGATTTGGATTATTAATATATGATGGAGTTAGGATTGGGATGCAAAAAGGGGTTGTAGAACCCTAATTTCGTGTTCTGCTACTGTCCAGGTTTGCTTAACAAACTCTGTTTCACTTAGCGAAGTCTGGAGAATAGAGAAAATTAAAAGTGTTGGAAAGGTAATTTAACTCTCCTTATAAATATACCTATATATCAAGCTTTTAGTTCAGTTATGAGATATGGAAAATGGATGATTAATTGCATGATGTTGAATAAGCATAATGGCCTTGAGAATATGCTTATATGGTTATCCCTTGTATTTATCTTATTCCATTAGGTCAAACCTATGTTTTATACTTGACTAATATCTTTTTGACCTGAGTAATGAATGCATGGATGTGAATAAGGAGTTCAGATGTATTATGGAAAGTTCTAATTTTTCTGAGTTTCAGGACTTTCGCTTAGCAAAGTTATTTCGCTTAGCGAATTATCCCGTTTCCAAAACTGGGTTTTCTTCTATTTGAGTTTGATGGGACTTCTCCTAGCGAAGTAAGCTTCGCTGGTAGTTCGCTTAGCAAACCTCCTTAAGCTGAATATTAATTATTTGATCCGCTTGAGTGCAATTCTGTTCCATGATGCGAATCAGATGCCTCCTCTGTCCATTATGACCAATTTGATGTATTGTAGGATGTTTAATTGTATGATATGATCCCTTTTATGCTACTCTTGTATGTCTGCTTAAGTAATTGAATTGTGTTGAATGATATCATGTGATCATTTGCTTGACTATTCCGTTTGTTCTAGTTGAACATTCGGATATGATAGTGACATATTCTTAAATCGGATTAGGCCTAAGCTACTAGGTGGAAAATCATATACGACGATAGACTGGGTCAAACTTATTTTACCATTGCGATGTGCTTGTCAGGGTCTATAAGTCATTTCCCACTTGATGTTAACACATTAGTGTTCTCGATAAGTCATACAAACCTGAGCTATCATTGTGATATGTTTGTGAGGGTCTATATGACATTTACCACTTAACGTTAACATATTGGTGTGCTTGGTATGGTGGGGTTGTGATCCCATGTACGCAATATTACTTCGGGCTCACCTCTAGTGATGCCACGTAGTCAATATCACTATGCTTTCGCCCGGTGGGCTTGTGAAGTCATGTAGGCTCGCACTTGCAAAACCCACCAACATATGGATGATTGAAGGGGTTGTGACGCCACTTAGATAAGGTCACTTCGTTAACTCGTCACGAATGGGTGTGTAGCCATGTAAGCGTAAATCACACTAGTACCAGATTAAGTTCTGATGTACCCGTCTGATTCATCGTGTGATATTCTTGTGTGAGTTTCTTGACACTAGGAACTTGGATACTCATCAATGGTGTGATTGCATGCCTTAAGTAGACAGTCAGATAGTACTTTTGGATTCCTTGTACACGGGTACGAGTCTGCATACTTGTTTCTAATGACCTATTGTGAATTGGGGTTAGTTTCCGATAGCAGATAGGCAGGTAAACCCAGAAGACCCGAACTTGAGGGTAGCTCCCGACATAAGGAAGGCAGGTAAACCGAAAAGACTTATTCGGGAGGAAACGTACACCCAATAATCTATTTGCATGTTATGTGATGTGAAAATCCCAATTGGGAAGTCAAGGGACTTACTAATTGTGGTGTTATGTGCTATTTGTGTTCTTGTACCTGACAATGAGGAAACCCCAGATCAATGGTGGATCTGTTTGACGCATGTATCCTATAAAGTAGAGAGGACCTAAAGGATAAGGGGACTCATTGAGATTTAGAAATCTCACTCTATTCCAATTATCATTTTTCAGGCACAGGTTAGAAGTAGAAGAATTGCTAGATGGTCCGAATTGACGACTGTTGATGAGCGAATGTCAGGAAGACCTTATCAGATCTTATCTTTCCCGTTGTGCAATGTTGTAGACATATTTATAATATACACTTGTATCTGTAGTATTTCAATTTATACGATTTTATTTATGCCATTTTTTACTTTTGTATGTTTTCATGTATCATATTATAACATGACTGCATATAGAGCCAATTAAGAGGTTGTGCAAACAGATCATTTGCAAAGGGCCTCACCTTTAACGGGGCCTCCATTTTTCAATTTCTTTGTTCTCTCAACTTTTCTCTCTGTCCATTCTTCCATTGTAGGGGTGGTTTTTGGCCATTTTTGGCTAGAAATCACCCCTCAACACTGTAACACCCTTCTAAACCCCACGGCAGTTAATAAAATAATCAGAGTGAATATAAAACAAGGGTGCCACAATTAAAATAAAACCACTTTATAAGTCATCTGTCGTGCTTTATTAGGAACGATTCACCAAAATAACAAAATCATATTCATTACAGCGGAATAGCATAAACATCATCAAATATAACCCAATGGAACATAATCCAAACCAACAAAATAGAGTACAATAATTAAAATCTAAGTCTAACGTTCCCCAGTGTTACAAGACCAGAGCATGACTGACACGACCCAAAATAATGGATAAACTCTACGAGCTATCCTCACCGAGCAATAAAGTCGCTACTATTCAATATGAAAACTATCAACATGTAAGGGTGAGTCTCATTAACAATTAATAAATATTATGCATTCATAAACAACAAAACATCATAATATATCATTCACCCAATTTGAAATATATTCATATTTTCAATTATCATTCATTAACCACAACAATTACATCACCCAACATAACACTGAAATCAATTCAATCATGTTATGACCAAATGCATATGAACCAACTGACACTATGTATGTGGTACCAATAAGCCGTGGAATTAATCCACCTGATCGATATAAACATCACCGAGATACGGCCATACCGGCACAAATTCCACACAATAGGAATTATGCCCACCATTGATCCAAACATCTCCAGAAACCATCACCAAAATGATTTATGAAATGAATGCACACATATGACATACTTACAACATCACTGATCCGATGAAATTCATCGTCTCACCATAACTCACCAAAAATTTTAGAGAGTCTGGGCAAAAATTTTACACCTTGTTCTTATTAATTTTACACTCTGTTTCTACTAATTTTATCATTGATTTTGTCTAAAAAATTTGTCAATGATTTTCTCCAAAAATTTCATACCCTATTTTTACTAATTTTACTCCCGGTGTTGCGACTATTATGTGGAGAGTATACAGCGAAAGAAGAGGTTGAGTCCGGACGCGTGTCGGGGCTCGCTGGGCTGTAAATCTGTCCATGTTTATAAATTTTCTATTTATGTAATTTAAATAAAAGATATATTTTTTTTAATTTTTGTGTATATTTATTAATTCCCAACTTTAACATTAGTACTGGACCTCCAGACATCTTGAGACGGTCTTAACGACCACATATTTTCTAAAAGCATATGTACGGGGTGTTACACTGACACTGACGGTATATATGTCCCTATACTTTTCGCTCCGCAATATTTATGTTATTGACATGGCTTATGTCACATGATATATTCCTTAAAAGCCCATTAAATTATCTTAGTCTATACTTTATAACACTATGTTGAGTACTCAAAATCAAAATCATTTGAAGCGAAAGAAGAAAATAGTTTTCAAAATTAAAAATAAATATCAAAATTTGATGTCACCTATCATAGCGGTGTTTCCCCCAAACTTGAATTCATGACTCGTAACCTATATTTATTAGGGTTAATACCTATTTTCACCTCTGTCATATGGGGTTGGTTTTAAAAATTCCCCTGCCAAAAAAATATTTGTAAGAATTCCCCTAACATTTGAAAACTCTCTCGTTTTAAACCTTGTAAAATATTTGTTTTTAAAACCAACCTTGTCATTTGAAGATTCGGTCATTTTGAACCCTATAATCTTATAGATTATGTCAGTTTAAACCCTCTGGAATATGACAGGCAAAGTTGGTTTTACTAAAAAAAATAATTTACAGGGTTCAAAATGATAGAGTCCTTCAAATGGCAAGGTTGGTTTCAAAAATAACATTTTTACAAGGTTTAAAACGAATGAATCTTCAAATGTTAGGGGAATTTTTGCAATTTTTTTTTGGCAAGGAGATTTTTTGAACCAACCCCATATGACAGAGATGAAAATAGATATTGACTCTATTTACTATGATTTTGCAAAGGCAAGGAAAAGCCAAACATCTAAAGACACGAAATGCTGAGTTTCAAAAACATGTAACAATATGAAATAAATGAGAAAAACACACTACAAGAAAATCTACAATTAGCTACGACCAAAATCGTAGCTAATTTGAAGCGAATCTCTATCAAACAAAATTAGTTGGAGAATAGAGACGGATTAGCTACCATATATGTCGTAGCTTGAATTGAGTGGCTAATTATCTAGACTACAATTTCCTAGCAAAATTCAAACTAATATTTTATAATTCATAGCTAAATCACAACCAAACCGTAGCAAATTGCCAGTCTTTTATTTACTTTAAAACTATTCAGCTACACTATCACCACAAAAATAGCGTAGTCAATCTCAAGCTAAATTAGGTTGGATTAGATTTTTAATTTTATAATCAAAAGCCAATTAGGCTATAAATTATAAAATATTGTCCATCTCAAACGATATTTGATCGTATCGTAATCGTCGATAATTAAGCATTGAGTTAAATAAAAAAATTAAAATTATTAATATTTTTCCATTCAATATGCATTCATTTAAATTTATACTTGATTAATAGAATGAGAACACACCTTAAAAACAATTTCATATTTATATATTTTCATTGAAGAATCCATTACTCATTAAGATAACATAAAACAATTTTATAATAACATTAATCAATGTAAGGCCTAAATCATATTAGTCAATTATAAGATATGAAGTTCACCATTCTGATTCTTCAAAAGTAGCCTAATTAGAGTTATATTCAGACCACCATGCCCTTTAACATTAAAGCTTATATCACAATGTAAAGTAACTATGAACACTTGCAACTGAAAAACACATCATAAGTTCTTGGACAGCCATTTGTCCAAATCAGCACATAACCTAGCATGTAGAAACACCAAGTAAGAAGTTAGAAGCAATAAAATTGTCAATTAAGCTAATCCTATGAGCAGAATATGTATTCACTATGTATTCACATAGAGAGTGGACATACTTTCAACTATGATTTTAAGCTGCATTGATTTTAAAATATATCAAGAACCAAAATTTAAACTAATGTCAGTTTACTCAATATCAATCACTATAGGCATGATATTCATCAGTCTCAATCCGCCATTGCTTTTGTATTTTGTTTTGACTATTCTTGACAATTTAGAAATAAAATTTATTTAAATTTCAAGAATAAAAGAGGCTTCAAATAAATAAGTAAAGGGATAATATGAACTCACCCGTTGTACAAGAAGCATCAATCCTATAATAGAAAGTAGCATGAGAATTATCAGCATCAGTAAGCCAAATAAAAATCAGTGGTGAAATGGATCAACAAGGTTACAAAATTTCATCACTGATTAGATCAATCAATTATAGAGGGCAAAGAAACATGAGTGAAAAACTAACTAAAATTGTCATCTAGTGCCATAAAAGTTCATATGGTCTATCAGTAAAGTTACAAGTCACATACAACCAGATTGAGCATTTATCATTGCACAAGGCTCACATTTTCATGAGCATTTATGTTCTCCATTTTGGATGTTGTAGGAGCTCATTTAATAACACTCTGAAATTTAGTTAATGAAGAAAGTTAGTTTATATAATATTTAATGGAATGCATAAGTTAAAATTAATTACCTAGTATTATTTTCAATAACAATCTCTATTAATGTATACATGCCACCTCATTATTTAAGACCATAGTATTTATATGTCAAATTAGAACTTACCTAAAGAAGTTCCATATGCCATGTCGATCAATTTCAAGACACGAAATAAACGTAATAATCGCCACTTTATGAATGAGACACCAATCCAATTCAAGCACCAGCATCAATGAAAGTCTTAGAACATTCACAACCTGTGATTTAGCAAATTCACTATTAATTTAAACATGAAAACCAACTAGTGTGTATACCCGTGCAAGGCACAGATTTAAATTTAGTATGATTGATTCCGATCAATATGACTATAACGAAATTCAAAGTAACTATATAATAATTAAGGATATACTCACGGTTTTGGATCGTCTCTCCGTGCGAGGCATGGGATAAAAGGATTCAACAGAATTATATACATAATAAAAATATTTTCTCTCATTTCAAACGATTCAATAAAAAATATTTGATAATTTATTTATTTTCTGAAAATATTGACTTTTAAAATAGAATTTTTCAATTATTAAAAATAATTTATATTTATTGACTCAAGTTTTAAAATTAAGAAATTGTTTTTTTACAAAGATACATAAGATTCATATAATATGAATTTACATTAACAAAAATATCATATGAATATAAAATTCATATATTATACATTTACATTTATTCATCTTTCTTATAAATATTTAATACATAATAAAATAAATTAAATATATAATTATCCATTTTGTTTTTTTATAAGAAAATTGTGATTTCTATACATCATAATTATCTTACATTTTTTGTTAAAACAATATTATATTAATTTTTAGTATAAATGTTACCATTTTAAACGACCCATGCACCATAGAATAATAGAATCTCTACGTTATTTTTAAAATCTTTTTCTTTTGAGTTTGATTTTTTAACTATATTTTATTATAAATAATAATATGTAATAATAGTAGTATTAATATGTAATAATAGTTGATTTATGGATAAAAATATATTATTTCATTCACTAAAAAAAATTGTGAGACTACATTAGCCATTAAAGTAATTTAATATTACAATTAATAAATATTTTTGTTACAAATATTATTTGTAGATTGTTGGAATAAGAAAAGTTAGTGGTAATAATATGGACTTGGATCCTCTCATGTGGTTAAAAATGATAGTACAGAGAGAAAATTTTAGATCTATTGGTTGAGAATGGAGCATGATGGAAACATGAGAGAAATTCAGGTTTTTTTCAAGGCAATTAGATTGTTGTGTATATTACGTGGAAAATGGGTGCTTTGCAATTATTAGTGAGCATTAAAAAATGTAAAATACATAAGTAATGGTTTCGATGCAATTTTTATACTGCTCAGGGTGAAATTTGTCGGAAGTTAATAAATATCAATCAAATGCTATTAATTTTGGTATTATACAAATTTATTTAATTATTTAATTTAAAACAGTTATACAACTTTATTTAATTTAAAACAATTAATATAATTAAAGTAATACATATTTTCTTTTTATAGCAACAATAAAATATAGGAGAATGTATGAGAGAGTGTCAAGTGGCAAACTTGCCAAAGAAGTCGTCTTGCATTATTCTATTAAATAGATTAACAAAATCAAATTAAATGAATAACAAATAAATAAAATAAAAACAAAAATATCCTACAAAATGGGAAAGAAGTGCATCTTTCCTTCCATTAAATACTATACTTGAAATAAAAATGAAAATTAATAGCAAAGCCTAAGTCTCTCATTTTTCAAATTTGGACTCTCCTTGGTGTTTTTGTGATTTTACACTTACTGTGCGGATGCAGTTTGACGGTGTTGTGGTGAGGTTTCCTAAAAAAAAGGGTTTGTGGTGAATGGTTGAGCGGATTAGGATTGGAGGAGAGAATTTTGGATTTGGGCGTGGAGAGGATGATGTAGGATTTTGGCAGAGGTTTGTTATGAGAATGGTAGATGACTTGAAGGAAGTGAAGGTATGGTTTTATAGTGTAAGGAATGAGTGAATTTGGGGTAGTGCATTGATTGATTTTTGGCCCAATAAATTACAAACGTGAGAATCAAACAGAACCTAAGATAAGATTGGGAAGTTGCAAATAACATTATTGAATGATCAATCTTCCCAATGGTCCAACCACTCCTCATTTCACGTGAAAGTATCATTCCAAAGGGATTGTAGAGATTCCCAATAGTGAAATCAATTCCAAAGGGATTGTAGAGATTCCCAATAGTGAAATCAATAACAACTTCACGTTTTCAAACAATTCATGTTATATAAATAATTAAGTAAATATAACCAAATAATTAAATAAATTAAATAAAAAAACAAATAAAAAAGTAATAAAAGTTACTATAAATAGAATGGAAAGAAATTATTAGAATGCATAAGGGAGTGACACTTGGCAAACTTGCCAAAATACTTATTTTGCTTTTTTCTATTGTATGATTTGAATATGGTTAGTTCAATCATTGTTACCATGGCTATGTAGTAGACACTTTTGTGAGATACTATGAGTTTATCTCTAGAATAACAATTCTTCAAATGTCTTTGCAAGAGACTCCAATCCTTCACTATGTCTCAATATGAATTCATTAGTATCGCTACACCCGAACTTAGAAGTGGCAACACTTTCCATCTTATTCCATTTTTTGTATCAAACGTAGTCCTAATCACCATCGAAAAAATTGTCAATAGATACTTTGAACCATTGATCGCATGGTCTCTCTCTCTCTCATCGTATAATTGTTGCATACACTACAAAAAAAATGTTGCTTCAGTTAATGCACAATGCTCCCACGAGACGAAGTATACGACGGTCCTTGAACTAACGGTCGTGCAAACATGTGCCAAGGGAAACCAGCCGACCGTCAAGTATTGTATATTATAGATACAATAACTTCTACATTTTTTTCCTCCTTGAGTGTTCTCCAAGGCCATAACAGCATATGTAAAGAACAAAACTTCTGAAGGATTGAAACTAAACCAAAAAATACAAAATTGAGTAATTTCATTAGAATGTGAAATATGTTTGCATTAACCTGATCATATAGAATCCATAGGAGCACAAAAAGACCCGACTGGTAAGTTGATCGGCCAAGAAAAAGTCTGAAAATGAAACCTGCACAGATATGTCATTCTTTAATGTTGTTGGAAAAAGTCAAATTTTAATTTCATATTTATGTTATTGGAAAAAAAAGGAGCGCATATGCAGCGGAATAAACATCGGATAAAGATGGAACGGCTTGGGCGGTATACGATATTGAAAGGGTAAAAGGTGAACAAAATGACATGCTGCAAATGAAAAAAAAGATAAGTTAGGGAAGTTCAGTCCATGACAAATACTGAACTAAGAATTTATATATCCAAACTATGAATCTTACGACGATTAAGCTCAGAGGAACAAGTTCAGTGGCTATTTCATAGCTTCTATCTGTTTGATTCATCTCAAGCTGCAAATTTATCAAGAAACATAGTACTGTAATCACTGCATGTCCAGTTGTGAGAAGGAATACTTATCTATGATCCAACTCAATTCCATGTCTAATACAAAACAAGAACGGATAGTTAATCTGAAATCGCCTCTAAAAATATGTGTTTGCATCAGACATTAGCATATGTAGAGTGATATATCCAAATAGACTACAAGAATTGGATACCATGAATCTTCATCAAAAAGAAATGTTTTCAAGGTCATAATTCAAATAAGTTCAAACATAAAAGCAGCAGCAGACCTGCTAAAGATGCACCATTCCAAGAACTCCATTTCCAAGTTCCATGTTGCACCATACATGCCAAGTTCAATCAGGCCTCTTATTAGACTAAACACCAAGCTCAACTTGCAAACAACATTAGACCATCATCAGTTCATGTTAAGAGGAATATAAATGAAACTTGCAACATTTTGTTTTGAATGATAAAACCAGTAGCAGTAATAAAGTGAACAAATCAGCAATTTCACGAGAGGACAAAGGACAAAAGAGTGGAAAAACCTGAAAAAACAAAGGTACAATAGTACAGAGGCAACAAACGTCACCCTTCTTCCACTACTCTACTCTGCAGCAACAAACAAAACAATCCTCACCCTGCACATTTCAAAACCTCACTCTTAAAAATCAGAATTCCAAACCACTCTCACAACCCTAATTTCTATCCTATATAAACCCACTCTTACACTCTAAATTTGAGGCACAAAACAATTCCTCTCCAAACTATTCATTAACCTCTGCTAAAGATAAACAACAACCTCATAGCTCAAATCCTTCTTCATCAAAATCCTTCCCTTCTAAATCTCCCTTCAACCACAAGCTCAGAAAATTACTATCAAAAACCTCCACTCTCTTAAACTTTACCCTCAAACCCGTAACTCCCTCATCCTCATAAAATCGTCACCACCTCTAACATACACTCTCCTCAGTACCTCAACTTTAACCATAACTTCACTGCAACTCTTCAACCCAACATACATTCACAATTCATCTCTGTTCAACCTTCAAACCACTCCCTCCGCTCATAACACACCAAATAACAAAACATCACCCTCATAATCGACGCTCACACACAACTCAACCAAGCATACGCGTACGAATCGTAAGGCAAAAATTCATAACAAATCACATAGTTGCAGCAGATCAGAAACAAGAAGATAAAATAGGAGTAGGTAGAAAAGAGGTCAAGAACTCACCGGAGTTAGCATTGCACGCTTCAGAATAGTAAAAATCTTAAGCTTCATTTTCCCTTTTCCATTCAAATTGTACACAAGGCATTTAAGATGACTAAATATCGCTCACAGATACTGTATAAACCATAAAATGGTAATAACGGATTCTATCCAAACACAATTTTATAGAACAATTCTATATAAATAAATCCTACTTATAATCTTCCTCGAAATTTACATTTTGCTATTCCTTCAAAAATATTAAATACTTCTAAAGTTCGGATGTGAAGTTTCCGTTTCAAACAACAAAAGAATCATCATTTATCATAATTCGTTGAATGATCTAAGCAAAGCATAACACATTCACAAATCATCAAACACATAATCGATAAACTAAACATCAATTGGAGATTTCACACAAAATGATAAACTAAACAGATTGAACATAAATCAATCCAATCAATATAACAAATGAAAATAGACTGAGATATATATAAATTGGAGATTTTACACCTTCTCCTTCATCGACGATAATGCCTCATTTGTTATCATGGAGATTGTCTCTCGAAACAGGAACCCTAAATCTGAGAACGAGATCGAGTGGGTTTAAGCGATTATGAGAAGAGTGAGAGGTGGTGGTGGTCATGGAATGAGGGCAATATTGAGAGGTTTTGCAAAAGCTACAACGATTCTTTAGGTTTTGAAATGATGGTGCGATGAACCACAAAAGAGAGAAAGAGGGGCAAGGTAAAGTCGATGGTTTCAGAGAGAAAGAAAAAGAAATTAAGAAAAAAGAATAATGAAAATATTATTATTTCTCTTTAATCTCATAAATAATTTTATTTTGATTTCATTAAAATGATTTTTTTACGATTTTTTATTCGAAATTTATTTTTATTGTATTTAAAACAACCGGGCTAATAACTAATTACTTATTTGTTTAATTAATTAATTAATTAATTAATTTATTTAATCTAGGCTTACGTAATAGTATTGAATTCTAGAAACAACAAATTGTTAAGTTTAGCTATGAAAATTTTGTTTGAAGTAGAACCACGTACAATTAGCTAGCAATTACCTTGAACAAACAACAGTAGTAAAATTTGGTAGCTAATTTGTTATTTTCTTGTAGTGACATGCAATTATCAAGTAAACATATATTATATCAAACATCTATATAATTCACAATTACAAGAAATAAATATTTTCATCTTAAAGAAGCCTTAATACAAAATAATCAATATAAACTATGAATATCTATCACAATAATAACAATGATATGCATGTTTTTTTGACTCTAAACTTGTTATAAAGATGCAGATACAAGGGTAGATAAGAAGCCATTTCAAGCCTAATATTAGCTAGAAAAATTGTAAATAAGAAGTCATTAAATATCAAATAAGGCTAATATTAGCTAAAAAAATCCTTACAAGCCTAATATTAGCTAGAAAAAATTGTGGATAACAATTTTAAATCAATGTTAGGCTTAAGGGGGACATAAATCCATAATTAAGCAGATACATTAAATCAGTATGATACTATGATTCTGGTACATACCTAATCATACCAAAAATAATCAAAATTCAATTTAATACTCGAATTGATAGGATACCTAATAAATTATTTTTATCTAAATGTTATGATTTTTTGTCAATGTTAAATTGCAAAACATATTTAAAACGAGAAGTTTCTTGAGTAGCTTCTCATAAAATAATTTTAAATGATATTTTTATGAGAAAATATGTAATATTCATAATATTTAAGTTTTTTGTAATGAAAATTTAATGTTAAAACTATTATTTTAATTTATAATAAATAAATTTGAAATAACTTCTATTATTTATGAATATATTCTACTAAAATATTATTTTAAAATAATTTAAAATAATATAATTTGAATTTATAATTTTTTATTTAAACATTGTCTACAAAATAATATAATAAAGTTCATACCAATTTTTGAAATATTTTTATCTTACCTCAGACTAGGGAATAACAAATGTGTATTTATAAAAATATAGATATTTCTTTGTAAGATATCGCATCAATTTCTTAAATAATCGCAAGATTAAGCAAGAGTTCTACAAGATGAAGGAAAAGAACACTAAAGCTCTTAGAGCTCACATAGCTTAGGAAGAAGAAGATGAAGACTCTTCTTCCTCCATCTCAAGTTCAGTTGATGATGAAGTGGCTTGTCTATATTTAATGAAGTGTAAAGACTTAGAGGTAAATGATTCATACTCACATTTTAAACATTTATATAGTTAACTGTACAAGGCGTTTCTAAAAATGCATTATGATTCTCTAAATGATTTTAAGAAAATCTCTCTTTAAAAGGAAATGATTTAAAAACTTGGGAGAGAAATTTTACATCTTGAAACAAGAACATGCATCTCTAGTAAAAAAGCAATTGTGTATCTCTAGTACTTTAGAAGGAGATGTAAATATAGTTTTTTTTTTATAAGCAAGGAATGATATTAAACGAGTACTAGGGTACTCGAACTTTTAAAACTTAAAATTAAAAACTTGATAGGATAATTAACATATATCATTAAATCATCTAATGTTGTTTCTATTAATTTAAGTGTTGAAAGAAATTTTTTTAGAAAACATTTAAAGGAAAATGCTTATTTCACTAGAAGTAATAGAAAGACCATTTCTACTAAAGTAGTTTGTCACTATTAGGCATCTATGTCACATTAGAAACATAAAAGTACATAATAGTATCATAGCATGGGTTCCTAAAAACCTTGTTACTAATCTTTAAGGATTCAACAATTTGGGGGACCTAAATTATCTTGTTAATCTTCTTGCAGGAATGTCTTGCCGTCGCGAAAAGAATGTGACTTTTAAATAGTGGTTGTTTAAAACATATGATGGGGGATGTTTTGATATTTATCGATTTTGATCACAAAGAGTATGGTTATGTCACGTAAAGAGATAAAAATAAAGATAAAATATTATGAGAAGGTACTGTGAGAAATCCCTCCACAATCACCGTAGATGGAGCTCTTTTAATCAAAGGGCTTAAACACAACCTCTGGAGTGTTAGTCAGTCATGTGACAAAGGGTGTTCAATTAATTTTGATATCTTAAGTTGCTTAATTGAACATAAATCTAATAAAAATTAAGTGTTTAAGGGTTTTAAAGTTGATAACATCTATATGCGTAGCTTAGATGATGTTTCAAAGAGAGGTACTAAATGTATAGTCACCAGGTGTAACGACTCATGGTTGTGGCATAGGCGTTTGAGCACGTGCACTTTGATCTAGTTAATAAGATAGTTTTTCATGAATTAGTGATGGGTCTACCAAAAATTGTGTTTTGAAAGAAAATCTATTTGATGCTTAGCAAATGAGAAAACATACAAGAGTGACTTTTAAACCAAAATTTTTTGTTTCTACAAACATCTCGAGCTTCTCCATCTAGATCTCTTTTTCCCCTAAATGACTAAAAGTCTAGAAGGAAATTATTACATATTTGTTACTGTGGATGATTATACTATAGACACTTGAACCATATTATTAGATTACAAGAAAGAAAATTTTACAATTTTTGGTAGATTTTCCAAGCTAGTCCAAAATAATTTTTCTTTGAAAATGAATTTTTAAGTGATCATGGTGGTGAATACTTTAACCATCATTTTGAATTTTTTTGCAATGAAAACAATATATAACCCACAATTTCTCATGTCCCCGCACTCCATAAAAAATCGTTTTTTAAAAGAATTGACACAAACTATGATAAGTGAGACACGTCTATCTAAATACTTTTAGGCAGATGCGGTTATCATCGCATGCCACGTCTTAAACATTGTGTTCACTAGACCTTCTGTAGAGAAGAACCCATATGATTACATAAATATAGAAAGCCAAATATTTTTTATTTTCACATTTTGGATGATTATACTAGAGACACTTGAACCATATTCTTAGTTTACAAGGAAGAAAATTTTACAATTTTTGGTAGATTTTCCAAGCTAGTCCAAAACAATTTTTCTATAAAAATGATTTTTTAAGTGATCATCGTGGTGAATACTTTAACCATCATTTTTAAAACTTTTGCAATGAAAACAATATATAACCCACAACTTCTCACGTTCCTGCACTCCACAAAAAATCATGTTTTAGAAGAATTGACACAAACTATGATAAGTGAGACGCGTTTATCTAAATACTTTTAGGCGGCTGCAGTTATCATCGCATGCCACATCTCAAACATTGTGTTCACTAGACCTTCTGTAGAGAAGAACCCATATGATTACATAAATATAGAAAGCCAAATATTTCTTATTTTCACATTTTGGGAAGCAGATAGTGGTAAGGACAAGCTAAGCAAGTTTGGTGCTAAAGCTGATTGTGGAATCTATCTAAAGTATTCCTCACTAAGTAAAGACTATATGGCGTTCATCAATAGAACGTCTACTGTTTAAGATTATGTGTAGTAAATTTTGATAAAATGAGACCCACAAGATGGAAAAAGATAGGTCAAGTTTTAATGTTTCAAGTTTGTTGATAGAATGTTTGGTAAATGATGATGATTCTAAATACAAAATAAAGTCTAGATTAACAGGACAATCATTAATTATTCTAAATACAATAACATTTTATATCATTTTTCAAAGTCACACTCTTGCAAGTTTTTGTAAATGGATGCATCTACATTGAGCTCTTGGCAACTAAGAAAAGGGGATTCTTCTTGTGCTGAGTGATTCCTGGCAACATTTCAGTATCAATATCTTCTTTTACCAACCCATGTGGCAATTTCCAATCAAATGAATAAAGAAGATTTGCAAGGATAAGTTCTATTGATGCAACTGCCAAAGACAAACCAGGGCAAATTCTATGCCCAGCTCCAAAGGGAATTAGTTCAAAATCTTGTCCAAGAAAATTTATCGAACTTTCTAAAAATCTTTCAGGATAAAACTCCTCTGAATTTTTCCAAACATTAGAGTCTCTCTGAATGGCCCAAGCATTCACATACAATATTGTCTTCGCTGGAATGTTATACCCACTAATTATGCAATTTTCATTTGATTCTCTTGGCACGAGAAGTGGAGCGGGTAGGTACAACCTTAGTGTCTCTTTTATCACTGCCCTTAAAAAAGGAAAATTTTGAATATCATTTTCGTCTAAGAAATCTTTTTTACCTCCTATGTTTCTAATTTCCTCTTGTAATTTATTCATTACTCTTTGGTTTTTTATTAGAGCAGTCAAAATCCAAACAGATGTCGCTGATGTAGTATCTGTTGCAGCTACAAGCATGTCCTAAAAAGAAATAAAGTATGTAAGATATATATCGAAGATAATTTCTTCAAAATAATTATTCATGTTATTAATAAAATTTAAGAAATATAGAATCATAAAAATGTTTATTTAAACTTATTGAACTTGATGAACATGCTACAAGCATAAATTAAAATTCCAAAAGAATATTGATCTTCCAGCTTAATTTTTTAAAATATGTTACATTATTCTAAAATATGGTATAGCATGTCGGCCAATTATGAAGCAAGTGGGTTTTTTTTGTCTGAGATTTGGATTGACAATTTGCTTTAATTGGATACTTGCATTAGCCTAATGTGTTTCTAGTTTGAAATTATTATTTATAATTTTTTTTAATATTGATTGAAAAAGTATTTAAAGTTAAATATTATACAAACGGGCCCGTCATGCCCCCATCATGCTCGTACATAAATAATATGAATTTATTTAACTTAAATTTAGGATATTTTAAATGACATAAAACAAAAAAATATAAACTATATTTTACTTATATAAGGTGAAAATTAAACTAGTTTTTATAAATCTTTTAATTTAAAACTTTTTATATTTTTAAAATTTTAAATTGACCTTTAAAATCTTTTAGATGTAGATCTTATGGCAATGTGTTTTTGCAACCTTTTCTCAATTCGTACTTCTTTGAATTTGGCTCTAGAATTAGATATAGTTTCACATTTTATGGTTTGCTTGACCTACAAATTCCAAACTAAATATATTATCACAAATAAAATTGTAACTAACAAGCAGTTGGTAGACAATGACCAACTTGTTTTAATTTTAAAAAAACTGATTTTTTTATATTCTTACAAATAATTTTATAAAAACATTTTTAAAAATATTTTGTTTTTTAAACTTATTTTTTATAAATATATATTTTTGAAGATTAAAACATAGTTAAAATCATAAAATTCTAAAATAATTGCATTGTAAAAATATTTTTTATGAAAAATTATTCTAATTAACTTCGAATTTAAGTGAATTTTTTAAAATTTTGATATTTAATTTTTTTTAGTAAAAAGATGAAATAATTAAAATGATATTTTAAAAAAACTATTAAAATTAATTTTTTATTAAAATTAAAAAGAAATTGAAATATTTTAAAATAAAATAAAAACTTAAGGGTCTAAGTTCTGTTTTTATAAAGTGATATTTTATTTAACTTTTTGAGTTTTGTTTTGTATAATAAAAATAAAATTTAATTTAAAATATAAAATGATATAAATATTTATATAATTATATATTTTATTTGTTACACAAAAAAAATGAGATATTTTTAAAATAAAAAATTTAAAGATGATTAAATTAATAAAATATAATTAAAAATAGTGACCGAATTTTGGTCTCTGATTTTTTTTTTATATAAATTAAGTTTTATATTAAAACTTTTTTTCGAGACCGAATAGGCAATCACAAAATTTTAGTCACAAAATTGGTGACTGGTTTTATTTAGTGATCGAATAAGTGTCTTCTAAAAATTTGTTCATGAATATCAAATTATAACACCTCTTATGATATACATGCTATCGCCAATTAGATTATCAACACCATATACCGTTGATAATTTAATTGGCGATACATATTAATTTTTAAATAGAGGTTCCAATTTATCTAGCAGCACCTCTTATTTTTTTTAAATAAAATTTTTTTAAATAAAAATAAATAAAAATGATGGTTATTGTGAGAATAATATTGAAAAAGATGGTTATTCATATAAAATTTTAAAGATGAGTTGTGGAACCCTCCCTATAGTTAGGTATCATATTAACTATTTTTTTTCTTCGCCATGGGCTTCTTGGTGGGATTGTTTTTGTTATTTTATTGTTGTTTTGGCTCTTTATTACTCTCCTAAAAAAATAATTGACAATTAATCTAATACTTAAAAAGAAGAAATTAAAAAAAAATTAACACAAAAGTTAAGAAGGAAAATTAATTAAAATATCATACCACAAGGACTCCTTTGATGTGATCAAAAGTGAGATCAATTGAAGACAAATTTTGTTTCTTCAATTTGAGTAAGACATCAACAATATCCTCTTCATCTTTAATTTGTTCTCTATTTGGAGCCAAATGTTCATCAATAATCTCTTGATAAAATTCATCAAACTCCTTGAAATTTCTATCAACTCGACCATGCAATCCTCTCACTTTATCAATCCAACCCATGTATGGAATATAATCAGCAACAAAGAATTCTGCAAGCAAAGCTTGAAACTCATGCAACAATCCATGAAACCTACTTCTCTCATGTCCTTCATCCTCATAGCTTTTCCCAAAAGCAATTCTACATATTATAGTACTTGAGAGTGAAATCAATAACTCACTCAAATTTATATTACTTGAAGAACTAGCATGCTCAGAAATTTTTTTGATCATTTTCTTCACCTCAAATTTTCTTATAGAAGAATAATATGAGACACGTTTGGAACTAAAAATATGAACAGCAGAAATTTTTCTTAGCTCTCTCCAAACTTCACCATAAGGAGAAAATACCATTTCTGACCCATTATAGGTTAATTTTTGTTGACCATATAACATAGGTCTATTAGAAAACACATGACCATTGTTTTTCAATACTTCTTTTGCAATTTCAGCTGAAGAAACAACAATAGCTTGTCTAAAACCAAGCTGAAGTGAAAATATAGGACCATATATTTTTGAGAATTGTGATAATTGAAGATAAAGTTTAGAAATGTCTAGTTGATGAAGATTTCCTATTATGGGAAGGCCTTTAGGACCAGGTGGAAGATTTTTAGTGGTTCTATGTTTATGGAAGAATATTAGCAAAGGAAGAATTATACATAGAAGAAGTAGATTTAGAATTGAAAACATTGTTTAAAATGTAACCTATGATAGAGTACGAAGAGGAAGAGAATGAGAATGGTTTAGGTGTAAGCCTCAACTTTGAAATATATATAATTTGATTGTGAAAAACCTAACTTTGTTACTATTTATTAGTTGTCATATGATGACCATTGACTATGAACAATTATCTTGTGTCCCCCACCCATGTGAAGAATGGGATTAGTACGTACATGGGTCTTCAATTATAAACTTGTCGACTAAATTGAGTGAATTAAAAAAAATTGTCATAATATGAAGTTTCTAAACAATTGTTATTATTTTAGAGAAACTATTATTACATCCCTTAGGATTCTCCAGGTTTGCCTATGCCATTAAGTAGACGCGAACAATCTTATATGATGTCAAATGAGATGTCACGACATAAATATCTGTTGATGAAACTAATAACGCAAATAGCAGCAGAAGGAAAAAACAAACAGTGCAGAATGGTAAAGAACACAAGGAATTGTTCACCCAGTTCGGAACAACCTTCCTACTCTGGGGGCTACCAAGCTAGGGATGAAATCATTATATGATAGTAGCAATTCAAAGCTAAACTCTCTTGTTTACAGCTTATCACTTAATCACCACCCTTCCTATGACTTCTACCTAAGACTCGCCTAGGCATGAGGCCCTCCTCAAATCCCTTCAGTCACAAACCCGTGACAAATAACACAAAGAATAAACCGTAGAAGACACTCTTCCAAGACACATAATTTTCAATGCTTAAAAGCTTATGAGAACGACACTACTCTCCTTGCTTAACAGCTTCGGAGATCACACAGTATTCAACACCTATAGGTTTGTGAATGCACACATATGAAACTTACAGCACAAAGTCCTTAATCAAAAACACACACATACAATCAGGATTAGCTGGTCTTTTATAGATCAGCAGTAGCGAGCAGACATGGGCTTGGGTCAATCTTCAAATAGGTTTTCTAGGACAACCCATAATACCTCTAAGACATCAGGTCATACTTACTCTAATATTATTGGAGTAGTTAGAGTAAATTCATCCTAAGATTACACAATCGACACACACAGCCAGTTAAACAATAAGCAAAGCCCTAAAATAGAAATTGTTGCTCAATTCAGTTTCAAAAACCAAGGATGTTAAGACATCTGCTTTGACATCTTCGTATAACATCCAAATAAACTGTTTTACCAAAATTGCTGCCAACACAGAACCCTTGATTATCTTCGGGTATATTTTCTCCTAATGCATTGGATGCATTAGCTATCTCAAGAACATTCATATGGAAGTCATGAATACTCTCATCATCTTTCATCCTTAGATTCTCAAATTGGGTGGTTAGAAGCTGGAGTTTTGACATCTTCACTTTGGATGTACCTTCATGAGCAGTTTAAAGAATTTCCCATGCATCCTTGGCTACTTCTCATGTGTTCACCAACCTAAAGATGTTCTTGTCAATTCCATTGAAGATGGCATTTAGGGCTTTAGAAATGTCATGAGCAAGTTCATCCTCTTCTTTGTCCCAGTCTTCCTCAGGCTTTAGCACAGTCGTGGGTTGTTTATCTGCTCCTATATCAACAAGATGCTTCCATCCTTTCAAGACTGCCTTCCAAGCCCGGCTGTCTATGGATTTCAAGAAAGCCACCATACGAGGTTTCCAGTAGTCATAATTGCTTCCATCCAGAACAGGTTGTATGTTCAAAAATCCTCCTTCCTTGTCCATCGTACCAGAAAGTAACCTCCCTAGATCTCACCCAGATGCAGAGCAGGATGCCCGCTCTAATACCAATTGAAATTCTGGTATTAGATATGTGATGTCGAATGTGATGTCACGACACAAATATCTATTGATGAAACTAATAACGCAAACAACAACAGAAAGAAAAAACAAACAGTGCAGAATGGTAAAAAATACAAGGAATTGTTCACCCAGATCGGAACAACCTTCCTACTCTTGAGAATTTGACCGTAATCGTGATTTGGTTGAATATTTATGTTGAGAATAATATATTGCTATGCCAATGATGTTGTATTGATAAATAATATTATGTCTAATTGAATTAGTTGATAATTGGAAGTTGATTCGATTTACTTGATAAATTAGCATGTTGAGATTATCTTACGAATTGATCGAAAATTATGGTTTTGATTTGGATGACTTTGTTAATATGTGAAATTGAGTAATTGTGCCGATGTGTGTTAGAATCCCAATTGTGTATATTTTGTATATAAGTTTTGTGGTATTTCTTAAACTCTTGTGCCAAATTTGATTACCTTTTGATATATTAGTATGTAAATAAATAACTTTGTGTTTATTTCCTAAATTAAGTTAGTTTATTAACTTTTGTAATGTTTTCTTTAGGTTTTAGCAATTTTTGGCAAGATGGAATGAAAGGAATGGTCAAAACAAGCTTGCAATGAGGTTGGAAGACCAAAAGAAGGAGTTTTGTGCAAGAAGGTCCGCTCAGCGGAGTCCAAGCGGACCTGGACAAAAGATTTTCAACAGCAAGTCCGCTCAGCGGAGTTGAAGCGGACATGGGCAGGGACGAGCATTAAAGCAGGCTCCGCTCAGCGGACCCCCTCCGCTCAGCGGACCTTGAAGACAAAGCAGATATTTTAGCTGCTCTGCTCAGCGGACCTGTCCCGCTCAGCGGACCTACTTTTTCAACTTTTGTTCTTAGCCACATAAAATTGATGATTAAGAGTAATTAGAATAGTTTTTATCATAACACACACTTGGAAGAAAAGCTAGGGCAAGAGAAGAAGAGAAAAACCATTTTCCTTAAGATAAAATCAAGATTTCTAAACATCTTTCTTCAATCTTCTTGAGTTTGATGTCACTAAATCTTGGTATGTTGCTTGTTGTTGAAGCTTCCATGGATATGGAGGGCTAAGTTTCATCTTGTGTCAAGATTATAGGTAGTTAGTTTGTAAATATGTACTTTATTTGATCTATTATATATGAACTTGGTTAATGATCAATACATGGTGAATATCTTGTTGTTTATGTTTCATTTGTTGTTTTGGATCACTATTGAGAGATATGTTTCAAAGCTAGACCTAAAAGATATTCATCTATCAATAAACAAACTCTAGAGATAGATTTGTGAGTTGATAATCATAAGTATCAAGCTTTTAAGATTATCACGTTGATTGTCGGCATGAGAGATCATCTGACGGTTAATATGATAATAATCACGATATTGCTTTAGAGATAAACAATATCGAGAGAATACGTGATTGTATTAATCATTAATAGGTTCATATATATGATCATTGGAGTACATATGGAGCAAACTAATGAACACTAATCTTGACACAGTTTTCTCAAATTATTTTAAACCCTAGTTTATTGTCTTTACTTACTTTGTATGCATTTATTATTTCATGTCACCAAATGGTTACCCAAAACTTAACTCAAAATACACTAAGCTGTAGAACAGCGATAATATCGCATCAATCCCTGAGGAGACGATACTAGAAATACTTATCATATACTTTCTAACAAAATGGCGCCGTTGCTGAGGATTGGTGTTAAGATATTAAAAGCATAGCAATAATTTTTGTGTGTTTTGAGTATAATTATTATTAAAATTATCTAGGCTTGCCTCACTTTTTGGTTAGTGTTTCAGCTCTGGTTTATGCGTGGGAGTGTACCAGCAGATCAGCTTCTTTTTGATCCAGAAATTGAGAGAACCGCAAGGAGACTGAACAGTAAAACCAGGAGAAGAAAGAAACTAGCCAAAGAACGAAGACTAGCCCAAGAAGCAACTACTTCATCAACACCACAAGTTATAGAAGAAGAGATGGCAGGGCATGGAGACCAAGATCCACCACCGCCACCAAATCCTAGACCACCATGTGCTAACAGTCCAAGAAGAGCAGCCCAGTTCGCACGAAATGACAACAATGCAAGAAATTCTGAAATGAAGACTGGCATTCTTCAGCTACTTTATGCTAGTCCCTTTGCAGGTCTTGATCATGAGGACCCATATACACACTTGACAAAGTTCTATGAAGTTGCCGGAGCAGTCGGCGCCCCTGAAAGAGAGGAAGAGCAGGTGTTTAAGAGATTATTCCCTCACTCATTGATTGGAAAAGCAAAGGATTGGTATCTAGACCAACCCACTCAAACCATGACAAATTGGAATGAGTTAGAAGAAAAGTTTCTTGATAGGTTCTTCCCTCAGTCACGGTTGCTTGAAGCAAAAACAGAAATTTCAGTGTTCTCTCAAGGTGTGAATGAAACTCTCAATGAGGCATGGGAAAGGTATAAGTCAATGTTGAGAAAGTGTCCTAGTCATGGATTTGATGAACTCACTCAGATTCACATTTTTCGTAATGGCTTACAACCACAACCTAAGCTTCTGTTAGATGCTACTGCTGGAGGTTCCTTGATGGCTAAGATAGCAGAGGAGGCAATTGAGATAATTGAGAAAATGGTCAGAAATGATCATCAGGTGTAACATAACCGAGGAGTTGTTCAAAAGAAACCGGGACTTATTGAATTAGGAACTAATGATGTTATTCTTGCTCAGAATAAGCTTCTTTCTCAACAAGTGGAGGAGCTTACTAAGCAAATGGCAAGGTTACCTCAACAACTCAAAGAGCTACAAGATCCTAACAATAATAAACAAGTTGTTTTGTGTGAGCTTTGTAGTGGAGACCACCCTACCGGATATTGTCCACCGGTGAATGAAGTAAATTATATGGCGAATCAAAATCAAGGAGGCTATCAAAAAAGACAAGCTCCTTACCAAAATCAAGGTGGATATTAACAAAGGCCAAATGCACCACAATATGGTCAAGGGTGGAGGCAAGACAATTATCAACAAAGACAAAGTCCTTATCAACAACAACCACCTTCTCAAGACAAGCCTTCAAAGTTGGAGGAGACTCTAAATCAATTCATGCAAGCATCAATGGCGAATCAAAAGACTAATGAAGCGGCAATAAAGAATTTAGAGACTCAAGTCGGCCAACTTGCAAAACAACTAGCCGAGAAGCAAGCCGGACCATCATTCACGGCAAACACTCAAACCAATCCTAAGGAGCATTGCAAAGCGGTTGTAACTAGGAGTGGAAGAGTGCTTGAGAGTGAAGTGGAGACGGAGGTTGAGAAGGAGGAAAGTAGGATAGAAAAGGAGAAAGAGGTAGAAAGTGAAGTAGAACCAAAGAAAGATGAGGGAGTTCTAGTTGAAAATGAGAGTGAAGAAAAAAGTGAGTTAGAAAAAGAAAAAAATAGAGAGAAAAAGAAAAAGATTCAAGGGGGAAAGAAGAAAGTTATGAGTCCTCCCGTTCGTAATCTACCTTACCCTCATGCACCCTCAAAGAAAGATAATGAGAGGCAATATGCTCGATTTCTAGACATATTTAGGCAATTACAAATTAATATCCCTTTTGGGGAAGCTTTAGAGCAAATGCCAAAATATGCCAAGTTTATGAAGGACATCCTCACAAAGAAAAGAAGTTACACTGAGCCCGAAACGGTTGTCCTGGATGCTAAATGTAGTGCAATCATTCAAAGTACTTTACCAAGGAAGGAAAGAGATCCGAGAAGAGTTACTTTGCCGGTCACTATTGGAGACATTCATATTGGAAGAGGTTTGGTCGATACGGGTTCAAGTATCAATTTGATTCCTTTATCCATGGTCAAGAGATTAGGCATTGTTGATATGAAAGATACAAGAATGACACTTCAACTAGCCGATAAGTCTACAACTATGCCTTTTGGGATAGCGGAAGACTTGCTTGTGAAAGTCGACAAGTTCTTCTTTCTAGTTGATTTGTTGTCATTGATATGGAGGAAGATGTTGATACCCCATTAATTCTAGGAAGACCTTTTATGAAGACGGCAAGGATGATGATAGACATTGATGATGGTTTGATGAAATTGAGGTTCCAAGATGAGGAAGTGTGTTTTGATCTCTCGGAAGCAATGAAACATCCAAATGATAAAGGTGATTGTTTTAGAATTGATGCTATGGAGGAAGTTATCATGCAAGTTGAAAGTCGAGCTCATGTGTTTGATCCTCTTGAGAAAACATTAACCAAAGCTCTTGATGTTCTCAATGAAGAATAAGAAAAAGAGATTGAGGAGTGCTTGCGAGATCTTGATGCATTTGAAGAAATAAGTCCTTTTGAAGCAAAGATGGAAGAGTTGAAAGATGAGCCAAAGGTAGAGGAAACCAAGTTAGAATTGAAGATGTTACCATCACATTTGAAATATGTCTTTCTCGAAGAAGGTGGTAAGAAGCCGGTGATAATTAGTGGCTCATTGTCAAACAAGGAGGAAGAGAAATTAATTCATGTGTTGAAAGCTAACAAGGAAGCAATAGGATGGGTGTTAGAACAAGATTTGTTCTGATCAATATTCTTAGTTTTGATGATAACAAGGATATGAATTTTGTGTGAGATAATGTGGTACTCTAATACATTGCAATTTCCCTTTCAGGAAATATATAAAGAGTATGCACAAATCAGCGCTCAGAAGCTTTGTCTCAGAAGGTTCAGCATGCAACATCAGAACATGGTCTGGCAAGACATCAGAAGATGGTCAAAGCAGAATCAGAACATGGGTCTATGGAAGCATCAGAAGAACTTGAAATCAGAAGCAGAAGCACTGAAGTTCTCATGGTATCACGCTCAGAAGCACTTCAAGGTCAGAAGACAAGAAGATGCTATGCACCAAGCTGTTTGACTCTGATGATATTCAAACGTTGTATACACAAACATCAGATCAGAAGAAAGTACAGGTGGCAGGCTACGCTGACTGACAAAAGGAACGTTGGAAGCTATTAAAGGCAACGTCAGTAGACACAGCGTGAACAAGGCTCGAGGTAGTTGACAAAAGCGTGAAACATTAAATGCAATGCTGTACAGAATACGCAAAGCATTAAATGCTCCCAACGGTCATCTTCTCAAGTGCCTATAAATATGAAGTTCTGATGAGAAGCAAGGTTACCAATTCTGAACGAACTTATTCTAAAATACTTGCTGAAACGCTGTTCAACTCAAAGCTCAGAAACTTCATCTTCATCAAAGCTCACTACATTGCTGTTGTAATATATTAGTGAGATTAAGCTTAAACGTTAAGAGAAATATCACTGTTGTGATTATAGCTTTTCAGAAGCATTTGTAATACTCTTAGAATTGATTACATTAATTTGTAAGTAACTAGAGTGATCAAGTGTTGATCAGGATACTCTAGGAAGTCTTAGCTTGTGTCTAAGCAGTTGTAATTAGAGTGATCACGTGGTGGTCAGGATACTCTAAGAAAGTCTTAGCTTGTGTCTAAGCATTTGTTCCTAGAGTGATCAGGTTGTGATCAGGATACTCTAGAAGACTTAGTCGTGGACTAAGTGGAAAACCATTGTAATCTGTTGCGATTAGTGGATTAAATCCTCAGGTGAGGTAAATCACTCCGTGGGGGTGGACTGGAGTAGTTTAGTTAACAACGAACCAGGATAAAAATAATTGTGAAATTGTTTTTATCGTTCAAGTTTTTAAGACTACACTTATTCAAACCCCCCATTTCTAAGTGTTTTTCTATCCTTCAATTGGCATCAGAGCGCCGGTTCTAAGGTGCAAGCACTTAACCGTGTTTAGAAAAGATTCAGGAAGAGAAAAACGCTTCAGTAAAAGATGGCTGGTGAAATTCCAACAAATACATCTGCATCTACATCTGGCTCTGCTGAGCAATACAATGGTAACAATGGTTATACTAGACCACCAGTATTTGATGGTGAAAACTTTGAATACTGGAAAGATAAAGAGGAAAGTTACTTTCTTGGTCTAGATGGTGAATTATGGGATCTTCTGATGGATGGTTACAAACATCCAGTGAAAGCCAGTGGCGTAAGGCTTACAAGGCAAGAAATGGATGATGATCAGAAGAAGCTTTTCAAGAATCATCATAAATGTAGGACTGTTTTGCTGAATGCTATCTCTCATGCTGAGTATGAGAAGATATCTAACAGGGAAACTGCCCATGATATATATGAGTCATTGAAAATGACCCATGAGGGAAATGCTCAAGTCAAGGAGACTAAAGCTCTTGCTCTAATCCAGAAATATGAAGCCTTCAAGATGGAGGATGATGAAGATATTGAGAAGATGTTCTCAAGATTTCAAACTCTAACTGCTGGATTGAGAGTTCTGGATAAAGGCTACACCAAGGTTGATCATGTAAAGAAGATCATCAGAAGCTTACCCAGAAGATGGGGTCCAATGGTGACTGCATTCAAGATTGCCAAGAATCTGAATGAAGTTTCGTTGGAAGAGCTTATCAGTGCCTTGAGAAGCCATGAAATAGAGCTGGATGCAAACGAGCCTCAGAAGAAAGGTAAGTCTATTGCATTAAAATCTAATGTTAAAAAATGCACTAACGCTTTTCAGGCTAGAGAAGAAGATCCTGAAGAATCAGAATCTGAAGAAGAAGATGAATTGTCCATGATCTCCAGAAGGGTAAACCAACTTTGGAAGAGCAAGCAAAGGAAGTTCAGAGGCTTCAGAAGTTCAAAGAGATTTGAACGAGGAGAATCTTCTGACAGAAGATCTGACAAGAAGAAGGTTGTCTACTATGAGTGCAATGAGCCTGGACATTACAAGAACGAGTGTCCAAAACTTCAGAAGGAGAATCCTAAGAAGAAGTTTCATAAGAAGAAAGGTCTTACGGCAACATGGGATGATTCTGAATCAGAATCAGACTCTGAAGAAGAGCAAACCAACTTCGCGCTGATGGCTACAGAAGATGATGGATCAGAATCTACATCAGAATCAGATTCTGAA
Organism: Vicia villosa; assembly: GCF_029867415.1. Classification (NCBI taxonomy): domain Eukaryota; kingdom Viridiplantae; phylum Streptophyta; class Magnoliopsida; order Fabales; family Fabaceae; genus Vicia; species Vicia villosa. The sequence continues at coordinate 328,474 of NW_026705069.1, forward strand.
GAGGTATTTTCTGAACTATCTAGAGAAGAGTTAGTTTCCAGTTTAACAGAACTTCTGGAACTCAAGGCTCATCTTAGTATCAAATACAAAAAGCTGAAAAAGCAGTTTGAATTTGAAATTAAGAAGCTGGAATTGGAAAATTCTGAACTGAAGGAAAAAGTTTTAAATCTATCCAAAGATAGTGGATCTCCTTCTGAAACAGAAAAATCCATTCCTAGCATGAAACATATTCTGAAAGAATATGACTCGAGCTTCAGAAAGTTCTTATCTAGAAGTATTGGCAGAAGTCATCTTGCTTCTATGATATATGGTGTTCCTGGAAACAGAAGGTTTGGTTTTGGATATGAGGGTGATACCTCACATAAATTTGAACCTGTTGATCATCTGAAAATCACATACAAGCCATTGTATGATCAGTTCAAATATGGCCATGTTCATGATATTAGGCTCACTTCACATGCACAGAAGTTTAACACTGTTCACACCAAGAAGCATGTGACACATCCTAAGAAATATTATGCTGACAAACCTAAATAATATCATGTTGTTCCTCCTGTTAAATATTCTGCTAAACCCAAGTTCAATCAGAACTTGAGGAGAACTAACAAGAAATGACCCAAGAAATTGTGGGTACCTAAGGAGAAGATCATTTCTATTGCAGATATCCTTGGAGGCAAAGAGGACAAAAAGCAAAATGTCATGGTACCTGGACTCTGGGTGCTCGCGACACATGACGGGAAGAAGGTCTACATTCCAAGACCTGGTGCTTAAGCTAGGTGGAGAAGTCAAGTTTGGAGGAGATCGGAAGGGCAAAATCATTGGTTCTGGAACCATAAGCCTTGGTAACTCTCCTTCCATAACTAATGTACTTCTTGTAGAAGGATTAACGCATAACTTATTGTCCATAAGTCAATTAAGTGACAATGGTTATGATATAATCTTCAAGCAAAAGTCTTGCAAGGCTGTAAGTCAGAAGGATGGCTTAATCCTATTTACAGGCAAGAGAAAGAACAACATTTATAAGATTGATATTTCTGATCTTGAGAAGCAGAAGGTGACTTGTCTTATGTCTGTTTCTGAGGAGCAATGGGTCTGGCACAGAAGATTAGGACATGCTAGTTTGAGAAAGATTTCTCAGATTAACAAACTAAATCTGGTCAGAGGACTCCCAAATCTGAAATACAAATCAGATGCTCTTTGTGAAGCATGTCAGAAGGGCAAGTTCTCCAAACCTGCATTCAAGTCTAAGAATGTTGTTTCTTCCTCAAGGCCGTTAGAACTCTTGCACATTGATCTGTTTGGCCCAGTCAAAACAACATCTGTCAGAGGGAAGAAATATGGATTAGTCATTGTAGATGATTATAGACGCTGGACATGGGTAAAGTTCTTGAAACACAAGGATGAGTCTCATTCAGTGTTCTTTGAATTCTGCACTCAGATCCAATATGAGAAAGAGTGCAAAATCATAAAGGTCAGAAGTGATCATGGTGGCGAATTTGAGAACAGATTCTTTGAGGAGTTCTTCAAAGAAAATGGTATTGCCCATGATTTCTCTTGCCCTAGAACTCCACAGCAAAATGGAGTTGTAGAGCGAAAGAATAGGACTCTACAAGAAATGGCCAGAACCATGATCAATGAAACCAATATGGCTAAGCATTTCTGGGCAGAAGCAATAAACACTGCGTGTTATATTCAGAATAGAATCTCTATCAGACCTATTCTAAATAAGACTCCTTATGAATTGTGGAAGAACAGAAAGCCCAACATTTCATATTTCCATCCTTTTGGATGTGTATGTTTTATTCTGAATACTAAAGATCATCTTGGTAAGTTTGATTCTAAAGCACAAAAGTGTTTCCTTGGATATTCTGAACGCTCTAAAGGCTACAGAGTATACAATACTGAAACATTGATTGTAGAAGAATCAATCAATATCAGGTTTGATGATAAGCTTGGTCTTGAAAAACCAAAGCAGTTTGAGAATTTTGCAGATTTTGATATTAATATATCAGAAGAAGTAGAACCAAGAAGCAAAGCTGCAGAAGCTGGCAGTCTCAGAAGCAATGGATCAGAAGATCAAGTTGCTGCATCTTTAGAGAATCTCAGGATTTCTGAAGAGCCAACAGTCAGAAGATCACCTAGACTTGCTTCAGCTCATTCAGAAGATGAGATCCTTGGGAAGAAAGATGATCCCATCAGAACAAGGGCATTCCTTAAGAACAATGCAGAATGTCAATTAGGTCTTGTTTCTTTGATCGAGCCAACTTCTGTTGATCAAGCTCTAGAAGATCCAGACTGGATAATTGCCATGCAAGAAGAACTCAATCAGTTTACAAGGAATGATGTATGGGACTTGGTTCCTAGACCAAAAGGATTTAACATCATCGACACTAAGTGGGTGTTTAGAAACAAGCTAAGCGAGAAGGGAGAAGTGGTAAGAAACAAAGCCAGACTGGTTGCTCAAGGTTATAATCAGCAAGAAGGGATTGACTACACAGAAACCTTTGCACCAGTGGCCAGGTTAGAATCTATTCGTCTATTAATTTCTTTTGCCACTCAACATAACATCACTCTTTATCAGATGGATGTCAAGAGTGCCTTCTTAAATGGTTATATAGATGAAGAAGTTTATGTCCATCAACCTCCTGGTTTTGAAGACTCCAAGTCTCCAAATCATGTTTTTAAATTAAAGAAATCATTATACGGATTGAAGCAAGCTCCGAGAGCTTGGTATGAACGTTTAAGTTCTTTCCTTCTGGAAAATGGTTTCACTAGAGGAAAAGTGGACACTACTCTCTTTTGTAAAACCTTTAAAAAGGATATTTTAATATGTCAAATATATGTTGATGATATCATCTTTGGAACATCTAATGCTACACTTGGAAAGGAGTTTGCTGAGTCTATGCAGGCTGAATTTGAAATGAGCATGATGGGAGAACTCAAGTATTTCCTTGGGATTCAAATCAACCAAACTTCTGATGGAACCTATGTTCATCAAACGAAGTATGTGAAAGAACTTCTGAAGAAGTTTAATCTTTCTGAAAGCAAAGAAGCCAAAACTCCTATGCATCCAACATGTGTCCTAGGTAAGGATGAGGTAAGTAAGAAGGTAGATCAGAAGTTGTACAGAGGTATGATTGGATCTCTTCTACGTCTCTTAACACATCCAGAGTCAAAATTAAGAGCCATAGGGTTTGACATTTCTATTGTCAAACTCGCTCTCTTATAAATCTGGTTGAGTTAAAACAAGGGTGTAATTAACAGATGTTTAGGATCCAAACGCCGGGTCTGATTATTACGAGGGTTTTATCATTTGTAGGGGTATTTTGGGGTTTTACTAACATTTGTTTCGATTATTATTATCATAACTAACTATTAGCATTTAACATTATAAATCTTTATTTTTAAATAGGATTAGTATTAGAATTAATTAGGTTTATGGTTATTAGGTTTTAGTAAACATATATATTAGTACTATTATTTAGGGTTAACTTGAGTAATTTGGAGGTTTTTTTGACTAAATGGGCCTATCATTTGGATTTAATATAGGCCCATGTCACCAAGAGAAGCCCTTTAAATCAAACATTTTTATTTTAGGGCTTTATTTGTATTTTTATTTGAATTATATTCATTTAAATATCAAATAAGTCATAAAAAAATAATAATGATAAAATTACAAACAAATTTTTCTCTAGAAATCAAAAGGTTCAATTTGGAAGAAAAAAGAGGCGTGAGAGATTTGGGGGAAAGAAGGTTGGCTTATTAAGAAAACATAACAACAAGATTGGAAAGTTTATATTGGATTTTCAATCAAGAATCAATAGCCAAAATTAACAAGATTTGTCCAATTCTGTTAACCTAAAACTCTCACCATATATAACTGGAAGGAGTCATACGCACAAGGGGAGGTTTTGGGTTTTGCCTCCAAGGGCGATAACCGAGTTCTAAAAATTGGAAGAAAAATTTAAAATCGAATTCGACATTGAAGCAGGATTCAAGGGCTTTTGATTATCACAATACAATCTGTGGGTGGTGGTGAAGGGATTCAAGGCATTTTCCCGGTTCGAAGTGTACATAATCGTGATAGTAAGGTTCGGTTTTGGTCTCCAACAAACTCAATCCCGTTTGCATAAATTGGTGCATTGTTGATGTGTTCTGATTGCTCGGTTTGATTAAGATAACTGTTTAGAACGTTTCTGCGCACTTTAATTCGATAATCGTTGCAAGGAGGAAAGTCCACCATTGTTAGGTCATTGGAGCTTCGTTTTGGGGCTTTGAATTTTAAGCGAAATTGGCCGAAACGGACGACACCAGTGGATTCAGGGAGTAATTTTTATCGATTTATGTTTCTGGAATTCATTTATGCGTTGTTGTTTGTTAGCTTTGAATCTGCAGGGTCTATGCTACATGGCAAAAGCGTTGCCAAAGGGTTTCCCTTTCTGCAGAAAAATCACGAAGAAGAAGGAAGACGACGAAGCTACTGGGCGCGAAGCTCTTTTATTCCGTTTCTTTTTATTTGCGTTCTTTTATATTTAATGCGCATCATATTTCAAACAGATAATATGCATAGCCCAGATGGCAAAGGACGTGGTTGCAAGCTGAAGGTCCTGGGATCGAATCCCAGGCTACGCAACTGGTTTTTTAATTATTTGCATTCCATAGATCCTGTGCACCCACGCTCAAGGAGCCTCACCATGAGCTTGGGATCTGAGCCATCAGATTGTCAGCAACATAAGATCCAACGCCCAGGAACTGATGGCACACTATGGACACTCCAAAGACCAGCAGCAGGTGATCACAGCCGGGTTTCTTTTATTTCTTTCACTTATGTTTATTTTATTTTTTATTATTTAAATGATTAGGTTGAATATTAGCTAATTAGGAAATTTAATCCAATTAGTTATTTTAATTAGGATTAGAATAAATTAGGATTAAAACTAGGATTAGGGGTAGGAGTACGATATTTTCCCATTTATTTTGATTACTCGATTATTCGAGTTAATTAATTTAATTAATTTTAAATATTAAAATCACAAAAACCCTAGGAGTGCGTAACCAAAATATTAGGGTTTGCTCCATCCCATTTGCCCAAAGTATCAAAGATATTAGGATTTAATTTATTATTCGTTCCGACTAAATCTATTGGCCGCGATGGTTAATAATCGATTAATTAATCAAATCCTATAAATTAAAATTCAAATAAATTTATTTTGCTAAATGGTTTTAACCATCTTATTGGTTATGATGATTAGCATATTTCCCCTTATCAATTCGTTATTATTTGTAATCGAAACTATCGGTTATGAGGGGTAACGATAAATTAATAAATTAATAATTAAAATACATCAATTTGCTAAAAGTGATAATCGAATCAATCGATTAGAATTGCCAGCAATCCTTTACTAATCTGTTAACTATGGCGATCGAATCTATCGATCGTTGCGGTTAATAGTACCATATTAAATCAGGGTTGTACGCCCAAAACACTTAAAATACATCAAATCACAAACCACGGATTTTCATCTCTTCAATTCTGCGATGTTCAAACTACGATAAGGTAATTCAAAATACCTTCGAACTTCGCATTTCAAAAACAATTTCAAATCAACTTCAAACCATTCAAATCCAATTCTAAGGCGTACAATCCTATCCCCGAACTACGTAGACTCTGATCCTCCATAAGGAGGTACGTAGGCACTTGGATAAACAAGGCGAGTCCCCTTCCTTCTAAATCTCATTTTTCCCGATTTATTTCCCTTAATTATTTAACCCTCGAAAGCATAAACCTTACCTTAATACTCTTAGCCATAAAATTGTTGACCTTAGATTCAAAGCCATAGGAAAGGGTTGAGGGTGCCTAACACCTTCCCTCGACCTGAATATAGTATCTTACCCTGATCTCTATACTGCGTAGGGTTTCCTATTCGCCCTTCAGAATAGGTGGCGACTCTAAAAGCTAAATTTTTAGGGCAGGTTGCTACAGCTGGCGACTCTGCTGGGGACCACTTAATGGTGATTACTATGCTCCTATAGGTTTTGGCATGGTTTAGGTTTGACAACTTTTTAGGGTTTGGCTAATTCGCCTTTTTTAGGGTTTGCAATTATTTTTTTTTTTGTTTTTTGTCTAAAAATATTTAATTGTTTATAATATGTTTATATTTAATTGTTTATGTTAATATATTTATATTTAATTGCCTAATTTTTATATACACTGCGGGCATTATGTAATGTTAAAACCCTAAGTGTGGGAGTTAACTTTGAGATCAATAGGGGAGTATGAATCGCCTACGAGTCTCATTGATAACTCCACTCGGAGTGGGTTGAGTATTCGGAAATGTCCAAAACGAGGCTTGACTTTGTTGAGGGCAGGACTGGATACTTGGCTGATCTCTCCGGGAACCTACCCCAAAAATTCGAACCTCATGGATAAAATGAGTTGTTCTAAAACCCAAAGAGACAAAAAATCTCGGAGGCTACGAACGACCCCATGAGACCTTCTAGAACCCCCCTATAAAAAGGTTGGCTCCCAAGAGCCGCTACGTCGAACCTATGAACCTAGGACTTTTGTGCTGCTGTGCTCTTTATATGTTTGCAATTTATATACTTCGAATATCTATGCGTTTCGATTTTGCAGGTATCCCCACGTGGTCCCTAGCCTGTAGGGACTCTAATTTCTAAAGACCATGTCTTTCCCACGAAGGACATCACCATCTATGCATCCCCTAGCCTGTGGGGATTTTATTTTTATATCCTTGTATTCTTACAACTACGCGTCCTTCCCACGAAGGACATTTCCATTAACGCACGTCGATTGGCCTCTCAATGGCCATGAGACCGAGTGACTGTCTTGAACGGTTACCCCGTGATTACATCTAAGTACTCCCTAGCCTGTAGGGATGTTCCTTCTTATATCTTACAACTACGTGTCCTTCCCACAAAGGACATTTCCATTTACGCATGTCAATTGGCCTCTCGATGGCCATGAGATCTAATGACTGTCTTGAACGGTCACCCTGTATTTATTCCCGCGTACCCTCTAACTGGTAGGATTTTGGATTTCCATCTGTGCATATTTTGTCCCTATCCTATAGGGATTTCACTGCGTCAAATATCGTCCTTAGATAGGTTGTGTTCCGCATAGAGAACCTTCCCACGAGGGACAACTTCATTGGTACACGTCGAACGGCCTCTCGATGACCATGAGACTTGGTGACTGTCTTGAACGGTCACCAGCCGCTACCTTCTACATACTCCCGAATCTAAGGGATTTCCATTGGCATGTCATAACGTCTATCTCGCAAGAATTTCAATAGGGTCTAATGTCGCCTCTAAGGCTATCCCTAGGATTAAGTGTCACACGTCTGCATTGCATACACGGAGTTACAATACAAGGAGTCCCGCATATCCATGCATTCGCATTTTCGTGCAGTCATACATTTGCATCTACATTTGCATTTCCATCTTCACTCGCATCCATACTCACCGTGCTAGCTGGTTTCCTGAAACTCATGGAGAAAAATAAAAGGATCATAAACTATGGAGAAAGGAAGATAAGCTATCACCGTGTCAGCCGCATGTCCATGCCTTGTCGTAACAGGATCATAAATACATCAAAGGTTATCATCGAGCAAGGATTAGTTCAACAAAGGAGTTCCCTCATAGATACACTTAAGAGGTATCTAGTCATAAAGGGGTTCATCTTAGAACATATCAAAGTTACAAGGACGCTCTACGATAACATGGGGGCAAGGGTTAGTCCAACTGGGGCAACACCCTGAATGAAGATGCTTAACTATGATGGAGGGAAAGCGACATATGTTAACTCCCCACCAAGGGGCAAATAGGTCACGTGCTTTCTATATCAACCTGCAAACGCTGAAGGTTGCAAATGGTGTGATGCTATCCTATGGAAAAGCAAAAGAGGTTCAGTCTAAGGAAACTCATGAAGTTCCGAAACGACGAAAACCCACCGCTTACAATTATTTCCGACAGGTTTGACGTGCCCAAGGAGAATTCGAGATTACCCTTTTACTTCTACAAGTCTAGGAACTAAGGAGTAAAGCAAGGTCGACGGACTCACAAAGGAGATTGCCCTTAGGATTAATAGGTTTATCTTTCAAGTTGTATTTCCTACGATCACAAAATGCTAATTGGTGTAAAACGTTGTACCTTTCGGATAGTAATTCAATAAAATAATCATGCATGTTTTGAAATCAATTCTCTCGCTCCACCCTTGCATTACTACGACTTTCCATTTCAAATTATCTTTCAAATCATTAACAAACTTGAGGGAGAATGACGAATACAAATAACTAAGTCCAGCTAAATATATGCTTTCAAGGTAAGACCGAACCGACGATGTACAGGCATTGTTTCAAATCCCTAAATAGTGGAGGTATAAGGATGTTAATCCCTCGTCACCCCCTCGAGCCAGGAGTTGGAGTTTGTTTCTACTTTAAAAAAAAAAACCTTGATTTCAACCAGGGGCAGGGTAGATTTCGATTAATTCAATGATGTACTTTGGTTGTCAAGAGAATCAGTCAATCCAAGCATAGGGATCAAGCAAAGTTTCAAGCATATCTTCTTCCTCGCGTTCATCCAAGGTTGAGGAAGCCAATGGAGATAACATTCACAACAATCTTCTTCCTCAATAGATCATTCAAGATCGAGGAAGTATCTAAGGCGAAGCTCACAAATCAAAGTCAACATGGCAGTCACAATATCCAAAATCCCAAGAACAATATTTCAAAGGGGTATTCAAAAGAAAAGAAGAATAAAGCGCCCGCTAAGTCAAAATGGAAAATTCCATAAAAGGAAATAAAAAAAGACTTAGGCAAAATTGGGGCATCCCGATGGGTCAAATCCAAAAGAATTAGCTCATGCAAAAATAAGGGATAAAAACAAAGGTGAAATACACAAGATAATATTGTGACTGCTAAATCATCGAAGCTTCCCTACAATGCTTGGATCTTTACAAAAATTTTCATCAATACTTGGATCTCTACTAAGGCTTTTGCTTAAACATCAAAAAAAAAAAAACGATTCTCTTACAAACAAAGCACATTCATTGGATTAGGCGAATTTTTAGGATCTGGAGAACATCAAGGAGAAAGGGGTGGGACGAATAAAATTTTGAGCCTTATATCCATTGTTTCTTAAAACATGAACCAGGCCAAGTTATAACATTTAAAAGTCCTAATTGAGGCAAGGTTAATCATGAAAGCATATTAAGCAGGATTTGTTATACTGACTCCTATGTTTGTTAAAACTACTTCCAATCACTATGCTTCTTCAAGCATTCTTTTCAAAACCATCCAGTCCTAATTCATAACGGACTTCGATTTCAAAACTTGCATATGCATCGCATTGGGGTTACTTCTCGAAAGGTACAACACCGTCTACGAATATACACTTAGCATCGAGGAAATCTCGAAACTTGGTTTAATCAAAGGTGATCATTCCTAATAAAAACCCTGGAGTCGGGGGAACCACATCTAGAGGGTTCTCCTAAACAGGGGTAAAAATTTCAAAGATCACAGGGGCATGCAATCAAACATCCTATTGACCAGGGGCATTCTTCCTAAGGTTCAATCGACTCGGGGCACACCTCGAAGCCATGACAAACAGGGGCATGTCAAACATGGGAAGAATTCAAATTCAAAGGATAGAACACCATGGATAACCCTCCATATTCTGGGGATCAAGAGCATACCCTTTAATCTAAACGTCGAGGCATATGATAAGGTTATTTCTCGAAATATTTCCTTCATGACTTGGCAACCAGGGGCATCTTTTATCACTAAACATTGGGCAATCGGATATCAAATCCGTAAGGTGAAGAATGTTAGAACAAGATTTGTTCTTATCAATTATCTTAGTTTTGATGATAACAATAATATGAATTTTGCTTAAGATAATATGGTACTCTAATCCAATGCAATTTCCCTTTCAGGAAATATATATAAAGAGTACGCATTATTCAGCGCTCAGAAGTTGTGTCTCAAATGGTTCAGCATGCAACATCAGAACATGGTCTGGCAAGACATCAGAAGATGGTCGAAGCAGAATCAGAACATGGCATCAGAAGAACATGAGATCAGAAGCACTGAAGATCAGAAGATGGTATCACGCAACAGAAGCACTTCAAGATCAGAAGATCAGAAGATGCTATGCACCAAGCTGTTTTGACTCTGATGATATTCAAACGTCGTATTCACAAACATCAGATCAGAAGGAAGTACAGGTGGCAGACTACGCTGACTGACAAAAGGAACGTTAAAGCTACTAAAGGCAACGTCAGTAGACACAGCGTGAACAAGGCTCGAGGTAGTTGACAAAAGCGTATAACATTAAATGCAATGCTGTACGGAACACGCAAAGCATTAAATGCACTCAACGGTCATCTTCTCAACGCCTATAAATATGAAGTTCTGATGAGAAGCAAGGTTACCAATTCTTAACAACTCTGAACGAAAATAAACTTGCTGAAACGCTATTCAATCAAAGCTCAGAATCTTCGTCAACTCACTACATTGCTGTTGTAATATCTTAGTGAGATTAAGCTTAAACGATAAGAGAAATATCACAGTTTGTGATTATAGCTTTTAAGAAGCATTTGTAAACTCTTGAATAGATTACATTAAGTTGTAAGGAACTAGAGTGATCGTGTGATCAGTATACTCTAGGAAGTCTTAGCAGTTGGCTGAGCAGTTTGTAACTAGAGTGATCAGGTTGATCAGTAGACTCTAGAAAAGTCTTAGAAGTTGTCTAAGCAGTTGTTCCTGGAGTGATCAAGTTGTGATCAGAATACTCTAGAAGACTTAGTCGTGGACTAAGTGGAAAACCATTGTAATCCGTGCGATTAGTGGATTAAATCCTCAGGTTGAGGTAAATCATCTCTGCGGGGGTGGACTGGAGTAGCTTCGTTAACAGCGAACCAGGATAAAAATAATTGTGCAATTTATTTTTATCGTCCAAGATTTAAAGTCACACTTATTCAATCCCCCCCTTTCTAAGTGTTTTTCTATCCTTCAATTGGCATCAGAGCGCCGGTTCTAAGGTGCAAGCACTTAACCGTGTTTAGAAAAGATTCAGGAAGAGAAAAACGCTTCATTTAAAAGATGGCTGGTGAAACTCCGACAAATCCACCTGCATCTACATCTGGCTCTGCTGAGCAATACAACGGTAACAATGGTTATACAAGACCGCCGGTATTTGAGGGTGAAAACTTTGAATACTGGAAAGATAAACTGGAAAGTTACTTTCTTGGTCTAGATGGTGATCTATGGGATCTTCTGTTGGATGGTTACAAACATCCAGTAAATGCCAGTGGCGTAAAGCTGACAAGGAAAGAAATGAATGATGATCAAAAGAAGCATTTCAGGAATCATCATAAATGCAGAACTGTTTTGCTGAATGCTATTTCTCATGTTGAGTATGAGAAAATATCAAACAGGGAAACAGCCTATGATATATATGAATCCTTGAAAATGACTCATGAAGGAAATGCTCAAGTCAAGGAGACAAAAGCTCTTGCCTTAATCCAGAAGTATGAAGCCTTCAAGATGGAGAATGATGAAGACATTGAAAAGATGTTTTCGAGATTTCAAACTCTGACAGCTGGATTGAGAGTTCTTGACAAAGGATACACCAAGGCTGATCATGTGAAGAAGATCATCAGAAGCTTACCCAGAAGATGGGGTCCTATGGTGACTGCATTCAAGATTGCAAAGAATCTGAATGAAGTTTCTCTGGAAGAGCTGATCAGTGCCTTGAGAAGCCATGAAATTGAGCTGGATGCAAATGAGCCTCAAAAGAAAGGTAAGTCTATTGCATTAAAATCTAATATCAAGAAATGCACTAACGCTTTTCAGGCCAAAGAAGAAGATCCTGAAGAATCAGAATCTGAAGAAGAAGATGAACTGTCCATGATTTCCAGAAGGGTAAATCAACTTTGGAAGAGCAAGCAAAGGAAGTTCAGAGGCTTCAGAAGTTCAAAGAGATTTGAACATGGAGAATCTTCTGATGAAAGAAGATCTGACAAGAAGAAGGTCATGTGCTATGAATGCAATGAGCCAGGACACTTCAGGAATGAATGTCCAAATCTTCAGAAGGAGAATCCCAAGAAGAAGTTTCATAAGAAGAAAGGTCTTATGGCAACCTGGGATGAGTCAGAAGATGATTCAGAAGATGAGCAGGCTAACTGTGCGCTGATGGCGACAGAAGATGACGGATCAGAATCTACATCAGAATCAGATTCTGAAGAGGTATTTTCTGAACTTACTAGAGATGAGTTAGTTTCCGGATTAACTGAACTTCTGGAATCCAAGTCTCAGATTTGTATTAAATACAAAAAGCTGAAAAAGCTATTTGAATTTGAAACAAAGAGGCTTGAGTTGGAAAATTCTGAATTGAAAGATAAACTTTTAAAATTATCCAATGATGTTGGATCTCCTTCTAATTCAGAAAAATCCACTCCTAGCCTAAACCATATTCTGAAAGAATATGATTTAAGTTTTAGGAAGTTCTTATCTAGAAGTCTAGGCAGAAGTCAGCTAGCTTCTATGATATATGCTGTGTCTGGAAACAAAAGAGTTGGCATTGGTTATGAGGGTGAAACCCCATACAAACCTGAACATGTTGATGTAATGAAACTCACATACAAGCCATTGTATGATCAGTTCAAGTATGGCCACTCTCATGATATTAGGCACACTTCACATGCACAAAGTTTTCACATAACACACACCAAGAAGCATGTGACACAACCTAGGAAATATCATGAAACTCATATTAAAAATTATCATGCTGTTCCTCCTATTGCTTATAATGTCAAACCCAAGTTCAATCAGAACTTGAGAAAATCTAACAAGAAAGGACCCAAGAAGATGTGGGTACCAAAGAAAAAGATTATTTCTTTTGCAGATTCTCTTGATAACAAAGAAGACAACATTCAACATGACATGACACCTGGACTCAAGTTGCTCTCAACACTTGAAGGGAAGAAAGATTGTCTTCCAAGTTCTGGTTCTTAAATCTGTTGAAGAAACTATGTTTGTAGGATTTCAGAAAAGAAGCATATTAGTCTTGGAACCATCTATGATGTTTGCCTCTAAGGCTTTGATGTTTCTTTCTTGATTATTCTGATTGCTCTAAATGCTACAGAATATACAAAATTGAAACATTGATTGTGGAAAAATCAATAAACATCTGTTTTGATGATAAACTTGTTTCTGATGAAACAAAGAGCTTAAGAATTTCTGCAGATACAGTTTTGTCTTATCAGAAGCTGCAGAACAAAGAAGTAAACCTCCAGAAGCTGTGTACATCAGAAGTAATGGATCAGAAGATCATTCAGACTTATATCAGCACACTTCAGAAGGAGTATTTCCAGAAGAGAAATTAGATCAATTCAGAAGCAGTAATCAGAATTTGAAGGCGTAAAATCTCTCTGATATTTACAGCTGTCATCTATTATCTGATGATGAACACGTGTCTGTACGGTTTGTACAAAGCGTGCAGTTGAAAAGACGCCGACCTAGGTAACTGTATTAAATCATTTCATTTACTGTGTTCTCTCTCCTAATGTCATTTCTCATTAAATGCATAATGATTTCTTTTTAAATCTTTTAAATAACCCGCTTCATCTTCATTCCCACTTTTTCTCTCTTTCTCTCTCTTTTGTGCATTCACCTCGTTGCATCTCTCTTCAAACCCTAGTTCTTGATTTGATCTCAAAGCATTATCATAATGAATCCATCTTCTCGTTCATCAATCTCTAAAGATAGTATCACTTCCACACAGAACCGCTTAAGCAAAAATGATGCTCCGTTGAAAACATGCTTAATACCCACGAAAGAACTGGAAGTTCTATGTGAATCGGCTGTGGACGTCAACAACCTTAAAGCAAATGGCTTTCAGTGTGATGCAAGAATCTTTGAGCAAGGATGGTCTAAATATCTTGATAGATTGGTTGGTCCAATTTATCCTGAACTTGTAAAGGAGTTTTGGGTACATGCAACAGTTACCCCAACTGCCATCATTTCATTCGTGCTAGGGCATGAAGTGACTATCACTGAGAAACTCATCAGAAAGCTGTACAATCTTGATGATGAAGAAGGTTGGTCTGAGTTTCAACCCCATACAGTTGACTGGACTTTAGTTGAAAAACAAATCTCTACGGTTGTTGGAACTGATTCTCATTTTACGGGCAACTTAAAGCCTTTTTATAAAGTATGGGC